>NC_134577.1:130394425-130705564 GCF_050947875.1 Dermacentor variabilis | reverse complement strand
GCTGGAGTGTCAGTCGCGCATGTGCAACTACGTACATGTCTTTGCTGTGACATCACTCGTAGTAACACGTGACTTTGAGAATTATTCAAGGCACCATCAGTTATTTGTTCAATCTGTTGCTTCAGTACACAAATTAAAGTTTAGAGAAATAATGAAACATACAAACCGAATTTCTGCGTGTTTTTACTTTGCTTCATACCATAGCAAGAGGTATATAGTCCCGTTTCGTCTGCTTGTTCCCACGTCGTGCGTTTGCTCACGCCGAAGACAAATCGAGGTAATTTTCTACCGTGTTCCAGCACTGCAATCATGTTCTTTCATCCTTTTGTGGCTCCCTTAATGCTCATCATTGTGGCACTGACTTATACCGCTAATTGGGTGCTCTTGTACAGAGCACACGGGATCGTCACTGGAAGTGCGCCACGTGGCAAAACCTCAAGAGAGAGAGAAAGGGGGAAAAAATAAAAAAGGAGTTGGGGCCCGTTCGTCGCGCAATCCTCCAGTATAGAACACAGGGAAGGGATGTTGCTTGCAGAGGCTAGACCGGGCATGTGGAGAGAGTGTCTACGTTGGCACTGATGCTCGCCTCCTGACATCACGGGTTCACAAGACTTCAAATTAATTTTGGAAAATACTTGTGGTAGAATGCTCCTTAGAGAGGGCATGTAACAATTTCCGATGTATAACAACCAAAATTTGCCGTGTGGTCTGGTGAGGGGCCCTTTAAAATAAAGCATTGTGCAAAAACTCTCATGGTAGGCCACATACCTGTTACTGGTACAGTACACATACTCAGTGGCCATAATTCATTAACATACATGATGAGTACACAAGACATTGACAACGTGTGATAGAACTCTACAAAAACAAGTAAAATGGAACATGGCATAAAATGCATGTGGACTATCTCAGTTGAACAAGTTCAGCTATACACACCAGGCTTGAAACCCTACATGTTTTACTTTCAAGAACATTGTATAAAAATTATTTAGAAGACGTTCCATCATGGCAGTAAATCATTTATTCACACAAATCAGAAACGATAAGGGGAGCTGACCTGTCGTGTTTTGTGCTATTTCTACGAACATGTACCAATCATCAATAACTGTTGGATAAATAAAGTTTATTCCTATCCTATCCTGTACCCTTATCTTTCTATCTCGTTGGGGATAGGGAGGTATAAGTATAAATGCGGCCAAGGATTGTTGTCCTTGTCAAGGACCTTTGTCAAAATGTTGCTGCAGCGAGATACGTCCTTTATTCGACCACGGAAGGTCACTTCAAGACTGACTGCATTTTCTGCGGTAGTTCCTAGTGATGTAGTGCATGTTACCGCACAGGTTCAAGCAAGTCCAAGGCATCCGCAGAACTGCGCATTTCCTAAGGAAAACGCTTAGCATCATGTGAACCTTGTCGTCTGCTTTAGTTTGTCCCATTATTGCAAAGCACATTTAGGCATGATACGCCAGCCTTACAAATGCAGTGCGTATTCTGAATAAAACCCACAGCCAGAAGCTGCCTTTGTGAGCATGTTGCAACAACCTTCTAGCCACTAAGTTCGTAACTCGCCTTCTGCTGCAGTCAGTCGAGTGTTCTGCCACTGAGTTCAGCCCTTTCAGACGGGCAAGACCTACTGGTGCTGAGGAATGATGCAACAAAACTGCTGAGGAGTGAGCAGCAAACATGGACATGACTGTGCTGCACAGAGGAGTAGCAAAAATGCTCATTTACATGTGGAAGTAGTATTCGTGGTTTGCTCCACAAGATTTTTTGCTGCATCCAAAGGTGTTCCAACGTGACTAGACCCAAGTACAGTTGGCATCAAATGTCTACAAACTGTAATGAAAGTTGGGCGAATTCGTAACTGTTTATTATTCTACTGCAGCACGTACGAAAGTCCATGCCTGCTTGTTCTCCTGCCTGTGTTTTTGTATGTTGTGCACATTGAAGTATAATAATGCAGAGTTTATGGACTGCAGGATGTGAGGAAACATTCTGTGCAGCTTGTGATCAATAAAACTAACATTACACTGTGCACATTATTCATCTTGTAAATCCAAATATTGGGCTACAGAAACATCCTACTTTGCCTCAGTTCTGTTTAGTGTTTGTCACTGACTATTACAGTGTAATCGCTGTGCTTCATACTGTCAATGCCGATGTTACTAGCATTGTTGCAGAATGATGCAGCATATCTTTTTTATTTTAATTTGATTTTCTTTTATTGTAGCAGGTGCAAGTCATTTGCCTCCCGCCGTACATAGCCAGTATTTTTTCCTGCATGCATTCAGTGGAATTGACAACTCACACAAGTTTGGCAACAATGTGCTTGTATTATTTGGCCTCCTTCCCCCAGTGTGTTGTGTGCACGCAATTTAGCTTCTTGCTATTCTCACATTGTTGTTGCAGCTGTCTTCTTGCCTAACTGCTGTGCGGGATTAGAGTTGTGTGGCCAAGTTTGGGAGAAAGAGAAGCGTGGTGTAGCGTTGACTTGTGGCACCACCTTGTGCAGGTGCTCTCTGCCGGGGTGACACATCCGCTTTTCTATCACCAGCGCCACCTGCAGCATTACGGTCACAACCGGGACCCCTTTGGCGGTGTCCAGCACTACTTTTAGAAAGGACCACTATCTTTCTTTGTCTATGGCACCAATGAGTGGCCCTATGGCTCACTCGACATTTCTGTGCACCAGTTTTATATTGTGCTTGTCACCAACTATTGCATCACAATTGCCAAATCCGCTTGATGTAGCGTGGCAGCCCCGACTGCTTTACGTGTTCACAGAGCCCTTTTTTTGGCCCTGCATACTTTTAGCCCCTCGTGAACCAGCATTTCTTTTATACCCATGCACCACTGTCCCTTTTTTAATGCGATTGCATTTTGAGCAGCGGCCAAGGACAGCAAGCTTGGTGGCTAGCGGCTGACAACTTTTTTTAATGGATCACTTTTGGAACTGCTTTTAAACATTGGGCGCAGGACTTGCCCGTGCTTTTAGTGTGATGACTTGTACACCCTTTTATGCTGTATTTCTTTCTTGTGCTTTTACACCACGGGAATGCAAAGAGCTGCTATTTTTATAAACTCTTGTGGACATTCCTTGCCTTTTGTGTTCAAGTTATTGCATTTGTTGCCTCGCACGGTCTCTCGGTGATTAAATCACTAGCTGCGAGTGAGTGTGCGCTCCTTATTCAGAAGGGTTCTGATCTGGGCTTGTTAGTTTACATTCATTATGGTGAAAACAGCACAGACGACGAGATGGGGGAAATAGACAACACAGCACATTGTGTTGTCGGTTTCACCGCAATGTCCTTATTCAAGTTGCAGACACGTGTGAACCATCTCGCGATACTTCATACGGAGAGATTATAGATTGTGAGTTGCGTAATGTAGGAGTGTAAGCCCTAGATACAAATGAGGCATTGCTCCCCATGAGAAGTGCTGCACCACAATTTGTCCGCCTTCTTTCGCACCCAAGTGACTTCCTTCTTGTTAGTGGCCTGCCACAGCAGACAGTTCGCAAGGCTGCCATGTATTCTTCCATGGAAAATTCCTCAGGGGTTCCCATTGTAGGCTTTCTTCAGTTTGTCACAATATGTTTTATGACTATCATTGTTGTTAGCACCAATGTTTTGTTATCATTACCAGTCTAGAGCTTCCAGCAAAGGTCAGCAAAAGGCAGTGAACAACCTTTTTTTTGTGCGTGTGTGCATGGTCCTCTTTATACTCCCTATTGTTACAACTCTTGAATGGGAGTCTTTATTGCCGCTAATGCAAAATGCACACTGCTCATGTGGTGCTCTCATTTCTTTAGGTGCCTTTCTAGTGTCGTTGCTTTTACACAAATTCACTGATGGGTATGGGAGTATTGTTCGGCCAGCCGTGGTTTTTCCAAGTAAAATGTTGCCTCTCTTTATTCTTTTACTTCTTCAGTTCATCTTCATTTACTTCGTTCCAACCATCTTTTTTGTTGTCTACCTCTGTCTTTATTGACTGTATTTGCATTAATTTGTCCCAAAAGATTTCTAGACAAACATCGTAGGGGAATGCAGCGTATTAAGATTGACGATTGTTGCGACCGCTGTCTATGACCAAATATCTCTATTCTCAGGATCTGACAGACTTCATGAAAGGAGTGCACTTTTTTTAGTTGTCTGTGTCAATATGTGCTCTGTAAACAGACATGGGGATGAAAGGTGAGCCCCACAGTACCAGTGTTCTAATTTAGAAATAAGCAGTTAGTCCTCGTCTTGTAAATGTTGTCCAGGTTGGATTTTTCCCCCCCATGTTCTGTTTTACACTGAGAATGGCATGAAAGCACAGTCAATTATCCTCATGCATACGAATGAAGCTGAATTAACGATATTCAAAAGCACTGTTTACTGTGTGCTTCTGTGATGCTTCTACAGAACTTCTGCCTCAAGGAGGCGTTGTGTGAGCTGTGCTGAAAGCCTTTCTTTCTCGTTCTGAAAATTTTTGTTGCCATAACATTGGAACATCTCGGTCAAATGGTTCAGGTGAACTGTCACACGAAGAGAGATGAGTGTTTGTCTCCTAATGTGTTTGTGCTTCTTTCAAAGCACTTCGTCATTGGAATAATGATGCAAGTCAAACGCTCTCTCCCCTTGAATGATTTAATCTTTTGCTCCATAGCATACCAAGTGACCAGTGCCGTGTCATGCATTTTGGAATTCTTGTGTTCTGGCAGAGGCTTATGATTATCCTAGAGTGGTGAAAGCTTTTATTTTGCATTTGCCTCACATATTGTATGCTCTTATGCAAGGACCATACTTTTAATAAAGTTGAGCCTGAATTTGCTGAATGTAGTTGTCACATGTGAAATAAGTAATTTAGTAAATGTGCACTTGCAATTAAAAACTTACAGGCTTGTCACTGCATAGATCATATATTGAGAAAAATCTGGCACTAAACGCCTGTGAAGCCATCTAGTATAACAAATTCAACATGATTACAATGCGCCAGTGTGGCTGTTCATTTGGCACGAGAATGATTCGAAGCACATGGATTTGCCTAAACTTTGCCTTTCTGGCTTCAAACAACTTTAAACCACTTTCTTAACCGTAAATTCTTTGTACGGCAACAAATGGTTGCATTCAGTATTTAATTACCATTCAGAATGTAAAAAAAGTAAGCACATGCTAGTGTTACCTCGCAAACATGGGCTAGATTTTGTGACATGCATTGTAATTTATTTATGCGCTGGAAATTATGCAGTGAGTTATAAGTATAATTTTCCTCGCTGATGAAATATGACGCTAACATGCTACGCCAGAAGAAACAATAGGCTGCAGTATATTGTCTGTGAACGAATTGCCAAAAATGGTGCATGCCACTGCCATAAAATTTTTCTCTGCAACAGCTTTTACGCAGAGCATTCATTTCATTGCCATTTCAGCAACCTATCTGAGTGCACTGTGCATTTTCTTTGCAGAAGGGTACGCATTTGGGCTGGTTGGTTCACGATGACGGTCAGAGAACAGCGCTAAAACGATGGGACGAAGAGAAGGACACAGACCACAGCGCTAACAACCAAGTGAATAGGTTTACAGTAGTAAAAGGCTGGACAACAGAAGACACGCAGGGACACACACAGCACCGTGTGTGTCCCTGTGTGTCTTCTGTTTTGTCTGTTCGTAAACCTATTCAAGGATAAAAACACTTGGTTGTTAGTCAGCACTGTGGTCTGTGTCCTTCTCTTCGTCCTGTCGTTTAGCACTGTTTTTTGCTCGTTTACTTTGTTTAAGGAACTCGATAATTCATCGCTATCGGTTGCATCTTATAAAACGTTGCCATGACCACGTTTAATGATATTGCAGAATAAGGTAAACAGCATGAGCCAAATTATTGCAGTTAACAGGCAAGAAACCGAATGTTTGTAGGTTATTCCAGGCAGCATTGCAACAGAGTGCTACGCCAGTGTCGCACTGGTATACCGAATGTCTCGGATGCTGGCTGAGGTCTGCTCATGTGAGGAGTGTGCATACATTTCCCATTCCACAAAAATGCGAGTGCGGCCTTTACATGACATCGTAAAAGTGCTTACACAAGTTTATTTGTTTAGCTAAGGTGCGGGCCAAAGAAATGTGTGTCCTTGTGCTAGTATAGCTGATTATATGATGGTTTATTTGTATTGTGATTGTATAATTATTGCATTTCATTGTGTACATAAGAGGCCTTTATTTGCTATTGATTAGAGATATATTGGGGAACAAGAAAAATACCCGAGAGAGTAGTCTATGTAGTGTGGTCACGTCTCGTCTTGGTCACCCAAGTGTGCTCTTGCTTATGACAATAAAAATTAAGAAAATGCTTTGTCATTGTGTGCTTCCCCTTGCACAGTGAATTGCTTCAAGTGGACGGTGCCCTTCCCATCTCATTTTGAAGCAGGCCTGCTACACTCTGGAAGTGGTATTGTAGATTTGGTTGTAGAAAGTTCTGATGTAAGTGAAGTGTATACGTGGTGGTCCAACTGCACCATTTTGCTGCAATTCAACTTGCCTGCTCCTCGCTACGCCCACTCAAGTGCCATTTGCGCCAACTGTGCAAAACTGCGGTATTTTTGCCTTTTCCTGGCAATGTCATGGTTTCAGCAGGGTTATGCAACTGCAGTCAATGACTGATTTTTCGGACATGCCCGATAATTCGGATGTGTTAATAGCACTGCCAAGGTACCCGTACAGTCAATGTGTAAGAACGTCCGAAATTTCAGACACAAAAACCGTTCGCTGTCCGAGTTTCCAGACTTTTTGTCGTGATTGCAGGTCAAGACAAAAAGTTTTGTCAGGCCTAAAACGGCATTGATCGAAGACGCCGCCGCCGCTGTTTTGGTTATCTCGCCGCTTCAAACAGGCGTTCATGCACGCAGATCTGCTGGCGGCCGTAGTCGCCACCGCTGTACAACGATAGGCGTATCTACTTGGAACGACAGAAAGCTGAGATAGTTGGTAAGGATTCATTATGCAAAAAAAGGGTAAGGCGTGCAGACAGGACACGAGAAGAGAAGCGTTCGTGTTGTCCACTTCTCTTGTGTCCTATCTGCACGCCTCACCCTTTTTTTGCCTAGCTACTTGATGTTCACTACCAAGATTCTTGCTCTTCGGTGCTTTTCATTAAAACAATTCACCGCTGTTAACAATGGCGCCAACTGCGCCTTTGTAATTCTTGCCAATGGCTTCAAAGCTCGGAAAGCATGATGCATTGCATAATGCTTGTTCCCGACAGTCGGCTACGCCTCAATATAGTACTGTTATGCAATGAGACAACCCAAAGTATTGCGGTGAAGCATACCAAGTGGGAAGAGGCAATTGTCACGGGACACAGTATGTATTCCCTAAGTATACACATGCACACCTGCTGCCTCCTGTCAGATTATGAGCACCGATATGCTTAATAATTGTACTGGAAGGCCTTCAAAGCTATTTCAAACGTGCCTGTGTGATTTGGGCCCTTGGGGGCAGTAAAAGGTAGTGCTTCGAAAGGTCGGTCGGGTCTCTGCAACAAAAGTTTTTGTTTTACGCCGAATTGACTTGTAACTATTCTCAGAGGCCACACGACACACGGGAAGCCGACAAACTGCCTCACAACGAGAGCAAATGTACGGGTTGGTACAAACATACCACCATCACCCTCTGCAATACACCGTACAGAGGCATCTATCTCATCTTGGATCCATTCATAGACGCATAGTCCCTTGTCGAGCTTCTAGCATTGTTATTGGCTGTAATACACATTTTGTCTAGTGCGGTAAAACACATCAATGCACATCTGTCATTTGGAATGCACATAAGACATTTGCCATCACTTTTTGCCTTGTGCCTGACTGCGTAAATTGTTCTAGCTCATTTGTATTTTTATGTGTCGTGCACCCGGGTGCATATCTTTGTTCTCGTTAGCCTACAATGCTTGATATGTTCGCAACATACCGTGCATCGTATACTCGGGGTGTCTACCAAATTGGCATTTCCACATTCCCTGAGTTTTCCAGGTTTTCCCTGAGGGCCTTTGCAATATTGCCTAAGTGATGCAGAACTATGTTTTATGTCAAGACGGGCTGAAAACCATATCGCCCGATGCTGTCACTCTCTAGTAAGCATTTGTAAAAAATTTAAAAAAGAACACTTAATCCAGTTTGAATACTAAGGAGTAGTGTTTGTTATTCAAAACGAGAATAGAAGGGAGGGGTTAGTAAAATGCACAGAAAATAAGATGTCTTCGAAAAAAAAATTGCAAATCGAGTCTAACATTCTCAAATACGAATTCAAAGGAGATGCATACAAAAGCAAACATTTTCGAACGTCAGCTTTTTCTGTCAACTGATAGCAAGCTAAGTGGTATGAGGCCCGAAGTTTGTTACAATTAACTGCATATCATATTGACCGCAAATAAGACGGGGACAGAGGGAGAGAACAAACAGCACGGGCGGTATTTATTTTATTTATTTATTTCCAATACTGTTAGCCCTTGCGGGCTGTTACAGGGGTGGGGGAAAAAAAATTTTTTCCACAAACACGTAACACCAGTTCCGCAATAAACAAACAATGCATTCAGCAAACACATGACAGTTTACGCTCAAATGATTCAGTTGTGGGCATTTCAATAAATACATCTGCGTCAAGTTTGTTCCAATCAACTATAGTTTTCACAAGAAAGGAAAATTTGAAGGCATCAACACGCGGCACATAGGGCATTACAACATGAGGGTGAGCTGTACGTGGGGACACTCGTCCAGGGGGACGCAAGTATAGTCTGGAGTCCAAATTGAATTTATTATTATACATTTGGTACAAGAATTTCAACCTGGCTATTTTTCTGCGCGTGGCCAGTTCGGGCAAACCGGCACGAGATAATAACGCAGTTACAGACTGCGTCCTTTGATAAGCATTAAAGATAAACCTTGCGGCTAGTCTTTGAATTCGTTCCAGTTTATTTATCAAGCCTACTTGGTGCGGATCCCAGACTATACATGCGTATTCCAGTGTAGGCCGTACTACTGTTTTGTACGCCTTGAGCTTTACCTCGGGTGTAGCATCTTTCAACTTTCGTCTTAACAGACCGAGTTTGCGTTGAGCAGAACCACATATCTTTTCGATGTGTGCGTTCCAATTCAAATTGTGCGTGATTGTAACCCCGAGATACTTAAGCTTACTAACATGTTGAAGTGGGCTATTATTTATTCTGTAAGAAAAAAGCAACGGGGTTTTCTTGTTAGATACAGTCATGTAAGCTGATTTATCGAAATTAATTTTCATGTCCCACGTAACACACCAGTCATAAATTCTTTGCAAGCTTTCGTTCAACAACACTTGATCCTGGACATTCTTAACGCGACAGTAAATAAGGCAATCATCCGCAAATAGACGCAGTTCAATGTTAGGATGCAAGTCATTAGCAATGTCATTGACATATAGTAGAAACAGAATTGGTCCTAAAACCGAACCCTGTGGTACACCGGATAACACAGGTAATGAGGATGATCTTTCGCCTGCTATTTGTACATATTGCTTTCTATTTGTAAGGTACGCATGGATCCATTTCACAATTTGTGTATTGACTCCAAGTTTATACAATTTCTCAATAAGTTTTATGTGACACACCCGGTCAAAAGCCTTCGAAAAATCTATTGCTATAACATCAAGTTGTTCGTTGTTGTTAATTGCGACGCCGAAAGCATGAGACACCTCAAAAAGCTGCGTCACCGTTGACAGACGTTGGCGGAAGCCATGCTGCTTACTGTAGAATAAGTTGTTGTTTTCTATATATTCAACGAGATTTTTGGATATTATGTGTTCCAACAGTTTACACGCGGAGCATGTAATGGAAATAGGCCGGTAGTTTTTCGTCAATAACTTACTGCCCGCTTTAAATATAGGTACGATGCGTGCAAGGAGCCAATCTTCTGGCACACCTCCGATACGGAATGATATTGCAAAAATTCTAAACAAAAAATGCGATATCCATTCACAATAACGCCTTAAAAACTCATTGGGTATCTCATCGGGGCCACAAGATTTTTTGGTATCCAGTTTTAGCAACAATGCTAGAATGCCTTCTCGAGAGAGTACAATTTCATTTCTATCTTCACACAGCAACAAACCATCGCTCGCATTTATGGGGTGCCTATTACTGCCAGGTGTAAACACAGAGTTAAACATACTGTTAAAAGCCTGTGCGATCAAAGCTGGTTTAGTGCAGATATTTCCGTCTACCTTAATTTCATTAATGTTGCACGTAGAACCAGATAAGTAATTCCAGAATTTTTGAGGTGAGTTTTGCAAGTAATCCACCAGTGTTGTTGAAAAAAATGCCGCCTTTGCGTCTTTTAATTCCTTTCTAACTTGTGTACTGAGACTGGCTATTTCTGCACATCGCCTTGGCATACTTCTACGTGCACGATTCAGTCGCCGCTTCAAATGAATAATGTTTCTAGTTACCCATGGACTGGGTTTTCCTATGCGCTTGATTTTCTTGGGCACATATTTTTCTAAACAGGCGCGAACAGCTGATACAAAGTATCTCCAAACCCTATTTATGTCATTATCAACCGGCATGTTATCAAGAGCTCGTTCTAAGTAGTCGATAACCGACGTGTCGTCAGCCCGATTAAAATTATATACATATACAGAAGGATTCTTTTCTAATTGCGTGTTTCCTATACTTAAAGTTGCTACTACTGTTTTATGATCTGATATGCCTTCCTCAATGTCGACATTATAATTAAATATTCCGTTAGTCAAAAATAACAAATCCAGCGTAGATTGATTTTGCCCCTGTGTCCTGGTCGGCTCATGAACTACCTGAACAAAGTTATGCTTAAGCATAATCTCGAACATTATATCAGCGCTAGGCTTTTCCACTGGCCCCGTAATTCTCGCATCCCAATCGACACCTGGTAAATTAAAATCCCCTGTTAAAATAATTCTACTTCTGGCATTCCTTATGTTATTTAAATGCTGGTCAAGCGCATACAAAAATTCAACAGGGCTTCCGGGGGCTCTATAGATAACGCCAGCTATCAAAATGGTATTGCCAAGAAATAGTTTGCACCACACACTTTCATGCCCGTTTATGGATGGCACAGTTTCATATCTGAGTGGTTTCTTCACTAGAAGCGCCACGCCACCGCCTCGTGTTCCTCTGTCTTTGCGGATTACATTGTAAGTGCTTGGAAATACCTCATCGTCCTTGACGTCACTGTGCAACCACGTTTCTGTTATGGCAATGAGCTCTGCGTCGTAAAGCAATGACAAGTATTCAAGCTGTTCTGCCTTATTCACTATGCTCCGTGCATTAATGTTCAGTAACCTTATTTCAGGGTGCCTTGCGCGTCAATCAACTTTTTCGGTGGCATGGGGTCGTTCATTGCGCAGTCTCATGCGCACATTCTGCTCAAAGTCCCATGTGTAAGCAATGCTATTGATGAAAAGCTTATCGTGAACAAGACTGACCTTTGCGCCATCGCGTTTATCAGTCTGAGCCGATTTCCAAAGTAGTCTTCTTTTTGCGACTGTTTCTGGCGAATAGTCGTCAGAAACACTAATTTTGGTTCCTTTGAGTTTTTTGCAGTTTTTAAAGATTGCCACCTTTTCATTGTAATCGTACAATTTTAGGATAACAGGTCTATTGCGTGATTGTTTCTTTTGACCAAGCCTATGTATTCTTTCAACTGATGAAATCGTAACGCCAAGTTTGTCCAAAAAAATATTTTTTACAACTTGTTGCTCGATATCTTCACGGGTTTCGTTTTCAGTCTCGGGAACACCAAATACAATAAGATTATTCCGTCGTGCCCGGTCTTCTAATTCAGTTAGTCGCTGTTGCTGATACTGAACTGTACGCTTAACGTCTTCAATCGTTCTTTCTAGAATTTCCACCCGAGCACATTGACTCGTAATTTTTACTAGGCTCTCTTCCAAATTGGCGAGCCTGTTGTCCATTTGAATTTGCTTATCCAAAATTTGTTTCAGCATTTCTTCCACAGTTGGGCCAGGGTTTGTTTCAACGTCCCCGGAAAGCAAGACCTTTAGACCCAACCACCACATGCTCAAAACTTCAAAACACTTCGCAGGGAGCAGCAGCACCAATAGACATAGGCAATTTGACCGTAGTCTTGATACATGAGAGTAATAACCAACCTGCAAAACAAGCCATGCGTGGTTATGCGCCATTGCCGCTGCCGTGCTGCCGCCCCCACTGAAGGTTGCCGAGTGCAGTGTTAGCTTTATATGCCCGCTGTCCGTTGCCGATGTCACTGCTGCTTGATCCAACCGGCTCATCCAGGTGACGTCCATCGTTGCTGAACTGGGCTCCGCACTGCTGATGATAAGCGGCAGAATCTGCAAAACAAGCCATGCGTGGTTATGCGCCATTGCCGCTGCCGTGCTGCCGCCCCCACTGAAGGTTGCCGAGTGCAGTGTTAGCTTTATATGCCCGCTGTCCGTTGCCGATGTCACTGCTGCTTGATCCAACCGGCTCATCCAGGTGACGTCCATCGTTGCTGAACTGGGCTCCGCACTGCTGATGATAAGCGGCAGAATCTGCAAAACAAGCCATGCGTGGTTATGCGCCATTGCCGCTGCCGTGCTGCCGCCCCCACTCTATATGATATGGTATGATATGCAGTAAATACCAACTAGGCCCAAGTGAAGTTCTTCTGAAGTTTGTTACAATTAAGATTGTCAACAGCTCGTAAGGCAACCTCCACTGTCCTGACATACTCTCAGCCCGCGCACGATGCCTCGGTTGTGTTTCACTGCTTTAAAGAGTTCATTTTGGTTTGGATGAGCGACACCTGCGCCTCGGCATCAGCCAACACTTTGTCTTTTGAGCTCAAGCTCCTTCAAAACGGCGGCAGCACGCTTCCTTTCCCGTTCGTTTTTCAATGCATGTAGGTCCTTTCTGTTGTCCTCCATCCGCCACCCGTTCGCCCTACAAACCGTTTGAAGCATCTTCTTGGTCAGTTGCACAGTCCGTATCTGATTTTTCGAACTGCCTAGGGGCCGCGAAAACGTCCGAAAAATCGGCCAGTTGGAAAAAATAAATGCATTTCATTTACTGCCCTTAAGGGCTCAAACCGCCGCAGGCACATTCGAAAATGCTCTGAAGGCCTGTCGGTACACGTATTAGGCATATCGGTGCTCGTACTGTGACAGGAGATAACAGGTGCACGTGTGTATAATTAAGGAATACATACTGTGTCCCGTGTCGACAGCCCCTTCCCACACTTGTTGTGCTTCACTGCAATACTTTTGCATATGCTTCACCAAATAACATTTCTGTACAGAGGCAAAGCTGACTTTTGAGAACCGGCATTATGCAACACACCGTGCTTTCCAAGCTTCTAAGCCAATCGCGAGGGCCGAGTCGGTGCCATTGCTGACAGCAGTGAATCCTTTCAATGACAAACACGGCACCCAATGGCAAGAACCTTAACAGCAAACGTCAAAGCAGCTAAGTCTAGCATTGCTGCAGTGGTGGCTACGGCTGCCAGCATATCTGCGTGCAGCACCGATTCGAAGCGGCGAGGTAATAAATATGGTGGTGGCTTTGATTAATGCTGTTTCGGACCTGCGGTAACGGGAAAATGTCCAGAAAATCGGATGGTGCTAAGTTCTTGTGTTCGAAATTTCAGACGTTTTGATACATTGACTCTATGTGGTACTTGGTAGTGCCGCGAAGCCTTCCAAATTATTGGGAATCCGAAAAGTCAGTCTTGACTCTACACTGGCAACTCCTCCAGCCGACAACAGGGCGTCAAAGACGATTCATTATGATTCCTGTATTTACTCGAGCCAGCATTACCGCGACTTTGAACCCTTCCAATAAAATAACAGCGAATTTTCCGTGATAGAGGCAGAAATTCCCCGAGTTTTTCCCAGGCTACCCAAAATCCTTGAGAATTCCCAGTTTTCCCAGTTGGTAGACGCCCTGTATACTGTCCGTGGGAAGGCAAGCGTACTTGGTCGCTGTTGGCTTTATGACTTGCTTCACCGTTGAGCAGTACTTACTGATTGTGCAGTAATAAGCTTCGCCAAAAGGCTACAAATTACTGCTGTGCTACTCCAAATGTTCAAAAAATATCAGGTTTTCTGCTATGAAACTGCTACAGAACGACATTTTTGCTATTCCGAAAATAGCTCCAAAACTGGCTGGAGCACTGCTGCACATTCGAAAGGCATAAACCTCTTGAACCTCCATAGGTGATGGTATCATAATGGCTGGCACCAACCTCAATTGGAGGTGACCGAAGACGTTACTGAACACCCCAATTTGTTCTGTTTTTTCCATGGCACAGTGACCACTCCATATCACCAGGACTGGTGGTATGCACTGTTGAGAGCATACTTACCAACTTTTAGGATTTTATCATAAAATGCCACATTTCTAGTTTGCTTATGGTTGCCATATTGATGCCAATTATTTTACAATTTTTTGTTTATGTGCAATTTAAAAAGCTGATCTTAAGAGAATGCAAGTATTGACTGTTTTGTTGAGGGTGCTGCCATTTTGCAATCACAGCAGCGTCTATCTTCCGGCACCACGGTATGTTGGATCGCACGGGAGGGTGCAGAGCGAGTGTGCTGTTAATGACGAGTGGCAAGTTTCTGCGTTTTCCTGAGAGGTCTCAAGTTATTGCGATTGGTAAACTTCATAGTGTGTCGTTTATTATTATTATTTGACAATACTGCAGACTCCGATTGGAGTCTAAGCAGGAGTGGGCACAGGAGCATAACCAAAACAAAAGTACAAAAACAAATGCAGAAAACCCAAAATTAGGCATTTACACTTTTCAAACAGGCAATAGAATCCACTACTTCCAATAGTCAACAACACTCTGTGGTAGCCTATTCCAATGGGAAACAGTATTAGGAAAAATATTTAAATGAATCGGTACAAACCCGGTGTTGTAAAAGTTTTCCATGGTTAAAGCAAGTGTTTGCCCGTGATGCATGGGTGAGATAGCAAGCCTTGTTAGCCTGCATCTTGTATAGCATATATAAGAACTTAAAGAGAAGCTGAAACACTTTTCGAACAAAATGAGTTCCCTGCGGCGTTGCAGGTTTTAGTCCATTGAACACGAATATCTAGTTTAACAAAGGCAGAAACAAACGCAAGCAGCTGGTTTTTTTTTTTTGCAAGAAAACGCGCACCAGCGTCTCAGGGCATCGCGTGAACGCCGCTGTTGCCCGTGATTGGTCGGGACCGCTGTGATGTCATTCAAGGGGATTGCCGGTCGGCGCCGCCGTTTCAGAGCGTAGCACGCTGTTCTAGTCTGGCTTCACGGATGAGTTGTAAGCATTATGGAATGTTCTCGCTGTCTCGGACAGCTTGTATTTTCGCCTTACATGTTCGAACCGACAGCCGATACAGAAAACGATGGTGGCAACGACGATGTTGAGTGTACCAACAGAGAGAACTATGTGTGCACTTTCTCGCGCATTGGAAATATTAGTTGGTACGTATGTTTTTTCATGTAGCTGCACGTTGCAATGACAGGAAAAAAAAAAATGCACTAAAGTGTCACTGGGAACTTGCTGCTGGAAGAATGCCAAAGCACTAACTTCTTATTGGATTGTAAACACGGGTGCAATCCGCCTCTCATTTTCCTGTCGCACACCACTGAAAACGTTTTGGAAGGGTCCCGGGGCTTTTGCCGGTTGATTTGTGTGCCTGCGCCCACATTGAGTATGCGTCGGTTGTGCGGTTCGTGGATCGCGAATTATTAATGGCTTGTTCGGGACAGCATGTCGTTCCTGGAAGCCATGTCGCACTCAATGACTACTGGGTGAGCAGGCCTGAGTGCACTGTTCAGCAAACAATGCTGCCGATAAAGGCACGCTGAGTTCCGTTTGGCAGCGCGGCTGCGTTGGAATTTGTCGCTGATTTCTGCACTTGGACATCACTTTTTGTATTCTTTTTACACATTATATAGACGTTTCGCATATTCAAAAGTCTTCTAGCGCAGCCTTCTCGTCGGATTCATTAAAGCGGTGCACTTGTTTACATCGACATCTACAGCCGCAGGTCGTTGTTATCGTCAAATATTGTGGAAAAGGTCCATCGCCGATATGAAATAGTGTCAAAATGTAACAAAACATGCATATCTGCGCATATGTGCCATGTTACACCCTGAGACGAGTCAATATGAGCGGCCGAACCACTTAAACAACTGCAAATTTGATCCAGATACATATATTACATCGAACTCGTGGCTCAGTGGTAACGTCTCCGTCTCACACTCCGGAGACCCTGGTTCGATTCCCACCCAGCCCATCTTGCAAGTTGTTTTTTATTCATAAAGTGCCTGCTGGGATTTATCGCTCACGGCCAACGCCTACGACACCGGCTTTTCTGCGACACGAGCTCCTTAACGCTGTCGCGTTAAAAATGTTTCAGTGACGCACAACAGTCGGTCAACCATTGGAGTGAGCGTCTTGTCGGTCTCGTATCAACCCAGTGTTGCCGCGCCTTACGAGTACGTGCAGTCAGGAACGCGCTGCCACCACCAGCAAGTGAGGACCGACGCTGCAAGAAGACTTCGTCAGCAACGTGATGTACTTAAGTGTCGCCCAAGTGTAACGCAGGGGTGTTTCCTTAAATTAGCGAGCCATTCATGAAAGGCGACAACTACCTGGCTTACGGTGTAGTCCGAACAACTCGGACGATGCCCTGGCCGCTTTCTCTTTAAAAGTGGAGTTGCGGTCTTACGTTACGCACGTTTTCGGCACCGCACCGACGTCTAGCTACCAGTAGAGTTTCAACGCTGTGCACGGCACAAGTGCGTGCAGCAGCGCGCGACCGAGCGCTTTTTTTTTTCCGGGAAACTGCGGCGTGCGGCCACCAGTGTTGCCAGGTCGGACAACGTGGAGTAGCCCAAAGCTAGAGAAACTGTAGCCCAAATGTAGCCAAACACAAAAAAGAGCAAAACAAATTTGTAGCCAAATATAGCCATTGTTATTTTCAGTTTTATCTGTATATACATTTTCGCATTCGACTGCGGTAATCGCTTTTTGTACAACCCATCATAAAAAATGTCCGTGACGGTCGACCCTTTACATCTACAACAGCTAAACATCTTGAAGGGGCAGTGCAATATGACGAAGACAGAAGGCAGGAACACACAGGACAGCGCTGATCTCACAACTTCATTCGAAGGCATACGCAAACTCATGTACACAACCCATAGCCACGTGCTCTCCCATCAATGGCGTCATTAGTACAGGAAAAAAAACACAAAACCCTGTAATCTAATGTTACACTATGAGGCGGCTTAAAAATTCAAATTCTCTGTCATGCAAATTTAACGATGGCCTGCTTACGCAACGCGACCCTTTTTTCCTGATATAGTAGACCTCCATAATCTCCCTCGTGGTCTCCCTCGATGTCGAATGGAAGCACGAACAAAAAACTTGGAGGACGCTTGGAGGACAACTGGTCAGAAAGTGTTGTGGGACGTTGATGGAAATGAACTGATCATGATTTATGGCAATAGAAACAGGCACGCTGTTCGGGATTGAAGTAGGGATTATAATTTAAAATTGGCAAAGAATATCTCAAAGGCCAGTAAGTGGCGAGGCCTGGCAATGAAATCTTGGTACTTCGAATGTAGTCTATGCGATTACTGTAAGTCGGCTGTTATTTAATACAACAAATATTGCTTAAGATTGCAGTTGCTATAGTATTAGACACTTGCGCTTTATTCTATGCTTCGGAAATCAAAAGCGCACGCATGGCTACGGCAACACGCTGAACTGCGTATCACGCGTAAAATCGTCGTTTCGTTTTCAATCCGATTGGTTTCACTTCGACTTTTTTAAATACCAAAGCAGTTGGGCAGGAAACAATGAAAACACGTAGCTATTACCGCAAAAGTACTTAGGACTTAGGAAAACATGAATCGCAGGAACGTCGAATTGTTAGACAAACTACTTTGTCACACTTACGGCCGCACTTGTCGTCTTACTCCCACTAATGCCGGCGTGTAATCACTATCGCGCTCACCTACCACCGCTGCCAACCAGCTGCCAGTGAAATACTACATCCTCACTGCAGATAAAAAAATTCTGATAAAAAAATGTTCCACGGTATTTACCGCGTTACCACTTCATGATTACACACTCTGACTAGCAAACTTTCCATTGCATTAAAAAATAGGTACCATGAAAATTGGCTCTCAGCTCTTTAATATTCACATTTAAGAGTGGAATGTGATAGAATTCAAAGATCCCTGACTGCTTCTCACCCTTCCCAGCAACTGCAGTGTATGCAACCATAATGTTAACCTGCAAACGCTGGAGGCGAAATATGCATGAAGGCGAGCTTTCTGGTTCTTTTTTTTTTTCATTCCACTCGCATGGCAGGCGCCGCCGATGCTGCGGAGGAGAGTGCCATCTGTATGGTGTTGCATGGAACCGAGCGGGGCGCGCCGATCCTACTTGACAGTAACCGCTTGTCCTCGTTTTTTTCCTGTATCCCATGTCCTGATTCGCGCTGCACCACTCAGTCTCATGGAAAACCAACTAGCCCAAACCATCGCCCACCTACTAAGATGTCGAACAGCAGCTAGAAAAGGGGTTTGTGTTCGAGGTTCCGCGTAACAAACATAGTTTTTTCGTATAATCAAATTGCAATTCGACGCTATCATGTCTGTAGAGTGAGTGTAAGTCGTATTTTACGAATGTTCTGCCGCGTTTTACTTTGAGAAAATCAGTTACTTCAGTAATGCATATGCGCCAGCCGAAGGGCCGGCCTACGTGGTTCGGGATAATTTTTTCACACAGCCACGGCGTCGACGCCGGATTTTCTGCGACACGGGCCCCTTACCTTCAAATATGGGGCCCTTAACGCCTATCGCATTAAAGTTCATTTCACACGCGAAGGAAAATGACAGTAAAAAGCTTACCGTGGGAAACGCGGACTAGGTCAGAAACTGTGCCTAGCGCGATACTTCAACCAGACACCTTTGCCTTGGACACACTGGAGCGTGTCATTTACCCAGGCTTCCCTTCTTTTATGTCGCTGCCACGATGGCACAACCATATTACTCTCGGTTTCTCAGCATAGCCATGTTAGTACAGTGCACTGTGAAACGCCCTCCACTCCGAGGCTCATCCCGATGCCCGGTGATTGGGTGTCGGGATAAGACGAAGATGAGACAACATTGCTGGAGTAAATGTTAGCACTGTGAAGCGCGGTGTAAATTTAAGTTCGTCAAGGATAAAATCATCGGCTCAAAGAATGATGCACTGAGGGGGAGGGGGGGGGCGGGGGCATTTCGCGCACACACGCACAGCCACGCTGCTGGCTCAGCCAGCTAAAAGGGGTTGGGACACCAAATTTCGAGGCTATAAAAAGCATGTTGTAGGCTGCTTCCGTATGCAAGGACACCCAGAACGAGGTATTGGACTCTGCAAACATTTCAAAATAATTTTAATTCAGCTCCAAAAAGTCATTAAAAACTCCTTTTCGTTGTCGAGACTCATCGCTAGCGCGGCAGTTATTACGTCACAGAGGAGGAACGAAAATATTGACGTCATAGCACACTAGCACAAAAACGTGACGTATGATGAGTAGCGATGAAATGCCGATTACGGAGCCTGCTGAGCCGAGCGACCGAGCATAGCCTCCACTGTGACCGAGCTACAGGCATATAGAAATCCTTTCTTAATGCAAAGAAAGCGTGCAGACACGGACACAAGAGGAGAGAAGTGGACAACACGAACGCCGCACGGCGGCCCGCGAATGGCAAACTGCGTGCGGCGAGTTGCCGGCCGACTCCGAAAGGGACCAGGATAAGCGGCGTTCGTGTTGCCCGCTTCTCTCCTCGCATAGTCGCATAGTTCGGCAGCTCGGAGCGGTCTCTCGTTCGCTTGGCCTTTCTCGATGTGAGGGCCCGTCCACGTTGCCGGCACGGAAACTCGCCGCACGCCGTTTGCCGTTCGCGGGCGCCCGTGCGACGGCGGTTTTGCTCGCGAAAGGCGAGATTTCCTTGCCGTAGAGAGGACGGGCCCGGGACCCATTTGTGCGGCAGCCGTACGGCGAAGCGGCCAATCAGCGATCGAGGAGTGGTCAATCTGACACCGACGGCAGCTTCACCGCCTCTCATCGTTCAGCGCCGCCGATATCGTCGCTAGGCCTTTTCCGGTTCACTCAAAGCTAAACGGCGCTTCGGAATGAATCACCGACTCTCACAAGCCGCAATAATTTCTTACCGTTGTTGTCGCTCTTCGCAATAATTATAATAATCGTGACATGCACTTCGAATCACCAATTGTTGACCTCTGCTAGCAGAGCACGCGTATGCGCGAGCAGACGACGCAGCATAGTTTTACGTCACTATTTTTTGTGGCCCACGTGAGCAAGCCATGTTGCGTTTCCTCCTCTGTGACGTCATAGCAGCCCCCGGAGGCGCATTTACATTCGCTCGCCTGTGCAGCCGGTCGACTGCAGCGCCGCCCCCGCGGCACCAACGGGATCCGGCGCATTTACATTCGCTCGCCTGTGCAGCCGGTCGACTGCAGCGCCGCCCCCGCGGCACCAACGGGAACTATATATCTAGGTAACTTTTCGCCCTAGGGGAGCGTAGGTCCCTAGGTGTCGTGTAAAAAACGCACCTAGCTCCTGAAACGCCCTAGTCCCCATGCGCTCGCTCGCGCGGGGCCCATAGAAATATACCATAGCGCAGATAGTATGTGGTAGTATCAGCATGTATCAGTGGTAGTATTGTTTGTGCCAACTCGCCGGAGTAGCAGAGTAGGCGGTTCATTGTGCGTGCACGCAAGCAGCACGACCACGAACGAAGCGATATAAGGTGGAACGGCGCGTTTTACGGCAATTGAAGTTGTGTGTGTGTGACGCGCTTGGTGTGTGCAAAGAGCAATTTAGTTGTGCGTGTGACGAATGTGTATGCGCAAATAGCACGACCACGAACGAAGATGGAACATCGCGTTTTGGCGTGCGCAAACAGCAATCGAGTTGCGTGTGTGACGCGTTCGTTCGCGCAAACAGCACGACCACGAACGAAGCGATGCAACGTGGAACAGCGCGTTTTGCGCAATCTAGTTGTGTGTGTGTGCGTGGCGCGTTTGTGGTGTGCAAAGACCACGACGACGATCGTCTTCTAACTGCGCCAGAGCAAACCGACTGTTGGATTCTACATAGGTATTGAACGGGCGTTAAACCTAGAGAAACACGGGATTGCGACGCGACTAGCCGCGATGTATAGCACTGTACATGTACGTACGTAAGTTTACTGCACAGACTTAATTCGGAGTGAAGGGACACGCCACGAGTGATTTGTATGTGGAGGTTAACTCATACGTGCATTAATTAGCGGCGGTATAGGAAAAAAAAAAAGGGGGGGGGGCGGGAGCGGAGGGAGGCGGGATTGCTGAGACAGGTGCTCGAAAGCGTTTCCACGCATGTTTTGTCGGTGTACTCGATGAACTAAATGCCGCTTTAAAGAAATTGTGACGAAATGTTGGCATGTGCGTAGTGGCACAGTTTAAAATGTGTCGGAGAGTAAATCCGAAAAGAACCGAAGCATACCATGTGTAAAAAATGTGTGAAAACTACAGCTGCAAGCTTATGTTATGCAGCATTGACCGATGTCGAGATATTGTTCTCATGAACGTAGCATCCATCGCCTTTGAAATGTTGGCATGTGCGTAGTGGCACAGTTTAAAATGTGTCGGAGAGTAAATCCGAAAAGAACCGAAGCATACCATGTGTAAAAAATGTGTGAAAACTACAGCTGCAAGCTTATGTTATGCAGCATTGACCGATGTCGAGATATTGTTCTCATGAACGTAGCATCCATCGCCTTTGCACGCATGTGCTGGCTTCGGCGCACTATCATCAAGGCATTGATCAAGGTTAATAAAACTACCCGCAAAGAGTGCGTCGCCCTGGTGTCGGTTTCGGTTCTCAACAGTTTGTAAATTGTGCTTTTTGTTGGCGATTCTCTAGACAAGGGATGAAAACGAAAACTGGCAATTAAAATAAGCAACACGTAGAATATTTTAAACGAAAAACTGTTTCAACATTTCTTTATGTAACTCTTAATTCTAAGGCTCTAAGCGCCACCTATTTCCGGTAGTCAAAATGTGCCATGGCGGCTTCCTGTCAATTGGATATGAGCGTAGCATGGGAGCTTCAATGGTACATCTCAGCTTTTTTGGTTATCCCCAGCTGTTCCTTATATTTCCTCGTAATAACTCTTTCTTGTACCCAATAGAATACCGAATATGAATCGTATAGAAGCTCAGAGGCTGCACCTGTCATTCACATAGACAGGTAAGGTAGCTGTTCGCGACCACTTTCAACTCATCTGGGACGTACATAATTTTTTTGTTATTTATGCATGCTTAGGCATCATTTTTCACGCCGCCTGAAGTTCTCGCTAAAAGTACGCTTTAAATGCACTGCACGCCTTAAATTGACACCCATCTAACGTGTTTGAGCCGTTATTTATAGCCCATATTTTGCGGACTACGATTTTAACCTCATGCGCACTACCGCCCGTTTGTTCTGTTGCGCTCGCGATATCAATGTTTTTAGATCCAGAAGGCTGCTTCCGCATGAGAAAAGAGACTCGCCGTGTTAGATTGTACACATGGAAAGCGAACGCTGTGACACATTCTTTATATTGGCCGACTTTGCAAGCGGTGGCATCATTGCCGTCGTCGAAGTGTATATACAGGCACACTATAATAGAGACATACGTATTTACAGTGCCAAATGAACAATTTGGTGTTTCGTCCCTTGGCGCTCTCCTGCTCGGCCTGACAGGCAGGTGTCACGCAGTGCGTTGCACTGAAAGCGCATGAGCATACCGCGAAATCTACGCGAGCGTTTTTATAGACAAATGCTCGAAGATTTCTATCACCAGCTGCCACTTGAAAGTGCGTTTAGCTAGCAGGCCAGCAGTGTAGTGTCTGCGCTTTCAAGCATACACTTGATCATACGAAGATAATGAGACAAAGTGTAAACACATGAATGACAGATTCACTATTTCTTGACACTCGTAAATCCTCAAACCTGCCAATTGTTCGTTGGTGCGTGAAAAAGTGGAATTTTGTGATGTTTAAAAGCAGACATTGGTTCATCCAAACGTGGCTTTGCCTAGGCCGTCGCATTGTATGAATGAATTATCAAATGCATGGGCATTGGAGCAATGAGGTGATGTAGTTGAAAAATGCACCTTTGTTCTCTTTTCACTTTGCCTCATGGTATGCTGTCTCAAGTTTAGCCATTGTCAAAGCAGCAATTTCGACTGGCACAGCAACACTCATCTGAATGGCATCTGTCAATGTCGTAAGTTGTCATTGCTCCTTTCAGCACATATGTTGCATGGTCTTTGACATCTTCAGTACGACCTAAATGTGTTTCACAGCTGTGATTGCCGCAGTGCATATAGAAGCAACGAAGTGATCCCAAATACTTTTGCAGAATAACTGAAATGTGGGCAAGTTCATTCGGATTCATGATTATGGCAGATTTGAACCCAACACTGTGTAACACTACTACACAGACTGGCGTTTCGGGTAGTTGAGACAAGAGTCTTATTAAAACCTCGTTGAGATTTGACAAACTGTTAGCTAGGTGGGATAAAGTAATTGTGATTCAGAATGGTAGCCTCAACATTGAGCAGAAGGCAAGAGGTGAGTTTTTTATTGTGATAATTTTCTACAAGCATGCACATTAGCGTTACAGTAGTACAAGCATCTTTGTAGCACATCCTTCCCTGTATAAAAAGGGTCATGTTGCTTACTGCTTAGCTGGTGTTATGCATTGTCCACTTCTATGGTGTTGATGCCCAGGATCTCTACAAAACGGAACCTCTTCGGTACAGTCGTGTGGCTGCTTGTGTTCGTCTCCCCTAGCCAGAGGCATGAAGGGGGGGGTTCACGGTCACTGACCAAGTCTGATATATAACCCGACGTTTTGGAACTACACACGGGTTCCTTGTTCACTGAGTAGGACAGGAAATCGTCGTCACTTATGTAGCCAGCATGTGACGTAATGAACATGTGTAAATGGCAGGCATAGTCCCTGGTGTCCGGTTCATCGTAGCTGGCGTCAATTGAACGATTAGCAATTCTAGCAGCCGCCAGGATGACATGTTCTTTTCTTTGGCAACAACAGTGGCATTGTCCCAGTCAATCTTGTGACTATGTTCCTGCGCATGCTCGGCAAATAATAGTCGTGTGACTATTATTTCTTAGATCACGTTTTTTTTTTTTTCGTTTCCATGCCTGACCAGTCGAACTTTCATCGAACCCTTGATTATGCAGCCAGAGGCAGTGGCACTCGTTGTGTCCTGTTTGAGATGAATGGTCTTTTTGTCCGTGTCTATCCACTATCACCTGGGCTTATCTCCTGGCTGCTGAAGTGTGCCTGCATTTTCCAGGTCAACTACTCGGACATTAATGTCTGGATACAAATTGGGTAGATCTTGTATGCCATGCCCAACATCAGAGTAAGTTTTCTGTTTCTGCTTGCACTTTTGCTCATGCACTTTCATTTTCCTCGGGTCCGGGAGTTGTGGAAAGAAGCTGTTTGCAGTAGCTGGAAGTGTAGTCCTAAGCCTTTGGCTCGTAAGCATTTGCACTAGCGAGGAGCTATTTTTCAGAAGGCTCAGTCTATAATCGTATGTCTTGTAGGCATCACCTGACGTCTCAAGGGAGTTCTTGGATAAGTTTATGGTGGCTTCTGTGAGATCATTGCGCTGTTGGTAGCGTGGACTGCACGCCATTTGTTGGAATTCTTATGAATTCTGCAAACAGCGAGCTGCGCCCTTTTGGAAGCTACAGTTTGTTGCGGTTCACGACCACTACACTATTGCACGCCTTGTGAAAACAAAGAGGCATTGAGTCGCAACCACAGGTCCTGTCAAACTAGCCAGTACTAGCTCAGGATACCCTTACTAGTATTTTGTGACGATGAGCCACCACACCCCTCCAATAGAAAATATGTCCATAGTGAACTTCTGTAACAGCTTTTCTCGGAATCCCAATTGCAGGAGTGTCACCCTTCTCTTAGCCCTGTGGTGCTAGCATGTACAACATGACTTGAAGACATTTGCTGTTTGTATGTATTTATGATGCAGCACTTTGTCATCTTGATAGGCATTTTTTGATTTCAAAGTGGCCTTCAAGTGAGAAGTGCTGGGTGGGTAAGCTCCTGTAGCTTCTTGGGCGCGATGGTTTTATTGCAAAAATATCAACATGTCTTGGACTACATTGTCCTTGTAAAGCCAGAATTCTTTCAGAGTTTGCAACACCTTGTCCAGCTCTTTCGAGTGAAAATGCAAAGTTGGCAGCAGCATTAATCTAGCACTTGTTCTTTCTTCAATTGTTGTAAAGAAGGTGGGGAGAGGCAGCATGCATAGCCTTCAATCTTGGTAGGCCCTTGTGGTGCCTGTTATTCTCCTTCACATGAGAACTTCACAGTGTATCAGCTGCGGGAAAGTCTTTGCCTAAGATGTACATTATGCCTCATAATGCATCAATCATGTGCTCATTTTATAGATTGGGAAACAGATTGTTGCCCCATTTATAGAATTTATCTCTAGCTTGCAAGAAAGAAAGCACTTCTTTCTATATCTGGGCATAGCCAGGCATTCTGTCTCTGCAAAATATCTTGAGGCGTATCTAGTAACATGTTGCCCATCGTCTTGCTTTTGGCTGAGCACTGCAACTAGACCACAGCACAAAGCATCAGCTGTGATTAGCAGCTGGTCTCTCATTTTGAGGAGCACCAGCCAAGCACTGGATCTGAAGAAAGTATTTCTTTCCATTTTGAGAATTCTGGAACCTGTGTGGGTTCCAGACAAACCATGCTTTGAAAACAGCATGCTGGACAATGGGTGTAGTGTTTGCATGTTAGGAGCGAATAAACCTAGATAGGTGGTCATGCCCATTAGCAGCAGTATTTCTGGAGGATGGTCTTGGCATGTCTGTGACAGCTTTGAGCTTGTTTTCGTTCATGTGCCCCAAGTAGGATGTTATTGTGATGCCAAACTTACATTTTTCTTTGTGGATGGCAGCTCTTGCACAGTGGGTGCCCTCAAATGTACTGCAGAGTTCGTTGTGTTCATGTTTAGTTGAGCACCAACTGATAACCTCTACCATATGACAAGCAACACATATAAGTTCTGGATGAATATCATTCATATACCATTGTGTTTGATCTGGGGCACACCAGATACCAAATCGCATGAGCAGTTAAAGCGAAACCAACGGAACGGTGCTGTAAAGGTGGTCAAGAACTTTCTGTAATTTTGAGGGATTTGCCAAAACCCTGAATTTGGGCATCAATTTTTCATACACCAAGCTGTGACTTGTAGTATCTGAAGGGTATGGTCTACTGCAGGAATTGGCTCATAGGGCTTGCTTGTTCAGTTTTTGTGTAATCCATAAAAGTGTGGAGTTATGGCTTCGTCACCATAAGCATGCACCAAGGAGTTGGCTCTGTCATAGCTGTCGTAAAACCAGTCTTAAACCTGGAGAAGTTTGGCTTTCGTATTCTATAAAAGCAGCCATACAAAACAGTGAAATATTAGTGCACAGGACACAGGCTCCAGTGTCAACATTGTCATGCAAGCTGCGCAAAGTATTTGAGGATGCGGCTTTGAATCTCCACAACCATTAACATTCTCAATCTGTCTAAGCACTCGACTTCAGCTTCACAATCACCTCTGTGACCTATTTAGCAAATTTATTTGGAAATAGCAGCATTCTGCCTGATGCACGAGATGGAACTTTATGTTGTGCTAGTCGCCTTACACACTGACCACAGTAACTTGGAGATCACCACCTTCTCGAAATGTCACGAACCACATTGTTTTCAGGGTGAGACAAGCAATCGTGTCTAATTATCATCTGTGACAAAAAATAACTGATGCCTGTGGCAAGGTGCCATTCAAGTGGTTGAGTTCCTCCAGGAGGTAGGGGGTGATACGAGTGAGAACCCTCAAAAGCCAATTATGGCCTTAGCCAAGCAGCCCCAGGTGACATAGTAAAGCTTTTTGGGCACAATGTCATTAGGCACCACCCTATATAATTTATTTGCTTCCACAACATCTGCATGGCTCGCGAGTGTCCGGTGGTAAATTTCTGAAGCCACATCAACCTCGATGTAGTATCCCTAGTTCCAAATACTTCAATCTGCATGCCACTATGTATGGTGGGGGTTACTGGGAAGGAGAATAACGAACAGCTACACATAGATAAAAACTCCCTAAAGGCTGTTATTGTGGAAGGACTGCCCAACATCAACACACGCTATATGATACAAGAATGTTGCTGCTATCAAAGATGAATTCAGTCAGTAATTGAGGATGAAGATAGTTTTACTCCATAGCCTTATAAAAAATGGTAAAAGAAAGCTAATAAATTTGTAACATGTTTTCAATCTTGTCTGAAAAAAAAATCATTAGTATGTCTTCAAATATATCGCGCAGCCGGTAATCCTGTTCTACTTCTTCATGACCTTCAGGTACGCTAGAGAAGTCTTTCTCATCATTGGGCTAAAAAATGTAGTTGAGCAAAAGGAGTAGACCTAGGTGGCTGACAGGATGGCTCTTCTTTAAGTGCTGTGCGTAGAAGAAAAAAACATGCAAACATCTTCAACACTGTAATGGGCACTAACTGTTAGGGATGAAACATGAAAAACCCTAAGGAAAAGATTTAGGTTTGGTGGATATGTAGAAAATACACAGAGACTAAAGACAGTGAAGGACAACGAAAAATGTTTGTGTAAGCTTCTTCACCAATGCGTTTGTTGCCTGTAGACAACACCAGGCAGAACTCGGAAAGCGACCTTCACCCCAAGTCGACGTCAATTCTGCGTGCAATTTGTGCATATTGACACAAAGGTGTGGGGCTCCTGCACTGCAGAACAGCGCGCGCAAAGGTCGGCGTCACGAAAGATAATAAAGTGCGTAAGCTGCACGCTCTTGTTCTGCCCCACCATTAAAGAGAAGCATACATTTTGCACGACTCTGTCTCCAATCTACGTTACATTTTTCGGCGGAGGTGTGGGGTACATGCTACCACTCGCAGATCGAACGCCGTCTACAAGCCCAGTACGAAGTCTGGTCAAGCTGACTCCCGTGCAGGTACGGAAAGCTGTCGACTTCAAGGACTGCCACCTGAGCACGAGCCTCTACGCAATCAAGTCAGAAGGATGAATACATTGGTTCCACCTTCTTCATCGACCGCCCCGACCGAGGTTGTCCTCAACCAGCGACGAATCCCCACGTCCTTCCATGGGGACACCTTTGAGGATGTAGAGGACTGGCTCGATCACTTTGAGCGTGTCGCAGAATTCAACGTCTGGACTACAGAGCGCAAACTACGCAACACCTACTTTGCCCTCGAGGACTATGCACGGACCTGGTTTGAGAACCGTGAGGCAGGGCCCTATCGACATGGGACGAATTCCGACGGCAGCTAATCAGCACATACGCCAGCTTCGATCGCAAGGAGCGAGCTGAATCTGCAATGCAGGCGAGAGTACAGAGGCCGAACGAAAGCGTCGCAATGTTTCTCAAAGGTATGTGCCGACTTTTCCGACGCGCAGATCCGTCCATGCCAGAAGAAAAGAAGCTAAGGAATTTGATACGCAGTGTCGAGCAAGAGTTATTCGGTGCCCTAATACGCAACCCACCAAATATTGTTGCAGAGTTTCTCGCGGAAGCCGTATCGATGGAAAAGGCACTGCAGCAGCGAACAAGGCAGAACCGCGACGTGTCGACCCTATCGCGTGATTCTCTCGCTATATCCCTGGACAATATTAATCCCTTGTGGGAGCTCCTTAGGCTTATCGTTCGAGAGGAGCTTCGAAAGCTTCAGGTGGCTCCAGCATCGGTACAGCGACCTGCTCTGTCTGAGGTCGTCCGGGAGGAAATCAGGCAGGCAGTCCAAGTCCCAGAGCGAAGCGAGACACCACAGCACAAGATACGGCAGCCACAACCTCGCATGTCGTATACAGAAGCTGCACGAAGTTCGTTGTCCCCGATTTTTCGCGATGTGAGCGACGTCCTGGACCTTCTTGGTGTGCGCGCCGTTGAACAAGACACTCGCCTCGTTACACGCCATTCATGGCTGAAACACACCCACCCCACAAGAGCGACGTATGGCGCTCCGCAGACTGGAGGCCCTTGTGTTTTCATTGCGGTGAAGCCGATCACCTCTACAGGGCGTGTCCCTACCAATGAGCTGGGCTCCGTGAATTTTCACTGAATGCGCCGTGCCCGTGCAATGGTGAATGCGCCCTGGAGATTGACGCATACCTCGTTTGCTTTGCCCCACGATTCCGTGAACCCCGGTCACCGTCACCCGCCCGAAACAGGTCTTCCAGCCCCCTATTCAAGCTGAGAGCAACGAGATGTCGCTCACTCAGCCCAGCCTCCCGGGAAAACCGAGTCCAACGACCTGCGGAGGAAGAGGCCGCTGATGTTGCGAACGCTGAAGATCCTCCACTGCAAGGACCGCGATATGACGTAATTGAGACGCAAAGAAAGCAGTGTAGTTCCGTACCAGTTACCACAGATGACCACGAGGTCATGGCGTTAATCGAAACGGGTGCGGACACGTCTGTTATGAGCCAGAATCTCGCGCGTATACTGAACAAAGTTTCGACGCAATGGACCGAAACTCAGATTCGTACTGCAGGAGGTCATCTCATAACTCCAATGGGCCGGTGCACGGCACGAGTCAACATTCGGGGCTTCACGTACATCGGCGACTTCGTCAATCTTCCTGAATGTTCAAAGGACCTTATACTCGGCATGGATTTCCTTCAGGCGAACGGTCCATCATCGACCTGCAAGAGTCTAGAGTCAGCTTCACTACTACGCAAGCCATAGCGAACAGTAATGACAACGACCGTGACATCGCGCTTCGCGTAACTGACGATCACATCACGTTGCGACCCAAGAGCAGCATGCTTACCCTTGTCCAATGCGACATGGAGGACGCCGCCGAAGGAATTGCTGAGGCAAACATGCCCCTGCTTCTTGAGCGCCACATTTGTATAGCCAGAGGGCTTCTTCAGGTGCAAAACAAATGTTCAGTCATTTTGCTAACAAACTTTAGCAACGATTATCGGCGTGTACCGCGAGGAACAACATGGCCGAACTGAGCTCATTTCTTCACGAAATCACTAACGTTACTGACATTGCCACATTGGAAACCGCATCGTCTCAGCAGTCTGGGTTCCCCAGCCTAAAAGAACGGATTCACGTTAATGTCGCTCTGCCAGACCATCAGAAAGACCGTCTACTGAGTCTCGCGAATGAATTTGTAGACTGTTTTTCAACGTCATCCAAAGTGCGGCGCAAGTGTATCACAAAACACCGCATTATTACGGACGAGTCTGCATGTCCTGTCCGTCAGCATCCTTACAGAGATGCTCCAAGACGACGTGATCCAGCCATCCACCAGCCCGTGGGCCTCCCCTGTAGTGTTAGAAAGAAAGACAACACACTATGCTTCTGTGAAGATTACAGAAAGTTGAACCGTGTCACCAAGCGTGATGTTTATTCATTGCCACGAATCGACGACGCATCGGATCGTCTACAACATGCCAAGTTTCTTTCTTTGTTGGATCTTAAATCAGGATATTGGCTAATCGAAGTTGATGAACAGGATCGTGAAAAAACAGCATTTGTGACACCTGATAGGCTGTATGAGTTCAAAATTCTCCCCTTGGGTCTCTGTTCCGCACCTGCCACCTTTCAGCGGATGATGGATACCGTGCTTGCTGAACTCAAATGGCAAACCTGCGTCGTATACTTAAACAATGTCGTTGTGTTCTCGAGCACGTTTGCCGAACATCTCGCATGACTCGAGGGTGTCCTGCGATCCATACTGCCAGCCTCACCATCAAGCCTGAAAAACGCTACTTCGGGTTCCAAGAGCTCAAATTTTTTGGCCATGTCGTTGGTCCTCAAGGCGTCCGACCAGACCCCGACAAGTTAGCTGCCGTCGCTGAGTTTTCACCACTCACAGACAAGAAGGCTGTCCAACGCTTCCTTAGTTTGTGCGCATATTATGGGCGCTTCGTCAAGGGCTTCTCGAGAATTGCTGAGCCTCTAACAGGGCTTACATGCGATGATGCGCCTTTCATTTGGGCAGACGAGCAGCAGCAATCGTTCAATGAAATGCGCAAGCGTTTGCAAGAGGCCCCGATACTTGCTCATTTCAACGAAGACGCTGACACTGAAATCCATACTGATGCCAGCAATGAGAGTCTCGGTGCTTGTGCAGTGGCAAGCTGGTGCGGAACGACCCGTTGCTTATGCAAGCCGCAGTCTCACCAAGTCTGAGAAAAACTACTCAACCACTGAAAAAGAATGCTTAACGGTTGTGTGGGCAATTGGTAAATTCCGACCCTACTTGTACGGTAGACCCTTTAACGCTGTGAGCGATCAACCACGCCCTGTGCTGGCTTGCCAACCTCAAGGATCCTTCAGGCAAACTAGCCCATTGGAGCCCTCACTTACAAGAGTATGATATTACAGTTGTCTACCGATCTGGCAGGAAGCACAGTGACGCCGACTGTTTGTCACGTGCACCACTCCCTACGACTTCATTGGACCCTGACCATGACATGCCATTTGTCGCCGTTATCGACGCCATAAAGATGGTTGAGCACCAGCACGCTGACGCTGAGCTGCTGCCGTGGATCAAACACCTCCAAGGAGTTGAAGGTGTTTTACCCTGCTTGCTTATGTGCGGCTTATCATCATACTACTTGCACAACAACGTCCTTTACAGGAAAAACTGCGGAAGCGGCCCCAATACGTACCTCCTTGTCGTGCCGTCGGCGCTACGCCACAACATTTTGCGAGCCTGCCATCATGAGCCATGCGCGGGACACCTGGGATTCGCCAAGACTTTAGGCAAGGATACGACAGAAATATTACTGGCCCCGGCGATATTCTTCTGTGCAACGGTACATGAAGACCTGCCATGATTGTCAGTGCCGCAAGAAAGCACCAGTTAAACCGACTGGCTTTCTCCATCCTGTGGACCTTCCTCAAGCACCGTTCCAACAAATAGGAATGGATCTACTTGGGCCATTCCCAGTGACCTCTTCGCGCAACAGATGGATAGTCGTCGCTACCGACTACTTAACCCGGTACGCCGAAACCGAAGCTATTTCGCAAGTAAATTTATATGAAGCGGCCAAGTTCTTTGTACGCCGCATCGTCCTACGACATGGTGCACCATCTGTTCTCATCACTGACCGCGTTACAGCATTTACAGCGGAACTTATGCAGGATGTTCTCCAGCTGACGCATAGCTCTCACCGCAAGAACACTGCATATCACCCTCAAACCAATGGATTAATGGAACGTCTGAACAGAACACTGGCTGATATGCTCTCCACGTATGTCGACGTAGAGCACAAGACGTGGGACGCGATCTTGCCCTATGTGACTTTCGGGTATAACGCTGCTGTACAGGAGACTACATAGCTTACGCTGTTCGAACTTGTGTAGGCGCCACGTCAGGTCAACATTTGACGCCATGCTACCTATGGCTGATAATAACCCGACCAGCGAACACGCAGAAGAGTTCGTACAAAGAGCCGAAGAGGCACGCCAGCTTGCTCGGCATCGTATCCGGAGCCAACAGCATACCGCCACCCTTCGATACAACCAGGGTCGTTGCGACATCCATTACAATACCGGCGGCTGCGTGTGGGTCTGGACGCCCGTCCGCCACCATGGACTCTCAGAAAAGTTGATCCGCTAGTATTTTGGTCCCTACAAGGTTACACGCCGCCTCAGTGACGTGACCTACGAAGTGGTCCCCTGCAGTTCTGAGCCCAGTTCACTACGTCGTCGTCCTCCCGCTGAAGTTGTTCGTGTAGTGCGCATGAAACCCTACTATACGCATACCTGAATGCTGAGATGCACCTGAGGAGCTCCATTTCTTATGTAGCTGAAAGAGCTTTTTGAACCGAGACGGTCGCTCTTCTCATGGGAGGCAATTGACACAAAGATGTGGGGCTCCCGCACTGCAGGACGGCGCACGCAAAGGTCGGTGCCACTAAAGACGATGAAGTGCGTAAGCTGCACGCTCTTGTTCTGGCCCGCCATTAAAGAGAAGCGTATATCTTGCAAGACTCTTGTCTCCAATCTACGTTACAATGTAATCGTTGTCGGGTGTAAAATTAAGCTTTATATTGCATGTTTTACACATTACTCATCTGATGCCTTAGCAGCGAAGGTTTTTCCTCTGCCTTTCTTGTAAAAAAATTTTGGGAAGTGCCCACGTGCATCTACTTTTATTTATTTTTTTTTTGTCCATGGCACATGTGCTGTTGGCCTGGAACTGATTCACAATGGTATTAACAGCCATAGCGTTCAGGGCCCCGTGTCGCTGAAAATCCAGCAGTGGTGTTGGCGACCTTTTCCATATGAGAAAATTTATCCCGAACCATGCATCCCGATTCGTGCAGGCCCTCCACGTGGCATATAGGCGTTACTGAACTAATTAAAATTCTCAAAGTATAATGTGTCAAAATTTCATAAAGTATGGCTTGCACACAACTTTGAGACATGATAGCGTTGGATTGTAATTTGAATATGCGAGAAAACATCATTCTGTTGCGCGGAAACTCAAACACAAACCCCTTTTCCAGCTGCCATTTCAGGTATGTCTTAGGAGTGGCATGCCCCAGAAAGCTTGCCTTCGCGCATAGCGTTTGCCACCAGCATTTCAAGGGAAACATTACAGAAGCATAAGCTGCAGTTGCCCGGAAGCGTGAGAAGCAGCCAGGGATCTTTTAATGCTATCGTGTTCCACTCTTAAAGGCGCAGCTTAAGTGTCCTCCAACCTTTTTTTTTTTTTTTCGCTGTTTGGGGACTGTCTTCTTGAAGGTGTTGCTTCGTTTCCTTTCTGCTGTAGGGTGAATGCAATATCTGCTTTGAACAACAGCAAAGCCACGTTTTGATTGCACTTGATGCTGGCCGCACTAGCGCGGCATCTCTCCTATCCAACAGTTCACTATGATGTTATCACTGAAATAGAATACACAGGACATCTTCGTGTACCACTTCATCTACCTCGAAGTAATATGCCATAGCTCTATGATCATATCCTTAACATCCACTACTTTCTTGGATTCATTTCAGATAGCTGGAATGTACAGACTAAAAAAGCTCGGAAGCGCTTGCACTCTTTGGAGAATTTTGTATGAGCATTTTCAGGCTGTTCTGGTGACAATAAAAAATACTGGCTCTCCTGTAATCGAGAATAGATGTAAGCATGAAATGGCTGCCGACAAAGCAGATTGATTGTAGATGTTACTAGCCACAATCTTAAAATGGGTGTAGCGCACATTCGCAATGGCACACCCCACCCCCCCGCATCACGCAACTGTACACTGGTCCATATGGAAGCAAGTTCCCTGTCAAAGACAGAACCCCATTGCAAGTCTCGTCTAGGTCCACCATATGCGCCGTGGACCTCGCGGACTGCTGGCATTGAAAAGAGCACAAGCAACTGTGTCTCAGTGCCAAAAAATGACAAGTGTACAGTGCCTTGTATCTGCCTCTGAACGTTGCTATTAGAAGTGACAAATAAAACTTCAGCATACTAGAAGTTACAGCTTGAGTGATATTGTGAGCAAATATTTAGAACTCAAAAGCAATATTTTTTAACATGTTTGGGAAGTAACTAGCATATGTATTGCAGTCTTGACTGTTTGCCCGGATGAGCTGGTTTGAGTGCCAGGATAATGGCTCTGGTTTTTGGTTCATTGAAGGTGGCTGACAACAGGAGCTAAAAGCATTTCATGCTTAAAATGTCTGCAGCAGCGGCACTGTTCGGTTAGTCAAGGACCTCATTTCATGGCCCTCATTCTGACACCTTCGAACACTGTTTCTGCCTTTGTAACGCTTCCTAGAATTTGTCCTTCAAATTCTTGTGTGAAAGAACCATGCATCAATTTTGGCATATTTCTCAAACTGTACGAGCAGAATTGCTGCTGATTTCATAAATACAACCTGTAAATCAATACAGCAGAATTGTTAGTTGAAATATGTAATCCAAATCAAGGAGCCATTCTCAAGACGATGTTCCCGCTGGCACTAATGCGTGTCATTCCTGGCGTTGGTGAAATCTTTATTCTACATTATAAAGCATGAAACGTTCGCACATGCTCTTATTTCCTTGTTTTTTGGGCTTTGCTGTTTCAAGGAGCTTTGCCCTTTGAGTGGCAGCAGCCTGATTGACATAACTTCTGACTCACGTATTTAACATTTTTGCACGGATTGGTCAAGGAGTAGCCAGATTTTGAGAAGTACATCTTTAGCAGAGTCTATAGGTGCTGGCTTTTGGTGTGGAGAGACAAGCAGCTTCATAGCTTCCCTCCTGTCTCTTATCATTGTGTCAGCAAACTGAAATGAAAACTCTCGAAACAGTATATTTGTTAATGAGGAATCTTTGCAAGGCACATTGTGAAGCACATGCCGATGAATTGCTTCAACCTTTTACATTAAACAAATTATGCCATGTGCTGTCAAGAGGCAAATAAAGCTGTTTGCTTTAAAAATTAACAATAATCTCCACAGTTTGTGAAGTGATTGAGATATTGTTACCCAGTACCTTCAACAAAGATGTTATGGGAAACAGTGCAAGGAACTAGCATACTTACACTAATTGCATGTATTTGGCGAAGTTGTGTGGGAGACAAGATAGCCAACCAATTTTCCTTTAATGCATGTGAGCTTTGTCATCTTCATGGTGTAATGTAATCTTTTCAGGTAGCAGATAAAGAATGTGTGGCAACATGAAATGGCCTTTGATGACACAGGCGAGTAGTGGATGCCACACTTCAGTTCTAATTAAAGTTACATCAGCACAGAGCATGTATGCTACGACCAAGTTGGGTCCATACTTTGGATTACCGTGTACAGTGTCACTCTCTTCTGCATTGCAGAAGATGGAAGCCAGTGTTTCTTTGCTGTTGCTATTTCAATTTAGTATATTTTCATGTTTTCATGCTCTGCAATATACAGCCAGAGGTTGCACGGTCTTGAAATGAAGACTACTTTTTGTGTTTCCAAGATAAAATTTTAGCTATAATAAACGGAATTTCCAAAAAACAAATTTTATGTTTGGCCTGCCTTCTTTTGGGTGATCAGACATGGGAGCTATTGAGGCATCATGGCTCATACGTGCTGCCTTTATGCTTGAGAGGTGTGTGCACAATGCTCCTTACATGTTGAAAAAAAAAAATGGAGACCATCCATAATTGGTCTTGGGTTGCTTTCTTAGCCACAAGTGCTATCTGAAAATATAGCTGCTTTTTGTTACTCTTTCTGGCGGTGCGTTTTAGATACATAAAAATTATGATGGACGTGCATGTTCAGTGTGATTGCAGGAACGAAAAACTTTACTGAAAGATCCTTTGCAAGAGATGCAAGTGCTTGCCCATTTCATGAAAAAAAAAGGCTTTGTTTTCATTGTATACAGTAATCTAATGGTCAGGCAGACTTGATCACAAAAGCAAAGAGAGAAATTCAAAGCCTGCTGACCACATCGTAACTGTCTAGTGCATAGACAACACTTGCACGTTGGCCAACAGCATGGGAAAGGAGAAAGAGATTGCCATGAAGCACATGTGGTGAAAAGGAGAATGAAGCAAAAATTGGTAGCATTCAGAAAAAGCTAGATATTCTTGATGAGAAAACTGAAACATTGGACAAATAAATAATAGCAAACTTTATCAAGTCTTACCGCCGTATTCAGCAATACATATTGAAGCTCATGCTTGACTTGATATAAATGACGCATGGTGTGAACGCGCCCAAGATGCTCATTGCGTTTCTTTTGGTGTGTTCATGACAGGCGTCATTTAAATCGAGTCAAGCATGGGCTTCAAGTTAAGATGCATTTATGAATACGGGGGTTCGTGTTGCGGCATGGTGAGGCTCTCTGGAATGAAGACTTCATGAATTAGAGAATAGATGTGCCCGTGAGAACCTACTTTTACGTGTTATCGCAGACATCTGAATCACAGGAGCAGTCTGAAGCATGTGATAGGTTTGTGAAGACTTTCCGAGAAACGTGCATGGGTTTTCTCTGCAACAGTTTGCTACAATCGGGGGTATGACTCATTTTACATTTCCTGATCACCTTGCATATTTCCGCACAATGCTTTCGTCATTACTGTTCAGTGGTTCAGTGGCACTGAAAAGGCAATACAGGCATGAATGTCAAAAGAGGCACTTGTAGGCAGGGTAAATGCAAGATTACCTTGTTTAAATGTCCATAGTTTGTGCTTACAAAGAAGGCAGAAGAAGGATGCCAGGAAAAAAAGCATTTCGTCTGAGGTTCCTCTCATTATGAAGCTGTTTACAATGATGAGAGCTAAACACAAAAAGTGTGGTCCTAATGAATGGACACATTCTCCCAGTTGCAATTCATAGTTTAAGATATTGAGGGACTTCAATCGCACTTCAAAAAGAAGTCCATGATCAATAAACAGTGCAGGAAGCCAGTATAACAGTTTTCATTGACAGTGAATTGGCCCTAGGATATGATCCAGTTTGCATCTTCAATAAAATGGCTATTGATTGGCTACTATTGACCTGTACAATAAGTGCAGCACGCAGTACCATTTATGCCTTGGGCCTCGCTTATGCCATGTCAAAATTGCGGAAATACAACAGATTCATAAAACCAGCTCTCTTTATCACCTTATCTTAGGGAGGTACTTGTGAATGTTACAGTGCAGAGCACGAACATTTCCTTAGGAGAAACCTTCCAGTTATTTATGAATTATATGGGAGAGGTTCATTACCTCTTGAAAACTGTTCTGCATAACACTCTTGCTTCTTCACACATCTATCATGATCCGTCAAATACGGGATAAGTTGGGTGCTGCAGATAAATGGTTCCTGCAGAGCCTAAAGCTACAGCATCAATAGGTAGCTAAATTTTCATTCTTCAAGTTTGGTCCAGTTCTCTGAAACATAGACATAGAACTGAAACTGTTCAATCTGAGTACCAATATTAAATGTGTTATTTTGGGGCTTCAATGATTTGCTGAAGTTGATGGGAAGTGAAGGACTGTATAAAAAACATGGCTGTAAGGTCAGCTATCATCTTCTGCGCATAAACTTTCAGATACTGCACTAAATATAATCTAAAACACATGAAAAGTTTTTATACATTAAAGTACAGCCACACTGGATCACGCTAGCATCATTATCATATGTCACTGGTGTGGCACTTCAACACAATGTGGGAACTACCATGGCTCGTACAATGCTCCGAAGGATACATTGCAATAGCGCAACTATGCTCAATGGCATTTGAACTGTTTCTTGCAATTTACAACTTCTAGCCATGCACTTATTCATTTATGACTTGGATGGTCGTGAAGCCTAAGTGCTTTTCTACCTAGCAATACTGCAAGCTTGTCTGCTGACACTAGCTGCACAAAAGAGCAACAGTAGCTTGTGCTCCAGCAGAACTTGAGGGCGGATTACAAGTTCTTGCCACACTATAGATGAGAAATATGAACATACTCCCAAGCTTCAATATCTTAGCCGGTGTAAAGCTGCAATACAGGTACTGCACTCCCTTAATTGCACTGCTTACAGCTGTCAAACTATACCTCTGGTGCTATGCACATTTTGGGGATGGCAAGAAGTTCCACTAGACAAGGTATCAACCACACAGGCATTTAAAACATTGAGTTAAGGGTGTTTAAGACTGACTAAACACAATTTGCCACTTGGCTTGGATCTCGATTCCTTTCCCCTCTAGTGTCATTGACTGAAGAGCCACAACAGGAGTAGAGTAGCAATGCTTTGTTGTCTTGCCTGTTTACTAATAGCAAGAAACTACGCTCTAGCACTGTAGCATAATCAAAGAACAAAAGGTTAAGTGCAAGCTTGATCAACCAGCTCTCCAGTAGTCTGGGCCCCACGTCAGAGGGTATCGTCGTATGGTGTCAGGACTACAAAAGTGCATGAAGACTACTGGAGGCTGCAGTTTCAGTAGAAGGTAGGGGATAACCCCTAATTAAGGGTAAGCCTTTGCTTTTGACAATGATCGGCCAAATTTAATCACGATTTCCCACTTCTCCGCCGGTGCAGAAATGCCATCGTCCTTTTAAGATTGACCACATTACAAAAACGTACGTACGTACGTACAGTCCTATACACTGCGGCTGGTCGCGTCGCAATCCCGTGTTTCTCTAGTTTTAACGCCCGCGCAGTACGTATGTAGTACTCAACAATCGGTTTGCTCTGGCGCAGTTTTAGAAGACGAGATCGTCGTCGTGCTCTTTGCGCATCACAAACGCGTGACACACACGCACGCACGCACACACACACAACTCGATTGTCCAACACGCGCTGTTCCACCTTGCATCGCTTCGTTCGTGGTCGTGCTATTTGCGCGAACAAACGCGTCACACACGCAACTCGACTGCTCTGCGCACACCAAACGCCAAAACGCGATATTCCACCTTCGTTCGTGGTCGTGCTATACACACCACCCATCCACACACACACACACAGCTTCGATTGCCGTAAAATCCGCTGTTCCACCTTGGTATCGCTTCGTTCGTGGTCGCGCTGCTTGCGTGCACGCGCAATGAAACTCCCACCCTGTTGCTCCGGCGAGTTGGCACAAACCCTGCGCTAGCGCATATTTCTATGGGCCCCGTGGCGCGCGCATGGGGACTAGGGCGTTTCAGGAGCTAGGCACGTTTTTTACACAACAACTAGGGACCTAGACTCCCCTAGGGCGAAAAGTTACCTAGATATATAGTCCCCTTTGGTGCCGCGGGGGCGGCGCTGCAGTCGACCGGCTGCACAGGCGAGCGAATGTAAACGCGCCCCCCGGAGCCCAGAAACCGAAACCGAAATCGCTCGGTATAATAATGCTATTATTAAATTATGTATCGGATATATATGAATCCCGCTGTGTGTATCGTGCTCCCTGAAGCATGACGCAACGTTTGAATCAACAAACGCATGAACGAAAATTTTGATGTCTCCACCCCTTAAAACATAGCCTTCAAGTTTTATTTCTACTCTATGAGAGTCACCTCTGGAGCGTGGATTAAGTATCCACTCATAGCCTAAACAAAGCCAAGTCGCAGATTTTCAGTAGCCCAAATATAGCCACGTAGCCAACTCACCCAAGTCGACGCCAAAAATTATTTTCTGTAGCCCAATTTGGCTATATATAGCCAAACCTCGCAACGCTGGCGGCCACACGCGCGACCATTCCAAAACGTTTCGCGACTAATCCGCTAGGGCAAGGAGCATGCGCTGTCGCGCCGTGAAAGAGGCTGATTCCGCGATGTCAAGCACCTTGCCGCTGCTTGTCTAAAGTTGGGTGGTTTTTTCGCGTGTTGTTACACGATCGCGAACATAAGTGTCGCCTTTCATAGCGCGCACATACAGTGCTGCGAGGTACGGTCATGGAAGTTGCTTATCATACACATCGAGATGACCAGGGGGATTATATGTGCAATATTCAGACTATGGTTCGACGACTTTGCGATTGTGGCTCGATCAAGACTCGGTATGCGTGCTGCATGCTGTGTTGACATACAGATATTAGGCAGTTTTAGCACCGCTGTGTGGTAAACACGGTAACTTTATGGTAACTGCAACCGTACGTCGAATGTCGCTACGCAAGCCTAGCAAAGCTAGCAACAACGCGTTTCCGCATTGGTCGTAAGGCTATCCGGCTACGCTAAACTGTGCTACCGGACGTTCATGTCTGCAAATGTTCGCATTTCTCGAGTGCATCAATGTGGGCACCGGAATTGGAATACCGATTGCCCGCATCGTTGTCAAGCTCCGATGATAATCACTGTCGCGGAAATAGTCCGAGCACAGCACAGTTGATTTCGCGGGCACGAAATTCTTTCTCCTCACCGCACGGACCCACTGCGCTGCAAGCTTCTTGTCCTTCGGGAACATGGCTTTGTTTGTCCCCATAAAAGAAAAAGAAAGAAGAAGAAAGTGGGGAAGCCCGCACCACCAGCTAGGTATGGCAGGCGCAAACCAATCAAAATAAATGAATAGGGGAGGCGAATGCCATCCCAAAGAAAATTTGTAGAAAAGCCAATTAGGAAAAGAAAAAAACGGAGGCAAGCCTGTAGAAGTTGAGAAGAAAAGTCAAGAATGAATAAGAAGAGAAGTAGCTAAGCGCAGAATGAAAATCATGCTCCTAACAAGAACCAACAAACCCCCCCCAACCACCCACCCACCACTCCGGCTGCTATCCGCAGCACGGGCGAGTTTTATTGAGGACAGCAAAGTAGCATGTGCAAGCCTGCCCCACGGGAGGCCGGTACGGCAGGTCAGTGATCCTGCAAGTCTGATCCTGTCGAGGGTAGGCCAGAGGCAAGCAGGTGATCAGCAGGACCCGGCAAGAGGGTCCCATGATGGGGCGGGAGGAATGAAGCCAGCGGCTTGAGCTGCTACCCAGTCCAGGTACGTCCAAGGAGTACGGGTTGAGACGGGAGGGCATGTGATGGTGACGGCGATGACGACTGGAGGTCGGTGGTGAATACAGCAGGACGGGAGCAGCAGGCGCCTAGAAGTGCAAAGACCGACGCCCGGGGCACGTGTAGGCGGAAGATAAGAGGTGGCGGCAGCAGATGAGGCATCTCCCAGACGGCCAGGAAGGAAGGCCAGGCACGTGGACCCTAAGACAATGCCTGCGCAATTGGCTAACGAGAGAGTAAGAAAGGCCGGAGTGCATACAAAGAGCCAGAGATCATCATGTAGGAAGGGAGAAGGCGGAGCCACGAATTATAGAAAAAAAGAAACTAGCGAAATGAATGATGAGGCATGTAGCTAGAGCCAGCTGACACGGGGAAACCCCGCCAATTGTAGGCTGAAACAGTGCAATTGGCAGAAGCAAACATGCAAAAGCAACATGGATGAAAAGAATGAAGATAGTGTAGAAATGATATGGCCGAGTTACGAACCGTCAGGAGTACGAGAAGGAGGAGGAGAGGAAGGGGAAACAGAAAGGACGGCCAGGCGCGCGAGACGCAGAAGGAAAGCTCGTGAGCGGCGAGATCGCAATAGAGTCGCGTAATTGGCTGGAGTCAACGACTGCACGTGAGCGTCGTCACACAACGCCCTAACGACGTGCTCAGTGTTCGGGCAGGTGGTAAAGTAATGTGATACGTCCGCGCACACAGCGCCACACGTACACACGTTGGACGTGTGGAGGTTGAATCTGCATAGATAGGAAACAAAATGACCATGGCCAGTAAACAAGTGGCTAAGAAGTTTAGGAGGTGGAAACCAGCGTGGAATGTCGTCGACACTCGGAACCCAGGGGTATAGGTGAGTGGAAGAACCCTCGCGCTGCCAGTAGCCACTCCATTGTAACCACGCAATGCGACGGAAACATGCGCGCACCGTATTAACTGACGCCGCCGCAACGCGAAGGAGTCCCGTGCGAGCCGCAGACGTTGCAGCAGTGTCTGCCAACTCGTTGCCCACGACGCCCCGGTGTCCAGGGACGTGGTGCAGGTAAATCCGCCGGCCCTGACGAGCAAGCAAGGTGAGGGTCCGCTTAAATGCCCATATCCGGGAGTCAGTGTCTCGAAGATGCGACAGGGTGGACAATAAGGAGAGACAGTCAGTGTTTGGAGCCGGCACGCTGGCTGACGCGCAGCTAACACTACTGTTGGTTATGCAGGTCCTTATTGCAATCGGATCAGCGATCCTGTTCGGTGTGGATGGCGACCGGGCACTGCTCCCACTCTCGCCGAAACCGTCTTCATCAAGCGAAATCGGATGGACCACGTCGACAAACAACTTTAACAGCGGATTGCCAGTTATCACCGGTTTACATCACCGTTTGAAAGAGCCGCTCGTCGACGATGAACTACCAGTCCCTGTTGAGCATCGAGGACCACGTGACACCAACCGAACCTACTTAACCGTGCAGCATTTTGGCTTCGTGGGATTTGGAGCCGGCACGCTGGCTGACGCGCAGCTAACACTACTGTTGGTTATGCAGGTCCTTATTGCAATCGGATCAGCGATCCTGTTCGGTGTGGATGGCGACCGGGCACTGCTCCCACTCTCGCCGAAACCGTCTTCATCAAGCGAAATCGGATGGACCACGTCGACAAACAACTTTAACAGCGGATTGCCAGTTATCACCGGTTTACATCACCGTTTGAAAGAGCCGCTCGTCGACGATGAACTACCAGTCCCTGTTGAGCATCGAGGACCACGTGACACCAACCGAACCTACTTAACCGTGCAGCATTTTGGCTTCGTGGGATTTGGAGCCGGCACGCTGGCTGACGCGCAGCTAACACTACTGTTGGTTATGCAGGTTAGTACTTACTATCCAATGCAACTTCATGGTCCGCTATGTGCGTTGCCGGCTCCTCCCACGATAATTGCTACTGCGCACCGTCGCAGACGAATGTGCGCGCGAGTGTCTTGCCGAAATTTCCGCCTCTTTGTGAATAGAGTGTTGTACTTGATTCTTCTTTTGTTGCTATCGGGCGATGTCGAGCTTAATCCTGGACCTCTCACCGAAGCAGCAATGGAGGTACTTAAAAATTTACAGGCTGGTCAGGCAGCAATCATGAGCAAGCTAGATACCATCGATACCAAGTTAGCCAAACACGAGGCTATGCTGGCGGAGGTAAACAGTAGGCTTGGTGTAACTGAGGAACGGGTTGGAACGGTAAATAAATTAGTGTCGGATCAAGGAAATGCAATAAGATCACTTGAACAACAAGTATCTGCCGTGCGAAAGAAAAACGTCGATCTTGAAAACAGAAGTCGCAGGCTTAATCTTGTCTTCTATGGAATAGATGACGGAAACCATTCTGAAACGTGGATTCAATCAGAAAACTTGGTTAAAGATATTTGCAAAACTAACCTGGGGATCGAACTGAATTCGATACAAAGGGCACACCGAGTAGGTCGTTACAGCGATAGGTTCAAAAGGCCAGTCCTAGTAAATTTTTCTTCATATAAGGAAAAACAGGACGTCTTGTCAAATGCCAATAAGTTCAAGGGGTCGCCCTACAGTGTGGATCAGGATTATTCATCCGATACCCGAGAAATACGGAAGCATCTGTGGGAATACGCAAAAGTTAAAAAAGCGGACAGCAATAACAAGGTAAAGCTAAACTTCGACAAACTTATTATTAACGGAAAGACCTTCACGTGGGACAAAGAAAAAAAAGAAGTTGTTCCATTCAGGGAACGATGACGCAATAGAAAGGAAATGAAACAAGTGTGTCGTAACCTCGTTGCCGTTGTAGTAAACTGTAGGAGTATAATAAACAAAGTCGATGAATTCGCTGGTCTGATAGAGTCTGTCAAGGCTGATATCGTTTTTGGCACAGAATCGTGGCTGAACCCGTCTATCGCGGATAGTGAAGTATTCCCTAAAGAATTCATTGCTTATCGGAAGGACAGGCCCCGCCTCGGTGGAGGGGTGTTTTTATTAATTCACTCTTCTCTTAAATCATTTATGCTAGATTTTGATACCTACGATGTTGAATCAATTTGGTGCTCAGTCACCCTACCTGATAACTCCTCATACGCTGTTGGATCATTCTACAGACCACCGAACTCAAATTTAAAACTGTTACAATCTTTGTTTGACATCGTTTCGGAGGCATCCCGGCAGCCTATTTTGCTTGCGGGTGATTTTAACTTACCTGACTTGGAATGGCTAGAAGGTGATTGTGTATGCAAAGTTGACAGCCGTATTAACCTAGAAATGAAAAACATTGTAAACACCTTCGGACTGTTACAGTATGTCAATGCTCCAACTCGGAATAGTAACATTCTGGACCTTTTGTTCTGCAGTTCACCTACCCTTATTAGCTCGGTTTATATAATACCAGGAATAAGTGACCATCACGCCGTCATTGCAAACATTAAAACAGATATTAACCGATCAACGTCACCCACTTCAAGGAGAGTTTTTTTCTTCGAAAAAGGTGATTATCCTAGTATCTCCCAGGAACTCCTCGATTACTTGCCGGTTTTTGAATGTCTTGCTGAGGATTACGACATCCATGATTTATGGCGGGTATTTAAAGATAAACTGCTTGAGCTTACGGACAAGTATGTTCCAAGCATAGACTCCACCAGACTCAAGAAACGTAAGAAACCCTGGGTGAATTCGCGTATTCTCAGAATAATTAAAAAAAGAAAGAGAGCATTTAATAGATACAAAAAAACTAAAAGTATGAATCACATAAAAAAGTTATCTGAAGTAACACAGGAGTATAAGTTTGCTATAAAAAATACGAAGGAAGAGTACTTTAAGACACTCAACGACAGAATGAAAACTAATCCTAAACATTTTTGGAGGTTTTTAAAAGGATGCGGATCAGATTTTGTAGGAATAAATGAAATTGTTTGTAATCAACAAATAATTACAGACGATATTGAAAAGGCAACGTGTTTGAATACATATTTTCAATCTGTCTTCCTACCTAAATGCAATCATAGCTCTACACGACAAGCAAGCAGATTTCCTTTAATGGAACAAGTTGAATTAAGCGTTAGAGGCATCGAGGCACTCCTAAAGGTCATAGATGAAACCAAAGCAAACGGTCCGGATGGTATATCTCCACGTATACTAAAGCGGTGTGCTGCACCTATCTCGATGTACCTTTATTTAATCTATGTGAAATCGCTATCCACAGGACTCTTACCTAATGATTGGAAAACCGCTCAAGTTGTACCTATTCATAAAGGGGGTTCGAAAAGAGATGTCGCAAATTACAGGCCTATCTCCCTAACATCCATCTCGTGCAAGATCATTGAGCATATTATATATGCTGAGATAATGCGTCATATAACAAATAATAATATACTGATCAAAGAACAACATGGGTTTCGGAAAGGTCTATCTTGCACAACACAATTAATTGAATTTTATCATGAATTGGCACTTGATGTTGACGAGGGAGGACAAACAGATTGTGTTTTTTTAGACTTTCGCAAGGCTTTCGACACAGTGTCACATCCACTTCTTCTTATTAAACTTAAGATGTTAAATATTCACTCAAGCGTACTCGCTTGGATTGAAAATTATTTGTCTCAGCGCCGACAATGTGTTGTTTTGAATGGCAAAAGCTCGGCATACGCTGATGTGACGTCAGGAGTCCCACAGGGCTCAGTCTTAGGGCCACTTTTGTTTTTACTTTATATAAATGATATCTCTGTTGGTATTTCTTCATGTATACGGTTGTTTGCCGACGATTGTGTTGTTTATAGGAAAATTAAGAGTGAACAAGATGCTGCCATGTTACAATCTGACTTAGAATGTATTAATACTTGGTGTTCCACTTGGAAGATGAATTTGAATTTAAAAAAAGTGTGTTCATGTATCTTTTACAAGAAAGAAGAAACGGATTGTAAATCTTTACCAGATAAATAATACCCTGATAAAAAACGAACCTATATACAAGTATCTAGGTGTGACGCTATCATCCGACTGCTCATGGTCTGCTCATGTGGATGACGTCATTGTAAAAGCTGGTAGGGCACTCAATTTTATTCAGAGGAACTTGAAATGTTCACAGCCGAACCTGAAGAAAACTGCTTACCTAACATGTGTTAGACCAATCTTGGAATACGCCTGTGCCGTCTGGGACCCCGCGCAAAAGAACTTGATTGATAAGCTGGAAAGAATTCAAAACCGAGCTGCCAGGTTCGTCCTGGGGCGGTATGGGCGGAGAGAAAGTTGTACTAAAATGAAACTTGAATTGAATTGGGAACTGCTTTCTTCTAGACGGAAAAAGTTGAGACTGAAGTTTTTATACCTCATATTTAATAATAAGACTGGAATTAGTAGTAAAAGCTACTTGAAAGAACCCCATTATATTTCTAGGCGTAATGACCATTCACTTAAAATCCGCGAATACCGTGCCAGGACGTTCTTGTTTGCGGATTCCTTTTTTGTCAGAACTATTGTGGAGTGGAATCAGCTGTGTGAAGAGCAAGTGTGCTGTACGAATGAAGATTTGTTTTTTTCCCTGCTGTAACCCCCCTGCTATAACGCCTTCGGGCAATGCGGGGTAATTCTTGAATAAAGAATAAAGAATAAAATAAAGAATAAAGACGGACGGGAGCGCTGGCCGGCAACGAGACTATGTACGCGAGCGCCTCGGCGAAGGCAACAGCCTCGACGCCGTACGCACATGTTGCGTTGATGACCCGGAATTTACGGACGGCGGACAGGCGACCAGCCGGGTTAAATGCAACAAATGCCGCCCCCGCCGAAGTACTCGTGTACGCGCCATCAGTATAGACGTGGAAAGCGGAGCGGGTGGCGATGCGAGCAGCTCCTGCGGGCGAGAGCTGCGTGAACATAAACCGGCAGGTTTCGCGTGGGTGATGGAGCCAACGAGTAAACGAAGAGGCAACCTCGGTAGGGTGAAACGTGTCGCACCCAAAGTGCGTGACCTGGCGGAGCGTGAATAAAGAGAACTCCGCATTGAGGCGGTCCAGTTCAATCGGAAGAGGCGGACAGCGGGCTAAGATCTGGAGGGCGGAAGTCCGGGTGGTGTGGTAGGCGCCGGTTAATGCGAGTAACAACGACCGTTGCACCGACAGGACACGCGCCTGCAGATGTGTGGTCGGGAAAGGCGGCCACCATACAGGGGACGCGTATGCAATCGCAGGCAGCAGAACCTGTCTATATAAACGATGCAAAAGTACTGGGCGCAGCATAAAATGCATGCGAGCAAAAGTTAGTAATCGAGTAACCAATATCTCGGCTTTTGTCTTAAGAAAATCAACGTGGGCGTGAAAGTTTAGTTTGTTATCAAAGACCACGCCGAGGAGTTTAATGTGGTCCTGATGTTTTAGAAAAGCGCCATCCAATCGAATAGACGGACGGCGCTTAGATGTACCAATGTGCCCGTTGTTGAAGAAGACAAAGAAAGATTTTGACTCGCTAATTTTGACCTTGTTTTGCCGGGCCCAATCGCAAATCAAGGTTAAGACAGATTCCGCTAAAGCCTGCAACTGCAAGCGCGACGAGCCAGAGAGCAATACGACTGTGTCATCAGCGTAAGCCTGTATATGTACGCCCTGTGGGAACGGGAGACTGAGTAATGAATGAATGATTAAATTCCATAGTAGAGGGCTAAGTGGCGAACCCTGGGGACTGCCGATGGAAGGGCGAGCCGTTAAGTCCCCAGTCTTACAGCGGAGGACGACCGTCCGATCTGTAAGAAAGGATTGGAGGAGGCGATATAGGTTCGTCGGGCAGCGATGCGTACGAAGAAAAAACAATATGCCATCATGCCATACACTGTCGAAGGCGCCTGTAAAATCCAAGGAAATCAATACTGCAGGCGTCTTGGCGGCCTTTAAAGCACTAAGCCGGTGCTTGAGGGCGTATAGGGCCAGAGGGGCACTTCGGGCATGAGTGAATCCAAATTGGTTTTCGTGAATGAGGTTGCAAGAATGAAGAAAATAATAAAGGCGAGAATAAAGAAGACGTTCCAGAACTTTACCGAATAAGGAATTCATTACGAGTGGACGATAGGATGACGGAAGACGGGCGGGGCGGCCAGGCTTAAGAATAAAAATAATGCGTCCTTGCTTCCAGTGAGAGGGAAAGTGCCCCAGGCGGAGAGCGGCGTTGAAGATGTGAAAAAAGAAGGTAGGATGTATCCGAAAGAGATTGTGCACAAACATGCCCGTCAGCCCATCCAGCCCCGGCGCCGCGCGCATGTTACCTAGAAGAAGGGAGTGCTCAATCTCTGGGAGCGTAAAAGGGTGATCGTTGGGCACCTCAGGATAAGGAGATCGCGTGATCGCGCGAATGCGGCTATGGTATGCGCTGTCCGCTGCTAAAACATCAACCGCAACATGCGTACTTAGTAAAAGGGTAGCGGACGCCTGTACAGAGGTGGTAAGGGCGCCTTCGGAGGTCTCAAGCGGGGGAATGCAAGTTGGAGGGCGGAGCTTCGCAAACGCCGACTGGAAAGGCCGGCCGAAGAGGGTGCGCGACGTGATGTCCGAGCACAGGGCGCGATCGGCGGCAGCCCGTGCGCAACGAAGGCTGCGCTTATACGCCGCGAACGCCTGCGCGTACTGCGAACGAAACACCTCACGCAAGGCGGGGTCACGTACGCGCTGATATCGCCTGCGCATCGCGCGCACCCTCGACCGTTCCGCTGTCAACTGCGGCGTCCACCACGCCTTGGCACCCCCACTATGTGGCCGTGGCCTGCGCGCGTACCGCTGGCTTAAGGTGGTATATGTATCATAAAAACGCTCAATCGCGGCATCGAGCGCCCAAGCCGACGAAAGGCGGTAGCGACTAATGCGATGGAACCAAGACTCGCGGCTAAGAAGCTCCAAAATCTGCGCCCGAGCGTAGTTAGTGAGGCGCTTCTCAGGCACACACGCGGCAGCGCTGAACGTGAACTCAATGTAGCGGTGGTCGGAGAATGTGTCCGCGTCCAAGACGGACCAGCTGTACCCACCGCCGACTAATGAGACAGACGCCAAGGTCACATCTATCCAGGAACGGGCATAGGGCGTCTCAAAAGTCGGGAGTGAGTCGGGAAGATTTAGAATGTGGAGATTGTTAGCGCACGCAAATTGAGCAAGTTGCGCGCCTCGGTCATCCCCTGAGGCGGGTCCCCATAACGCGTGCTTCGCGTTGAAATCGCCACCCAAGACAAAACTGTAAGATTGATATTTCACGAATATTTGGTTTAATTCATCCAGTACGGGCTCAAGGGGACGATGAGGCGGCGCATATACAGCGACCACGACAAAAGAAACGCCCACATCCTCGCATTGTATAGCCACAACCAGTTGTGATACGTAAATTGGGAAGAACTGGAGGCTCGAAGCGCGTGCCAGCAGGACCACACGGGGATGGTCGTTGGCATTAAAAGTGTAGAGAGTGGGGGGCACATTGGTTACTCTATTGCCGCGTGTGTGAGGTTCCGATATCAAAGCAAACGTGATGTCATGCTCAAGCATGCGATGAAATAACTTGGTAGCATCGCAGCTGCTGGGAAGATTAGCTTGGATGAATTTGAATGGCTGCAAATCAGCCATGTTCAATAAAAGCATGGCGGAGCAACAGCCCCAGTGCAGCCAGACGAAACCAAGGTCTAAGATATGGGAAGTGCAAACTACAAATCATACGTGCAACCAGAGGCCTGCGCACGCTGAAGATGCCAGGACATAGTGTTCCAATGGCACTATTCAGAGTCGAATGCCAAACACACAACAGGTTCCCGCCCACCGCTGCAATCACCCGCACAATCGGAGATCTGGCGAACAGGAAAGAGGAGAAGAGAAAGAGGCGCAAAAAAACTGTGAACCTGGAGAACGAAAAGCAAAGGAAAAACGAGGAAGGTAGTCGAAAAATACGTGACGATCCCGCGCCAGCCCGCCACGCCGAAGGCCGCACGCTCGAAGAGGGCGCACAGCGGCAAACGCCGTAGGCGACTGCGGGCGACAGGGGACAGCCAAGCAGTGACGCAAAGATGGATATAGTGCTCTCAGCCATAGTCGGTACGGGCCCGTAAACGGGCTATCCTGGCCCGAAGAAGCGGGCAGGCCGGTGAGCCCGTAGGGTGAGCGCTCGAGCCCCCCCCACGCTTGCACTCGCTGCAGCAGACGGCCGCATCTCCTAAGCGAACGGTGCACCGCTCGCCGAGGTGCGGCCCCGCGCAGCGCGTGCACACCGCGCGCTCAGGCTGGGAACGTAGGGGACACGCGCTCCGGGGGTGACCATAAGTGGAGCAAAATGTGCACGTAGGCACGTGGAGGTCTTCCACCACGGTCGCTGAGGTCCACCCCACAGCGACACGCCCGCGACTCATAAGCGTCCGAAACGTCGGAGGATCGACTGCAAGTACGTGGGAGAAATTTCCCGAACGCTCCCGGAACGAGACGCGCACCGCACAAGACGAAGGGTCAAGCTTTAGGTCTGTGTTGCGCAGGTTGATCTGATCAACGAGCGCATGACCCGGAATGTCAGGGTCGACCCCCGTAAGTTTGACCTGTGGTTTACGACGGTTTATCAGGCGAACAGACATAGCGATCTTGGTTGTGATGTTACTTTCTATCGCCTGTTGTAAACGTTGCAAGGTATCAAGGTCGTCTGATAAAACCGTGACACCGCGAGGTGTTCGACGGAGCGTCAAATCAGTTAACTTCGCCTGGATAGGGTCAATGTTGCTCTTAAGGAGGCGGAACACGTCCTGCGCAGCAGTGGGCGATGGAACCAGCGGGGTTAAAAACATTATGTGAGCATGCTCACGCTTGGGTGCCGGAGCCTGCGAAGGAGCCAGTGCAGAAGCGATCGCCGGGGCAGGCGCCAACCCCACGTGGACGATGCCGGAAGCACTGGGAGCTGGTGTCGAAGTACTAGTCGGCCCCCCGGTCCGAGCAACCGCCGCATAAGTCAACCCAGAAGGCACCAGGGAGGCAGCCTCCGGGCGTACTACCGGGCCGGCACCGCGCATACGCCCCAGCAGATCGCAGAGCTCATCAGCGCGGCCACACTGCCGCGCCGCCACCGCTCTCAAATCAGCACATTCCCGCATCAGCTGCCTCAGCAGCCCCAGGATTTGCGACCTGTGGCAGTTGGTGACCTTGCAAGTACTGTCGAACAGGACGTCTGTAATCTCCTGCTGGAAGCCCACCGCGCGGTGGTAGGCAGCAGTGAGCGCAGCATCAACGGAGCCACGCTCCGAACCAGGCACCGCCGCGCCGAGCGACCCATCAGATCCAGCTGCCGGACCGCGCCCCACTGCTGCAGGAGCACCCGCTTCCTGCGAGCTGATATGGATATCTGCGAGTAAGTGATCGCCGTCAACGTCAAAGACAGAACCATCCGAACGCGTCGAGTCGTCAGTGGAGGGTGCATGTCTGCCATTGCCAGACGGTACTCCCGCGGCAGATACCTTCGTATCAGCCATACCCCGCTAGTGGGCATGAGCCATGAACCGAAGGGTCCGATCCGCCAGCCGCTACGAAGGGCGAAAAAACCGAATTAAAGGCCTCTCACGGCCAGCTGACGTGCCTAGCGAAGGCACAAGGCCTTTAATCAGTGCCTGAATAGCAAAAACGGCAAAAAGGAGCGAAGGAACCGACCTTTCAGCGGGACTTCCGAGGAGCGATGCAACCCAAGATGGCCTGGGCTCATACCTCAGTGCTCAGTGAAACACTACATCGTCTCGCCCGCCTGTGTTCGCGCAGCTGAATGCTGCACAGAACGAGGGCATGTTGGGCGCCCTTGGCTGTAGGCACTCACGCAGCACAGAAAGGAAGCACAGTTCACGAACATCGCAAAAGAAAGCAAATGTCAGCGGCGGCAGGTCTCTCGTAGCGTCGTTTAGTAAAGCGCAGGATGGAAAGAAACACGCCAGCACACTCCCCGGGAATGACGTCACTCTCGCCGGTTCTCTCCTCCGGCTGCCTCCTCACCCGGCACTCCGGGAAGCGACGGGGGCGTGTCCGCGGGGGGGATTTAAAAAGCAATTTCCGCCCTTTATATTAACAAAACGAAGAAAAAAATTTCAGAATCTTAAATTAATGGGTCTGTTCTTCCCAACCCCAGCAATTCATGGAAATTGAAAACCGTTTCAGCTTCCATTTAAGCATGTATTCTGTGCTTAATCGGAGAGTCTCAAAGTTTAGCATATTACTCGTATCCGTCACGCTGTCTGTCCTTCTGTAGCGGTTGCAAATGAAGCGAGCGGCCATTCTCTGCACTTTTTCCAATTTGTCTGTCTTAGTGAAAGGGTCCCATAAGCAGGACGCATACTCCAAATTGGGTCCAGTGCTTTATACGCAGTAAGTTCCACGTTTGTCGGAGTTCTCGACAATTTCCTTTGAATGTTCCATAAGGCCTTACGTGCAGTGCGGCATATGTTATCAATATGTTGGTTCCAACTTAATGTTATTGTTACTCCTGGGTATTTCACAGCTGGTACCTCTTTAATTGCTTCCACAACAATTTTTTATACATGTTGTGACGGTTGGTTGTTGTTGGATACGCAAAGAACAGAACTTTTTTGGATATTTAACACCATTTCCCACTTTTTGCACCAGGAGTGAATATCCCTAAGATTCGTGTTAAGGTGTTCTTGGTCACGTGGTGACCTGAGCGTAGTGCGCACAATGCAGTCATCTGCAAAGAGTTTAACACTGACACCAAGGTCTAACACGGTCACAATATCATTGATTTAAATTTCGAACAAGACCGGCCCCAGGACAGAGCCCTAGTGTACACCTGAGGTCACGGGAAGGATGTCGAAAAAAGCTATTATGAACGTTAACATATTTTGCATGGTTGTCAAGGTATGCCATAATAAAATCAATGAGTATGCTATTTATTCCAAAATTATAAAGCTTCTGTATGAGTTTTTTGTGTGGCACTTTATCAAAGGCCTTGGCAAAGTCAAGGAACACTGCGTTAATTCGACCTCTGACATTAATTGCAACAAGAAAGTTGTGGCAAGTAGTAATTCACTGTGTAACAGTGGATAACCCACACCGAAAACCGTGCTGGACATGTGACAACAATCTGTTTTCTTCTAACTAATGAACCAATTCCCTGCAAATTATGTCTTCCAGTAGCTTAAAACCAACTAAAGTTAAAGATATCGGACGGTAATTGCATACCATTTAGCGATCACTTACTTTAAAAATAGGGACAGCTCGCGCACTTTTCTAGTCGTGAGGCAATGCGGAGCGTGACAAAGCAGTAAATATTACCTGTAGTTGGTGTGATACCCACTCTGCATAGCGGCGCAGGAAAGCCGTAGGAATACTGTCTGGCCCAACTGCCTTTTTCTCGTCCAGATTTAGGAGTAAATTAAATATGCCTTCTTGAGACAGAACTGCATCACGCATTGTCGACTGGAACCCTTCTGGAACAAAAGCAATACTCATCTTTAGGTGCAGACACTGATTGGAAGTAGTTATTAAATTCATTGGCTACATGTTTAGAATCTGTGACTTGTGCCCCTTTATAATCTGTGACTTGTGCCCCATTCACACATAAAGAAATTTCGTTTGACCTGTTTTGATTTATAAATCTCCCAAATTTTCTTGGTGCCTGTTTCAGAAAGTTGCAGAGGGTGGCTGAAAGAACGTGGTCTTTAGCTTGCTTAATGCTATTTCTGAGCTCACTTGATAATATTCTAATGACTGATAATGGACAGCATGCCAGTCATTGGAATTGTTTAAGCTTCCGCTTCATGTGTATATCGTGTTATCCACAGATTACGCCTTTTCTTTTTCAATTTGTTCGGAACGAAACATTGCAGGCAGTCTAAGCGTATTGCTTTAAACTTGGACTAAGATATTTACGTCATGAGTCTCAAATCCCTGGTATTGTGCGTCTAAGTTCTCAAGAATGCTTATGTCATCTGCTCTATTAAAATCTTTAACAAGGACGTGAATTAATCTTATCGGTCCTATTTTTCGATAGCAAATGTTGCTAGTACTAGTTCATGGTCTGGCACACCACTCATAACATGAACATGTGTACAGGCAATTGCACGGGTTGCGAGCAGTAAATCTAAAGTGTACTATGTGGCAGGTGTAATTCTAAATCGCGTGAAAAAGCAATATTTGAAAGTAGGTCAGAATGTTGTGAATTGCTACAAGATACTGTCAATTTGGCCAATCAGTATGAGGTAAGTTTGTCACTGCCCATTACCAACTTAGCATACCGCCCCTGAAACGCTGTACATAATCGAACAGTTGCTCAAGAAAAAGAATATCCGCATTTGGTGGGTGGTACACAACACCGATAACAATAGTTATCACCAAAAACTTCTATCTCGGAAAACAAACTTTCATGTCCCGGAATGCCATCAAGTTTTGTCAAACATATGTAGTTCTTTACAATAATAGCCACTCCACCCCCTCGAGACTGTCGGTCACATCGCAATATTTTTTACGAGGGGTGTACAACGTCATTGTCCGGTACGTCATGTAGCCACGTTTCAGTCAACAGCATTACATGGGATCAAGATCTAAAAGCAAAGCTTCAGTGTCGTGTTTTTGTTTACGACACTTCGCGCATTTAAAGACGCCAAACGCATAGACTTCGTTTCCCTAGGCTGTCACTCCGACGAACAGTCAGCGTTCTTTTTTTCCCATCACGGCCTCTATGTTTTTTAACTTTTGGAAGTTGTGCATCGGCGTCGCGTGAACCTGAAACTTAGTCTTTAAGGCTGGTCAGTTAATTTTCGACGCTGATTCTTTTGTTCATCCCCACGCGTAAACGTTGTCTTTGATAACGCGCCTATCGCGTCTGAGATAGGCAGTTTTCGTGGTGCTATCAGCTGTTGACCATAGCAGCTTTCTGATTTTTCAGACTCGAGGCATGTAGTCATTGTGCAGGTACAGGTTTTTACCTTTTAACTTCTCCGCATTATTAAAGAGCTGGGCCGCTATTTTGTAGCGATGCCTTATGCCTTATTCTATGCTATTCTTATCCACCACACACGGCCGCCTGATTGCGTTGATAATGTGGACAGACCGCCGCTCTGACCAGTGGCCAAGCGCGAAAAGCCTGAAAAAGCATAGAATCGGAAAAGGCATCGCTACAAAATACCGGCCCAGTACTTCAGGGAAGCCGTATAGTCTAAATATCGCAGGCTGCGTTTTCTTCGCTGTTTTTTGCCCGATTCGGTGAATTCATGAGAGACTGCTCACTTTTATTCCAAACATTTTCTGGAATATTCCTGTAATACTGCCTTCAGAAGAGAATCCTGCGTCTCCGTCTCTTCTTCCTTCACACAATATTGGGGGCGAGGACTTACGGAGTCGCCATCTGTTGGAAGCGCCTCCCTTGCATAGTATGAGGGATAACGCGGCGGGATCCTCATAGGTTTGGCTTACAGCGCTCAATAAAAACACCATGCGGCGGCCCTCCTGGACATTTCTGTAAGTACTCTCAAAATAAGAAGTTTCTTGCTGTCAAAGTAATATTCTTGGGCAAACTGAAAGCGTAGAATCGTTTACAGACGCTATCTCTTTACCAAATATGTACAGTGAGCACCACTGCGCGTGGTCGCCGCGATGGAGTCTCCCGAACCGGCTTCTTGCGTGAAAGGTAGCAAACGCGGAGAGATGTGAAATATCTATGTGAAATATGTTCCTATAATGGGCTGTCTGTATAACCGAATGGAGCATATCAGAATGAACCCTCAATGCAGCGACTGCACGGGTTCGCAGCGACCGATTGCGCGTTTGCACGCATCTCAGCGCACAATGTTTTGCTTCCGTTGTGGGCGCGTTTTCGTACCGTGCCGTCAGCTTTAGGCCGCAGGATATGAGTATTTGACAGTACACAAGCAACCATTGTTGCGTGCACGCCATCAGAACTGTTCAAAAATAATTTCGTTATAGAGACTTCGACGCCTACGGCGTCTGTGATGTGCCGTCGCGATGATTCAATCTTTTTTTCTTGTAAATTCTTGGACGTTTCAATATTATTTCTCAAGTTGCGACGCACTGTATGTTTATCGGTCTTCTCAGCGTGCGATATTTCGCTGCTTCTTTTTCGTAATCCAGTACATTAATTCATAACACAAACATGACCATGTGCCATGCCTTCTAATTTGCTTCTTGCCACTCCCTTTCCTTTCCAGTGAACTTGCCAGAATTTAGAATCAATAAGTTCGTAGACCAAATAAAGCGTCATGACAGCCGGGCAGTGGGCGAGCGTCTCGGTGCGCGTTTTCGTCCTTTACCGAACATCGCAGTCCCGACGTCGTAGCAGAAATCTTCCGCGCGTCTGTGCTTTCTGCATACCCGAGTTCTAGCCGATGGCTGTTTGCCGGTTCTAAGCTCGCTAGCCAAGCTTCAAGCAGCTTCTCGTCCTGCGGCTACGTGTGACTAAAGGCACATTCACACCGAAAGCGGAGCGTCTAAGCGGACACGCGGATTTTCAAAGCGGCGAGGCGGCGAGCGCCCGCGCCTGTTCAGACCGGCCGCATTGTCTGGCTATCCGCGCCGCCGGGAAGGCGGGGCATCTCGCAATCTCTTTAGCAATTTCAGGGATGTTCCGCCATCTCGCAATCTCTTTAGCAATTTCAGGGATGTTCCGCCATCTCGCGGCGCTTCGGGTTTGTGTGCGCACTTTCGATATTTTTTTCTTCGTGGGTCGGCGCGCTCCCGTCCGCTATTACTTCTGCAAAATGATGAGCTCAGACGAAGAAGACGAGATCGTTGTCATTTTACTCGCCACTTGTCTAGTCGATTTTCAAGATTTGTTACAGCGGAACACAAGACAAGGACAAAAGAAGGTATAAAGCGACGACACGGCGCCGTGTCGTCATTTTATACCTCCTTTTGTCCTTGTCTTGTGTTGCGCTGTAACAAACCTTACTATGAATCCCAACCAACTAGCCCAACTTGCCGTTTTGACGCTTTTGAATAACAGAAGCGAAAAACCCAGAGAAAGACATTCGTTTACATTCCTTCACCAGCGCTTCCGCAGTGTCACGGATCACAGTGTCACAGCCACGGATTTTCCGCAAAGCGGAAAATCCGTGGCTGCTTGGCCGGATCCGCTTGTCCGCTCCGCCTTCGGTGTGAACGTGCCTTAAAGGGCCCCTGAAACGGTTCGGACAAATTTTGTAGACGCGTAGGGTACAGCTTAAGTAGAACATTCGCACCACAATTTAAGTGAAGCGTTACGTATTAATGGAGCTACAAGCGATTAGAAGTTACCCTCCTCCCCATCCACGCTTTTCCTCCTCAACTCGTTCGCCGAGCGAGTGGTCCTGCGGCCGCCTTCACTGGTCCTGCGTCATGATGCGACGTCGCATCGTCCACTTCCGGTTGTTTTGGAGCCCGCCCCCGCCCGCGCGAGACCTCTCCGCTAGCCGCTTGGCTGTCGACCCCAAGCGAGAGCTATCGAAGCAGCGTGCGTTGCGAGCATTCTGTCGTAGCGCCGAACGTGTCTGGTATTCCGTTAACCACAGGCAAGCTGGTCATTTCGGCAAATCAATGGAGGCATAAACTCAAGCTGATGAAGGAACTTTGGCGTAGACGTACGTGAGCGGCCTGATCGGTCTACACGGTCCAGACACTTGTTGGCGCAGCCCTTAACCAGCCAAAGAAAGCGCTAATATTGCTCTAACCGAGTGTAAAACATTTTAAACATTTATAAAAACAACGTGTCGATGATTACACTCCTGCGAAAAATACGCACCAGCAGCAAAGAAGAATACGCTTCGTTGCTGCTACTGTGTATGGTTGCGCTCTATGCCACCAGGTGGCTGCACTGTGGAGACCATTCACATTTGCCCTTCTGCTCATCTCGGCTCATCCCGTTACGGCACTGTCAAGCGGCCAGACCCCGTCCCCTTGCGCTTACGTTTGCCCTAATACGGGACTCGCGAAACGCCGTTGCGTTAGTAATCTTCCGGTGTAAAGTGACGGCCACAAACGCGCAAATCCTGGCGCCGATCGGATAGCGGTAGTCCGATGCGCAATAGCCAGTTCGCTCGTACGCTGCCTTGCAGAGGGACACGATGTCGCAGCTTGACATATTGCCAGTCGCTACGTTTGCAGTCCACAAGGCAACAAAGTCGCATCATAGTGCTCCCGAAAAGACTGAGACCAACTGTGACCGTGGAGCTCTCGTCAAAATGGAGTACGTTGTAACACAAGCAGACGACACTTGCTGTGTGCCGGAAGTGCTTAAGTGTACTGAAAAATTGTTCTTGTGCATTCTCTTTATGCTACTTTCTTTTCATAAAAACAAATTAACTAACATTCCAACTTTGCGAAGATCATTTGTTTACCATAAAGTTGGAAAAATTATCGATCACGCGCCCTGGTCAGCCAATCGGATAGCTCGCCCCATTGACGTCATATGGGTGATTTTGGTCATATGGGTATGGTGGCTAGAAGGGAGAGGTGACGCCAGCGCCGGCATATCCGCCGAGAAAATGCGATCCTCTCGTTCATGCGCTGCCGCAAAGGCCGCGGTGGCGCTGCGGTCAGCTTGGCGATGCAGTCACGCGGTTGCGCGCGTGTGCAGCTTGCCGCGGTGTCTGGCCGGCGCGACAGCGTTCCGTTTCTTCGCGGCTGCCAAAGTGTTATCTCGTTTGTGGCAATATGTGTTTCGCTGCTGACATGTTAATGTGAGTGCCGGACTTCGCCGAACAGATGAATTCTTCTGGCCACCATAATATGGGTAGGGGCGGCTTAAAATTCCGCCGAGCAGTGCGCTGCGATCGGCAGCGATGTGCATTTTTAAAACCTTATAATAAATTACACGATTTACGCCGAGCACTTAGATGTGTCAATTAATGATCAGAAGGACCTACTCTAACGACTCAGTACGTTTGTGGAAAATCGTCAAAAGCGTTTCAGGATCCCTTTAAAGGCTGGCACCAGGCTCTGTTGCATACGACCGGCACTGCGGCACCGAGCAATAGCCTACCATGCCGCATGCCTCAGAAAGCAGCCACTACCCATATCCAGTTTTAGTCGACACGTACCAACTAGCGCCCCAAGTGGCCCCGGCACGAAGCTGGCGCGTTTTCAATGGAACGAGCGGGTTTTTCACGAATAACAAAAGCTGCAGGTCGATTATCGAAAAAGGCAGGTGACAGACGTGTTCTGGAAGACAATCCACACGAGCGAAATGCAGTGATCACTCTATGGCACGTAATAGTTTTGTTCCCACAGCGGTTAAAGATTTAGCAATGGAAGCCTATGGAAACGACGAAAATTTGTACTCTATTTTCGAGGCGAGAACGGTGCCTGTAATTAAACTACTGCGTCTATCGTAATACCCCGCGCAGCGTATGTAGTCCGGAGACTCAGCTTTCGATTGATGCCTATCTCAACTCTTCACACATGGCGTAACACTGTTCCCAAAAGCGTTTTTTGTAACACTGTCGTGTAAATTCACGTTATATCTATAAAAGGATGAGCGTACCACTGGGCGAATCCTCGGAAGCCGTCGCCGAGTGTTAGAATCGCGCGCACCTTTAGTCCCGCTTCGTGGTAGCCGCTGTTCGATTCCCGCTTTGAACTTTTTTTTAAGCCGCATAGGACCTAGTTTTGTAGTCTTTCACTAGATGGCAGGAACACAAAACCCAACATTTGTTTTCGGTTCAGGTTTTTCAGCGGCGCAGTTTTTTTTTTTAAAAGCCGCATAGGACTTAGTTTTATAGTCTCTCACCAGATAGCAGAAACACAAAACTCATGATTTGCTTTCGGTTCTGGTTTTCCAGTGGTTCTCTTGAAATATTGTTTCTATTTTTCCTTCCTGAAACAGCAGTGTCGTGTTCATTGGTTAAGTCATCGCATTTATGAAGATTTTATTCATTGGACATCATAACTAGAAGCTTGCGCATAGCTTTGTGTTATGCAAAAAAAAAAAAAAACTTTCGTGCTTTGTAGCGTGGAACCTGGGAGAACAAAAGGGCTATTCTTATTGCGTTCTTCTGGAAGGACCGTTTTCTTCGACTTTCGCCTGTCCAAAATTTCACATACTCCGAGCGAATCAGGTCCACCTGGGGCACAATGCCACCCGGTGGCCAGTGCCATTCCTATGCAACATTCGTGCAGAACAAAGGTTCTGCTAAGCTGAGTCGCTACCCGAACGTTAATTATTTCTAAAAATTCATCCAAATAAAGAATGCACCAACTAGGAGATGTGCAGTGTGTGGTTTAATAGCTACTGTTAATGTGTTCCCTACAACCAAGTGGTATGAATCCGTAGGTGTGGCCGGAAAAAAAAAAACATTTGAGTAAATGTCCCGTGCTGTGTCAGCCCCGGTCGCTCAACAGAGAAGCTAGCTTGGCTAGCCGTCAGTATTTAGGATCAACATATGGCGTCGCTGGTTCGGTGCAGCTGCTTTAAATGCGCATCATTCTTTGGCAACTACCCCAGCAATTTGGTAGCAAAATCGTGCAAAATCGTGTCTGTAACGCCAAAAAACTTGACGCATTTCCCACATGAATGCATAGGTCTTTATAAAAAGGGTTGGGGTGGCCAACATGAAATTGGAAGTGGCATCAGCATAAATTTGGGCGTGATACAAAGATGGGCCAGATTGAATTTGGTAGTGATATGGGAGTGGCCCAAACTAAATTTGGGTGAAATGGTAATGAGTCAAGCTGAATTTTGGGCTGATATGGGGGTGGCCCAACCTAAATTTGAGGTGATATAAGGGTGGGTAAGCCTAAGTTTGGGGGAATATGGGGGGTGGGCCAGCCTGGATTTGGGGATGATACGGGGGTGGGATAACCCAAATTTAGGGGGATATGAGGGGTGGGCCATCCTAACCACGGGGGTGATATGGGGCTGAGCGAAGCTGAATCGGGGGTGACATGGGAATGAGCTAACCTAAATGTGGGAGTGATTTGCGGTGGGCCATCCCAAATTTGAGGTGATAGAGGGGTGGGCCAGGCTAAGTTTGGGACTGATATGGGGATGGGCTAACCTGGATTTGGGGATGATATGGGGGCGGGCCAACCTAAATTTGGGGGTGACATGGGGACGGGCTAACCTAACCATGAGGGGGATGTGCGGCTGGGCCAAGCTGAATTGGGGGTGATATATGGGTGGACTTACCTTAATTGGTGGCCGATTTGCGCTGGGCCATCCTAAATTTGAGGTGATCGAGGTGTGGGCCAGCGTTAGTTTGGAGCGGATAGGGGGTTGGGCCAACCTAAATTTGGTGGTGTTGTGGAGGCGCGCCAATCTGTATTTGCGGATGATATGGGGTTGGTGCTACCTAAATGTGGGGGCAATCTCGGCGTCAGCCAAGCTGAATTTGGGGCGATATAGGGGTGGGGCAACCTAAATTTTGGGGTGCCTCGACTCGAATTGGAGGACGATTTATGAACATTCGTGCGTGGACGAACTTGAAAATTAGGGGTGGCCCAATTGAAATATGAGATTGGGCCAACTTGAAGTTTAAGGCTGGGCGAAAAGAAAATCGGGCGTGACCCACTTTAAATTTGAGGGTCATCATCATCATCAGCCTGGTTACGCCCACTGCAGGGCAAAGGCCTCTCCCATACTTCTCCAACTACCCCGGTCATGTACTAATTCTGGCCATGTTGTCCCTGCAAACTTCTTAATCTCATCCACCCACCTAACTTACTGCCACCCTCTGCTACGCTTCCATTCCCTTGGAATCCATTCTGTAACTCTTAATGACCATCGGTTATTTTCCCTCCTCATTACGTGTCCTGCCAAACTCCCATTTCTTTTTCTTGATTTCAACTGAGATATCATTAACTCGCGTTTGTTCCCTCACCCAATCTGCTCTCTTCTTATTCCTTAACGTTAAACCTATCATTCTTCTTTCCATAGCTCGTTGCGTCGTCCTCAATTTAAGTAGAACCCTTTTCGTAAGCCTCCAGGTTTCTGCCCAGTGCGTGAGTGCTGGTAAGACACAGCTGTTATAAACTTTTCTCTTGAGGGATAATGGCAACCTGCTGTTCATGATCTGAGAATACCTGCCAAACGCACCCCAGCCCATTCTTATTCTTCTGATTATTTCAGTCGCATGGTCCGGATCCGCAGTCACTACCTGTCCTAAGTAGATGTGTTCCCTTACCACTTCCAGTGCCTCACTACGTATCGTAAACTGCTGTTCTCTTCCGAGACTGTTGAACATTAATTTAGTTTTCTGCAGATTAATTTTTAGACCCACCCTTCGGCTTTGCCTCTCCAGGTCAGTGAGCATGCATTGCAGTTGGTCCCCTGAGTTAATAAGCAAGGCAATATCATCAGCGAATCGCAAGTTACTAAGGTATTCTCCATTAACTCTTATCCCCTATTCTCCCCAATCCAGGTCTCTGAATACCTCCTCTAAACACGCAGTGAATAGCATAGGAGAGATCGTATCTCCCTGCCTGACGCCTTTCTTTATTGGGATTTTGTTGCTTTCTTTATGGAGGACTACGGTGGCTGTGGAGCCGCTATATATATCTTGCAGTATTTTTACATACGGCTCGTCTACACTCTGATTCCGCAATGCCTCCATAACTGCTGAGGTTTCGACTGAATCAAACGCTTTCTCGTAATCAATGAAAGCTACATATAAAGGTTGGTTATATTCCGCACATTTTTCTATCGCCTGATTGATAGTGTGAATATGGTCTATTGTTGAGTAGCCTTTACGGAATCCTGCCTGGTCCTTTCGTTGACGGAAGTTTAAGGTGTTCCTGATTCTATTTGCAATTACCTTAGTAAATACATTGTAGGCAACGGACAGTAAGCTGATCGGTCTATAATTTTTCAAGTCTTTGGAGTCCCCTTTCTTATGGATTAGGATTATGTTAGCTTTTTTCCAAGATTCCGGTATGCTCGAAGTCCTGAGGCATTGTGTATACAGGGTGGCCGGTTTCTCTAGAACAATCTGCCCACCATCCTTCAACAAATATGCTGTACCTGATCCTCCCCAGCTGCCTTCCCCCTTTGCATAACTCCCAAGGCTTTCTTTACTTCTTCCGGTGTTACCTGTAGGATTTCGAATTCCTCTAGACTACTCTCTCTTCCATTATCATTGTGGGTGCCACTGGTACTGTATAAATCTCTATAGAACTCCTCAGCCGCTTGAACTATCTCATCCATATTAGTACTGACATTGGCGGCTTTGTCTCTTAACGCATGCATCTGATTCTTGCCAATTCCTAGTTTCTTCTTCACTGCTTTTAAGCTTCCTCCGTTCCTGAGAGCATGTTCGATTCTATCCATATTATACGTCCTTATGTCAGCTGTCTTACGCTTGTTGAATAACTTCGAAAGTTCTGCCAGTTCTATTCTAGCTGTAGGGTTAGAGGCTTTCATACATTGGCGTTTCTTGGTGAGATCTTTCGTCTCCTGCGATAGCTTACTGGTATCCGGTCTAGCGGAGTCACCACCGACTTCTATTGCACACTCCTTAATGACGCCCACAAGATTGTCGTTCATTGCTTCAACACTAAGCTGCTCTTCCTGAGTTAAAGCCGAATACCTGTTCTGTAGTTTTATCTGGAATTCCTCTATTTTCCCTCGTACCGCTAACTCATTGATCGGCTTCTTATGTACCAGTTTCTTCCGTTCCCTCCTCAGGTCTTGGCTAATTCGAGTTTTTACCATCCTATGGTCACTGCAGCGCACCTTGCTGAGCACGTCCACATCTTGTATGATACCAGGGTTAGCGCAGAGGATGAAGTCTATTTCATTTCTAGTCTCGCCGTTCGGGTTCCTCCACGTCCACTTTCGGCTATCCCGCTTGCGGAAGAAAGTATTCATTATCCGCATATTATTCTGTTCCGCAAACTCTACTATAATTCTCCCCTGCTATTCCTAGTGCCTATGCCATATTCCCCCACTGCCTTGTCTCCAGCCTGCTTCTCGCCTACGTTGGCATTGAAGTCGCCGATTTAAATTTGAGGGTGTGCCAACTTGAAATTTGGGGGTGGCCTACTTAATGTTTGGGGTGGGCCAATTGAAATTTCGGCGCCTGTTTACGAATAGTTAGACAACACCAGTGGTGTTTCTGCATATTTTTCATCATCGCAAAGTACGTGTATTAATATCTGTTACCCAATACCCCTTAAGGTGAGCTACCACTCGAGCCTTCCCAGCCCACTGAGCTAATAATGTCACAGGAGTGCTCTCATCGTGACGACAGCGACGTTCAATGTGGAGATCCACAAGAACAAATCGCAGACAGAGCTGACCGTTTTCACACCAATGTCATCGCTAACACTACTCGCTCTTGCTAGACGCAACACAAGCTTACGATGATCATAATTCAACTTTCAATCGCACGCTAGTCGACACGTTCTCAGTGCACAATTTCGTCAATCATCTGGACAGGAACCTTGCTGGATGTTTTACTGTTATGTTGCGTCGTTTTTCACGAAAGCCTTCTCCCGCAAAGAGAATGCATTTTTGAGATTAACGAGGCAAGCTAGTATATAATTCATACGAAGCAAATGTATAAAGGGTTATAGTGATTTTTCAAAAAATATGTATAAGTAAATAAGATATCAGATGGTATTATTTCGACCGGGCATGACAACGATTTCTTCCCGCCTGTCACAGCGCTTTGACCGAAAACCTAATCATTTTGCTCAAACGTGTTGCCCAAATACTACTGTGTAGTATTGTAGTACTACTACTGTTGCCTAGTACTGTGTACTGTTGTTGATATCGTAGTAATGTGGAGTTTTCCTCTTCATAAGAGCCGAAAAAGAAAAAAAAAATATTGCAGAAAGTAGCTAAGCGCAAAGTACATTGGAAGATCTGAAACCAGCAATTATTTTTAATTTGCGGGTTGGTCTTCTCCGCTGGTAGATCGCTGTCCGATCACTTCAACGAATTTTGTTTGTGTGCAACTGCAGCAAAAACAAAGATACTACCATTTCATTGCCAGGACCTTTATGCCCTCCACACACACAAGAAGGACACCAGATATTTGACACTATCAGTTTATAAACTGATATTGTTTTGCTAATTTCAGTGTAGCGTGGTGTCTGCGAACGGAGTATTTTATTATCAGTCCAGTGTTAGCAGTGAGAAGCACTTCGGTCTACCATCCCCATGAGGGCATACTAGACATTGTAGCGCTTTACTCTAGGACAAGTGCTAAAAACTTGGTGTGCGTTGTCCTTTCCGCAGGTCGTCCATCTATTCTGTTATGGTGACCATCAACGTTGTGTCCGTCAGGCCTCCTCATTTTAGCTTCACCATCGCGAGAGTGAACAGAGAAAGGAAGCTTTCTTCACAATCAGCCCCAGCGGGATTCCACCACTCGGAACTGCTGCAATTTGCATTCAGTCGCAGGGCATGCTAACTACATCCTTAGTTTCACAATGGCTAGAGCACGCAGAAAAAGTAGAGCTTTGGTCGCTATCACTACCACGAACCCATGTAAATGCACATATAAGTACGTGCAGGGGCTGGGCATGCTAACTTCTGCGCTACTACCTGCCACCGCCACCTCAGATTTTCTATGCATACCTGCTTCTTGTTTTCATAGCAGACGCATGCAGCACAAACGCGGATAAGTAATTGGATTGGATTGGGAAAACGTTTATTAAGCCTGCAGTAAAGCGCGAAGGCGCACTTCGGACGTGGCCTACGTCGTCATCGTGGCGGGTGCTCTGCGAGGATCGCCGCTCGCCTTTGCCGGCTCGCCAGGCTCCTGCCTAGCCAGCGCCTCGATGACCTGCTGGACGGCCTGGAGTTGTTTTTCTTGGTCGTCGCTCCGCGTTGCTTCCTCAAGCTGCGGCGGTGTACGTCCTGAGTTAGCTTCGCTTGGATGTTTGGAGCAATCCCATAGCATGTGCTCGAATGTGGCCATCTCCCTGCAGCACGCTCTGCACTTGTCATGGGGGTGCGATTCTGGGTACATCCTATGCAATAGCGCCGGGGTTGGTAGCGTTCTCGTTTGTAGTTGCCTGAATAGCACGGCCTGCGACCTGCTCAGCTCTTTGCCGGGTGGCGGGAGAAGTCTGCGAGACTGCCGAAAGTCTTGGTCAGTTCGTTATAGCTGGTAATCCGGTCTTTGGCGCTGAACCACAGCGGGCAGCCGTTGCCTTGGGCGCGGTCGGTTAGTCCTCGGGCGTGTGCCGTTTCCTTGCGATTGGCATGCTTCTCCGACGCTTGTCCTGCGTGCGCCGGTAACCACTTGATTCGAGTCCTCTTGTCGCGGTCTGCCTGTCGGAGCAGGACGCGTGCCACCGTTGGGGCAATTCTTCCTTTGGCGTAGTTCCTCACCGCCTGTCTGGAGTCGCTGAGGATCATGTGGCATTCTCGGTCTACGATGGCCAGGGCGATGGCTATTTCTTCTGCTTCCTCCACTTGCTTGCTCGATGTGCTGCCGGTCGCCCGCACGTTGCCTCCGGAGTCGACCACGTACCGCGATCGCGAATCCGTTGCGGCCGGCATATTCGGCTGCATCCACGTATCTGGCGCCGGTGTCTTCCGCGTGCAGGTTCGTCAGTGTCTTGGCTCTAGCGCGTCTTCTGCCTTCGTTGAATTCCGGGCACATATTCCTCGGCAAGGGGTCAATCCGCACGTTCCGTCGTACGTGGTCGGGGGCGGGGCATTTTGGTCCCTGCTGTTCGTGATAACCGACGCCTAGACTGCACAGGATCTTTCTGCCAGCCTTTGTTGATGACAGTCTTTCCAACTGAGCGGCTCTTTACGCTTCGGCGATCTCGTCGAGTGTGTTGTGTATGCCCAGCTGGAGGAGACGTTTCGTGTTGGTAGTTTCGGGTAGACCGAGTGGTGTCTTGTAAGCCCTCCGGATTAGGATGTCTAGCTTGTTCTTTTCGCTTTTCACCCACTTGTGGAAGGCTGCCACGTACCCTATCTGGCAGAGTACGAAGGAGTGTATAAGTCTGATGAAGTTTTCCTCCTTCATGACTGCCTTCTTGGTGGTAACGTGCTTGAGCAGACTGGTGGCGTAGGCCGCCTTACCCATGATGCGGGTGATGGTGTCTTCGTTCCTGCCGAGCGCTTCGATCGTCATGCCCAGGACTCGGATCTTGCTGACCGTAGATATTGTGTTACCATCCCTGGTGCGGATCTTGATCTTTTTCTGTTTTCTTTGCTTCTTGATTCGGTGCGTTTTGATCGGTTGGTAAAGCAGGAGCTCCGACTTACTTGGAGAGCAACGCAGTCCCGTACCTTCCAGGCTTTCTTCGATCGTGTCGACTGCCGTCTGTGGCGTGGATTTTGTGCGGGCATCACTGCCCCCGTCCACCCACAGCGTAATGTCGTCCGCGTATATCGTGTGCTTCAGTCCTTCAAGCTGGCATAGTCTTTTGGCAACTTGAATCATAACAAGGTTAAATAGCATGGGTGCTAGCACGGAGCCTTGGGGACTGCCCTGGCTCCTTAATGGCTTCTCGTCCGTCTTGAGGTCGCCGGCTCTGAGCTCCGCCGTTCAGCCGGTGAGGAAGTCTTTGAAATATTTGTACGACCTCTCGCCTAGGTTTAAATGGGACACCTGCGCGAGGATGGCAGAGTGCGTCACTTTGTCGAAGGCGCTTTCTGGGTCGAGCCCGAGGACGGCTTTGGTGTCCCTGGTTTCGCCGTCGATGACCTGATGTTTGATAAGTAAAAAATCTGAGTGCCCTCCCACTCTGTGAAGAAAGATGACCAGCAAAGCTGTGTATGTGGACTGCACCTCCGCACCTGTGAACTGAACCGCCGCCGTATGTCGGCCCCGCATTGCACTGTCTTAGGGATCAGCCGACGTATGGGGAGAGCTGAACGCTTGCTTCACCTCCGCTGCGGGTCAGGCCGGTATTACGCTATCTTCGGGATTTTGCTCCGCACGCGGACGCGATAGTGGGGAAAGTAGCCCTGAAGAGGAACCTTTAGCTCTGGGGGTCCTATCTTAATACATGTAAAAGGAGAACTTGCTTTTCTCCACAACCACTGCATCAAATTTTACAAGGTTTGTTGCACTTAACAGAAAAACTTAAAATCTAGTGACTGTTGGTTTAGCATTTTTGATTTAGGTCATCATTGTTTATTCAAAATTGGCAAAAATCGCAAATTTTCAGAAAACGAAACCATCAAGTTCACAACTCTGTCTTTCGGCAATGAAAACTATCACAATTCTGTATATTGCATCTAACAGCACATCTAAAGCGGGCAAAATTTATATCTTACGCATGAATCTAAAGAAACTAGTAATGTGGAAATGCAGCTTTTCCACAACCCTTGTTCACAACGTAACGACTTCACGTAAGATATAAATCGGCATATTGGATTTGTCCGCTTTGAATTGTCTAAAGGATGCTGTTTACAGAACCGCGATATCAGTTCTTGATGCGGAGTTATTAATTTGTAAACTTCGTGCTTCTGTATTTTTCGCGCTTTCGAAATTTTGAAAATCTTTTACCAGAATTCAAGCCTTACATAGAAATTCCGCTTCCAATAGACACTAGAATTTACCTTTCTCTCCCGAATCCAGCAAATTTCATTAAAATCGGCCGGGGGGTTATCTCAGAAAAGAGTTTCGGCGTTTTACATCTATTTGAATAGGCCGCGTCGCAGTTGGGCCCGAGTTAAAGCTTACTCTTAACGACTTCGTTGTAAAAAAAGGAATAAAAAAATAAAAAGACGCCTCAGCCCTCAATATCGCCGTCTCAGATTTCGTCATGATGGCACCGCCACCATCGGCACGGCTCCGTGAGCAGCTACCAAGCTGTTCACTTTCGTTATCTTCCTTCCCTCGGCGGCAGCGCATTGTCTTGATGCCAGTGAGGCGCTAAATCTGCACCATCATTCCATCATGTATCGCTTCTGCGACCAAGCAAGCTTTCGGTGGCACACGTTCACTGCCGCATTGACACTAAAACTTTAAAATGCTTGCCTTCGAGATGGAACGCGACTATGTGGCCATGGGGAACACGTTCACGGGGCCATACTATTGATGACAGCGTCACAAAAGGCTAGATGTGTTCAGGTTGACTTTACAGGTTTGGAAGGAATGACTGACGGGCTAGTTGCTTCATATGACATAAAAAACAGCGCTTAAAGTTAGCGCAGTTTGTGTGTGGTTCCTCCTTTGTGTCCCGCCGTGAAGTGCTGTTCTTTCTGTGGCTTTACAGACGTTCTTTTTCTGTGTCGGTTACGTCTTCCAAGAGTGTTTACCTGGAAAATTTTTGTTCATATGGCTCTTACAGAAGCATGTTTAGTCGATATTTTTTCGCTTGGCTGCATAATCTCGAGGACGGGCTCCAAACTGCTCATTTCCTTTAGCCACGTAAGAACCATTACTGAAAATTTAATTAACGTAGCTTTGTTAATTACGCTAACAACTTCTGAACTTACTCCGCATCTAGATGTTACCAATCTGAACACTCGAATGATAAAATGATGTTAACATTGTTTGTATCGTTTCAATTGTTTTGTTTCGTTCAGTTAAAAGCAGCCGTCATATTGATGGTGCTGTTGACTTCTCATAAAGTAAGTGTGAAAGCTTGGACAGGTTATCTTGGCACAAATCAACTTCATGAGCTTAAGCACATGACCCAACCTTGCACGTCTGTCTTTACAACCGATTCTCATACAATATACAAGAAGCACCTCAGCGCTACGGTACATCCCACAAGGTGTGCGAGAACATTGTGCGCGCTCCCGTTTAGGTTTCTCAGCGTTGGTGGCATGAGGCTCGGTTTCCTGGCATCATGAGGAATAAAAACAGCTTCCTGTAGGAAAGCATTGGGCATATTTTCAGTACTTTGTAACATATGGATCAGCACGGATATGTACGTTAGAACGAAAAGTACTGAAATATTAAGGTGAGGGTTTCGCTGAATGTATTTTAGCTGTCTAATAATAAGATCTAAAGAAAAAATACTGTGATTTTGTGACAATTAATGCTGACATGAAATATGAGCTCCGACACAGTACCCGTGGTAGAACTTGCCCCTGGACTACAGGGCTACACTGAACCACGATATGCTGGTTTGATAAATACCCGTAATTGGAAAGTGGTTCGCTCTTGAATTTCCTGTATGTGGGCGCCGCTGTGCAGCGTTCGGAGCCCTTTTTAAACCACAAGCACTATGTTTCAGCTAATATTGAAAGCAAATGTATTCTTTTTTTAGGGGGCGGGGGGGGGCATTTTTTAGCGTCTAACCGCAGTTGCAAAGTTATCAGTTAGCTCAAGGTGCACCTGCATGTGTTTCTAATATCCAGTACGTTGTCACGGACTCAATAGCGAAAGAGCGTTATCTTATCAGATTGCGCGCGTGAAGCGAATACTGACGTACATTCTCCATCACATTTTAGGACCCGAGATTGCGCTGCAATGTACGAGCATTCCAATCTGACGAACCGACGCCTTGATCCGTAGATCTGAATCAGAGGAAGCACTTTGCGCGCAGCCATCGTTGTTTGAGTTTTATTTTATTTTCCAGCGCAAGCTCATCTTATAATGAGTAACATTCGTGACTGACTCTTTTGGAAGTGTTTTGCTCTTGACATTACTACAACGTGAGAGTATAGAGGTGCTCCATCTTCATCGAGTGATTACTGGGAAACGGACTAGGCCTTTTCTTGAGTCTTCGTTTACACATCTACCGCACCAATTTATTTTTCACAATTTACTTTTCAATTTAGGGGGCGGTAAAGCACAGCAACCTTTTATTAACAGGATGTTTTAATAGCACGGAAAATTTAAATGCTTATTAGTCGGCTTTCACCTCATGGTAAGGAATTTCAATAAATATATACTTAAGATAATTAAACCCTATCCGTTTGACAACGTTTCATCTGGGTTCCCTTTTGCAAGGTGATACAGACTTGCAGATGGTTCGTATCGGGGACCCTCGACATATCTCTAACCGCCAAGCAAAGGGTTATTCCAAATGTTTAATTTCAGGCAGGCGTGTTACCCTCCTGTCTTTCATTCGCGTTCGCAAACACGCATAAGACGAAAGTTCGGCGCGAAGAGCGTCGTTAGTCCAAGCCAACGAACTTCCGTAACTCACCTCGCCTATATCGCTGTCATTTAGGCTTAGAATATATATATATATATATATATATATATATATATATATATATATATATATATATATATATATATATATATATATATATAATTAAATCGACGCATCACGAATCCAAAAAGAGCTGCCCGCGACCAGCCCAGCTAGGTTTCTTTCATTTCGTACTTCGTCGTAACGGCTAATAGTAGCTTACGAAGCAGAGCGCTAAGAGTGGATGTGGCAGGGAAGGCGCTTCATGTATACTGTCTCGTCACCCACCGAAAATTGCCCGCCGTGCTACTCGCCATTCCTAGAAAATTGTATATGTGATGCCCAGCCATTTGCAACACAGCAACTTTGTTTTGCGATGGAAGAGTCCAGGTGAGAGACGGGGTGGTTATGGAGATAAAGACACGCTATTTTCTGCAGTAACTTAGGAATGCATAAATGAATGCTTTCATTTACTGAGAAAAAGGAGGAGCAAGCATCAGTGGAAGCACGTCTCAGCAGATTGGGAAAGAAGAGGAGGACAAAGAGGAAAAGCTGGGGCCCGGGTGGCAGGCCAAGTCGCCGCTTAGGGGCGAGAGAATATAAGCAAGAGTCGGCGAAACCTGTTGAATTGCAGTATAGATGTGTGATGTGCCGAGTAAATTATTGGAGTCACCGCCCAGCATCCGCCCTATGCGGCAGTATAAGCTCCCGCCGTTCTTGGTGAAAAACTTTTACTGAAAACCAATCTAAGCAATTACTTATTCATCAGCCATGCCTCGTCACGTATTCCTTAGTGGCAGGGTCTGTGGATTACAACTACGCTGTCCCGACAAGTTACGACCATAACGTGACGCTTGCGGTTACGGATGCCGTACTCGTGACTCTTACTATACTACTATACTATACTGCGCGAATACTATAAACATGGGTTTACTGCACAAGTTAGTGAACAGACATTTTAGAGCCGCGTTTTTCGCCTTACATACGCTCAACGCAAGCACCATTGCAGCATGTTACGGTGCGCGTCCCTTCAAGACAGAGACGCGAACGCAAACATAAGAACGCGATAGAAGACAGGGTCTTGCGCTTCGTGCCAAACATATCCAAGCCAACAATATGTTAACAATCATGCCGTCGTATCTATGCAGAGAGTTTGTGTATTTAAACTTCTGGAGTGACAGTCCAATCCGCCACTTACGGGAGCGCGTGAAGCCGCCGGGGGCCACATTGTTAGAGGAAAAGGAGCGCGGCCACAGTACGTGGCTGCGATATACGCACGACGCAACCTTTGCTTGCGGTTCTGCCATGAAAAAAATAAAATTAGACCCTTTTAGGAAGTATATCAGTCCGCCACTGTGTGTCGCTTTTGTCAAAAATAAAATGTCATGGTGGGGGGTGCCTTGTGTTCTATGTATGTTCTATGTTCTATGTGTTCTGTGTATGTTGCGAGAACTGAAAAACACTCGTTTCCTGTTTCCTTCATTTAGTAACCTGCCGCGTGCATCGGTACTGTGATGCCCTTTCGTCGACACGTATCTGGCCCGTATTGACAAAACGACATGACCTCGAAATATATAGTATCCTTATGCCATTTCTTAAAAAAAATCTCTATTTGTGTAAAGGAGCTTTTTTGGTTTAAACCGAAAAAACAAGAAAAAAATATTCAACGGTAGGTCTCATTTTTGTCCGGCATTTCAGTTCTAGCTCAAGAGAGTAGGTGAAAGCAAATTTACAATAAAGCTAAGGCGACCCACAATCTGCACGCAGCCGCAAGCTTTACATGCGCTCCAATGAGAATAACCTGCCAAAGTTAAGGGCATGTGTCAGCTGGCGGCTCACGCAATCTTTTCTTTTCGTTTCTGCATCCGTTCTGCCTGCGTCTGCGGCAAAAACGCGAAGTGGGAAGGCAGATAAACAGAAATTGGTGGAGGCAGGTGGTAGCGTAATGGTTAGCGTGCCCATCTCCCAAATGCAAGATGGTGCAACATACAGCAATTTTATAGCATTAACGAGAGGGTGGCAGGTCTTGTTGGGAAACTTAATAAGAGGTACAAAATGAAGGTTGTACAGGTCCACGCCCCTACATCCAGTCATGATGACCAGGAAGTCGAAAGCTTCTATGAAGACGCGGAATCGGCGATGGGTAAAGTCAAGGCAAAATACACTATACTGATGGGCGACTTCAATGCCAAGGTAGGCAAGAAGCAGGCTGGAGACAAGTCAGCGGGTGAATATGGCATAGGCTCTAGGAATAGCAGGGGAGAGTTATTAGTACAGTTTGCAGAACAAAATAATATGCGGATAATGAATACCTTCTTCCGCAAGCGGGATAGCCGAAAGTGGACGTGGAGGAGCCCGAATGGCGAGACTAGAAATGAAATAGACTTCATACTCTGCGCTAACCCTGGCATCATACAAGATGTGGACGTGCTCGGCAAGGTGCGCTGCAGTGACCACAGGATGGTAAGAACTCGAATTAGCCTAGACCTGAGGAGTGAACGGAAGAAACTGGTACATAAGAAGCCGATTAATGAGTTAGCGGTAAGAGGGAAAATAGAGGAATTACAGATCAAGCTACAGAACAGGTATTCGGCTTTAACTCCGGAAGAGGACCTTAGTGTTGAAGCAATGAATGACAGTCTTGTGGGCATCAGTAAGGAGTGTGCAATAGAAGTCGGTGGTAACTCCGCTAGACCGGATACCAGTAAGCTATCGCAGGGGACGAAAGATCTAATCAAGAAACACCAATGTATGAAAGCCTCTAACCCTACAGCTAGAATAGAACTGGCAGAACTTTCGAAGTTAATCAACAAGCGTAAGACAGCTGACATAAGGAAGTATAATATGGATAGTATCGAACATGCTCTCAGGAACGGAGGAAGCCTGAAAGCAGTTAAAAAGAAACGAGGAATTGGCAAGAATCAGATGCATGCGTTAAGAGACAAAGCCGGCAATGTCATTACTAATATGGATGAGATAGTTCAAGTGGCTGAGGAGTTCTATAGAGATTTATACAGTACCAGTGGTACCCACGACGATAATGTGAGAGAGAATGGTCTATAGGAATTCAAAATCCCACAGGTAACACCGGAAGAAGTAAAGAAAGCCTTGGGAGCCATGCAAAGGGGGAAGGCAGCTGGGGAGGATCAGGTAACAGTAGATTTGTTGAAGGATGGTGGGCATATTGTTCTAGAAAAACTGGCCACCCTGTATACGCAATGCCTTATGACTTCGAGCGTACCGGAATCTAGGAAAAACGCTAACATAATCCTAATCCATAAGAAAGGGGACGCCAAAGACTTGAAAAATTACAGACCGATCAGCTTACTGTCCGTTGCCTACAAAGTATTTACTAAGGTAAGTGCAAATAGAATCAGGAACACCTTAGACTTCCGTCAACGAAAGGACCAGGCAGGATTCCGTAAAGGCTACTCAACAATAGACCACATTCACACTGTCAATCAGGTGATAAAAAAAAGTGCAGAGTATAACCAACCATTTATATATAGCTTTCATTGATCACGAGAAAGCGTTTGATTCAGTCGAAACCTCAGCAGTCATGGAGGCATTGCGGAATCAGGGTGTAGACGAGCCGTATGTAAAAATACTGAAAGATATCTATAGCGGCTCCACAGCCATCGTAGTCCTCCATAACGAAAGCAACAAAATCCCGATAAAGAAAGGCGTCAGGCAGGGAGATACGATCTCTCCAATGCTATTCACAGCGTGCTTTCAGGAGGTATTCAGAGACCTGGATTGGGAAGAATTGGGCATAAGAGTTAATGGAGAATACCTTAGTAACTTGCGATTCGGTGATGATATTGCCTTGCTTAGTAACTCAGGGGACCAACTGCAATGCATGCTCACTGACCTGGAGAGGCAAAGCCGAAGGGTGGGTCTAAAAATTAATGTGCAGAAAACTAAAGTAATGTTTAACAGTCTCGGAAGAGAACGGCAGTTTACGATAAGTAGAGAGGCGCTGGAAGTGGTTAGGGAATACATTTACTTAGGACAGATAGTGACTGCGGATCCGGACCATGAGACTGAAATAATCAGAAGAATAAGAATGGGTTGGGGTGCGTTTGGTAGGCTTTCTCAGATCATGAACAGCAGATTGCCATTATCCCTCAAGAGAAAAGTTTGTAACAGCTGTGTCTTACCAGTACTCACGTACAGGGCAGAAAGCTAGAAGCTTACGAAAAGGGTTCTGCTTAAATTGAGAACGACGCAACGAGCTATGGAAAGAAGAATGATGGGTGTAACGTTAAGGGATAAGAAAAGAGCAGATTGGGTGAGGGAAGAAACGCGAGTTAATGATATCTCAGTTGAAATCAAGGAAAAGAAATGGGGGCACGGGCAGGACACGTAACGAGGAGGGAAGAGAACCCATGGTCATTAAGAGTTACGGAATGGATTCCAAGTGAAGGCTAGCGTAGCAGAGAGCGGCAGAAAGTTAGGTGGACGGAGGTGATTAAGAAGTTTGCAGGGACAACATGGCCACAATTAGTACATTACCGGGGTAGTTAGAGAAGCATGGGAGAGGCCTTCGCCCTGCTGTGGGCGTAACCAAGCTGATGATGATGAAGATCGAGCACTACGGCGCTTGTTGATCTTGTTTAGGATGACGTCAGCATTTCATTCAGCGTTTATTTCTGAGAAAATGAGTTGAAGTTCCGTTTATTTGCATCACAGTGGCAGGCGTAATCAGGCAAACATTGACAGCATTTCATTAGAGTGCCTGTCTACTCTGTGGAGATTACGTATGACAATGACAACAAACACAGAAAGCTTCGCTTACATCGATTCGCACATACTTGGGACCCGCATAATATTTTCCTGTCAATTTAAATGCTTAAGAATGGCGCTTATTAACGCAATATTTCCATTCATAGTGAGCAAAAGCGGCTGTCGTATCTACAGTAGAATTGATTTATGTGGCTTTAATCCTATGGACATTATATCGTTGCCAACTTTCGTGGGATTGGAGTCGTCAAAATGGGATACAGTTGACAGGGAAATCAGGAGGTTGATGAACGGCAAGAAGGCGGAAGCTTGCACAAGACCTCAGGGATATAAAATGTCTTCTTGAGCAGCTTGGTCAGGGGGGCCACGCAATGGTTTCCACGTCTATTAAAAATCCTCCAAAATATGAACAGAGGGCGACAAAAATGCGGGCATTTTGGAAAAGGTGAAACCGCTGGAAATTTCAGGACAGCATTAGCCTAAATATAAAAGATGACTTAAATATCAGAAACCATAACGTTGACAGGGTGGCTAAATTCTGGCACAAATGAATCGGCTGTTGAAGCAGTTCAGCTGAAACGCAATGGTGCGAAATAAGGCGAGAATGTCGGCAAGTGTTCAGCAAAGGTCAAGTAGGTCTTGTGGCCGACGCCAGCGCCCGGCAGCTGTCAAGCGATTGTACGTATTAGCGAGACGCCTGGTGGTCGTCAGTACTTACAGCATGATTCAGGTTTGAAATATTGGACGCGGACTCCATCACATTGAATACAGTGCATTCTACGACGTCATTCTTGGACAGATGGTACCCATTCTCGCGCAATGAGGATGGGAACAAATTGTCTCATGTGCCGGCTGCAACCTTCCTCCTACTGCCAACATTCCTTCCCCACCGTAGTTGCTTAGCTTTTATTGGGTTCCGCTGCTAATCACGAGGTCTCGGGATGGAATCCCAACCACGGCAGCCGTATTTCAATGGGTGTGAAATGCGAAAACTTGAGTACTCAGGGTTAGGCGCACGTTAAAAGTCCCAAGTGGTCTAAATTATACCCTCCTACACCACGGCGTGCCTCATAATAAAATCGTGGTTTTGGAAGTAAAGCCTCATAATGTGTTATGTAACATTCGTTAAGGATGTCCTGGGCGGTCGCACAACTCTTGAATACAATTAAGTGTCAGGAGTTGCGCGTGAGGTCTTTGAATATATCATCATCACCATCATCATCATGGTTACGCCCACTGCAGGGCAAAGGCCTCTCCCATACTTCTCCAACAACCCCGGTCATCTGCTAATTGTGGCCATGTCGTCCCTGCGAACTTCTTAATTTCATCCGCCCACCTAACTTTCTGCCGCCCCCTGCTACGGTTCCCTTCCCTTGGAATCCAGCCCGTGTATAATAGCTGTGTCTTACCAGTACTCACCTATGGGGCAGAAACTTGGAGGCTTACGAAAAGGATTCTACTTAAATTGAGGACAACGCAACGAGCTATTGAAAGAAGAATGATGGTTGTAGAGTTAAGGGATAAGAGCAGATTGGGTGAGGGAACAGCCGCGAGTTAATGACATCTTAGTTGAAATCAAGAAAAAGAAATGGGGGGGGGGATGGGCAGGACATGTAATGAAGAGGGAAGATAACCGATGCTCATTAAGGGTTGAATATGTGGATACCCTTTATGGCGCTGGATAGCTGTTAATCTACATTGCGGCTATATAATAAAGGCGGAACAGCAACATGGTAGAGAATGTGGAGAACATACAAATCCCGCATATATTACTGCACAATAATATTAAATAGCGTTCTTGCTTCACGCACGTACATAACCGCCATAGGAGACTACTTTGGAAACTAACTGCAAGTACTGTATATGTCGTACCCAAGGGGGTACCTGGCCAGGTGGCCAGTAAATGTGACCTAATATTGCGACCAGCTTCGGCCATAGCATGCTAACGGATGACGACACAGGCTGAAGTGACTAGCGCAAGAGTGGACAGGGGACACTAAAGACGCTACAAGGACAAGGGACCAGTTGGAAGTTTGCGCTTATCCTTGTTGCCTCTTTAGTGTCCCGTGTCCACTCTTGCGCTAGTCACTTTAGCATGGAATACCAACTAGCCCGGTCTCACACCCTGCGACGACACAGGGACAGTTTGCTCAACTCTTGTTTCGTGACTTTTGTGTCAAGGTGACAAATCAACTAGTATATGTCTTAATACTTGAGCACATCTAGATTTGCAGTCAGCGGTAGCCCATGAGTGCGCATTGCAAAGTCGCTGGTGAAATAATTGTGTGCACCTTAACGAATTCGACAGGGGAAAATCAAAATCCGTCCACGACGGCGTCTCTAGTAGGCGCTGTGCGATGTTCGGACGTTAACAATGTGTGCCGACTGAACAAAGGCTGCCCCGAAGTGCTTCTGACAGTTAGGCTAGCTTCTTTACTCCATAGAATGAAACAAAAAGAAAGAGAAAAGGAAAAGAAAAGAAATGAAGAAAAAAAAAGGACCGCATCAAAAGCCCAGAATCAACAATTGCTCGTCGCGAGTAACCGCTGGATGACGAGTAATTTCCAGGTGACGAACGAATACGCTTGATCAAGAACACTGATAACGCCGGCGGGACAAGCATTGTGGCGAAGTTCAACGCGCAGGGATAGCTTTTACTTTTTAAATTTTTGTTTGGTTGAGGTCATCACGCGTCACCGCGGGAAGTTTGAAAAGTTTAAGGTGAGTACGCCACGTTGTGGCACTCACGCGAACTAAACCATTGTGTCCAGAAAAGCTGGATATGCTATTATAGTACTTTCAAATGCTGTTGTGCAAATACCCAAGGTGGGAAAGCCTCACCGCTCAATCAGAACCACATCGCAGGTGGGACTTTGAACTTTCGTTTGCAGTTCGCTTCGGCTCTTCCGAAGCAGCCGACGCGGTCGCGTTGCTCATGTGATCCCTCATGCCACATCATGCCGACGGTGGCGCCAGCTTTTCCAGTGGTGGAGCTCGCCCCCAATACAATCAAATTGTTCCCCCAACTGTAGCTTTCAAGGTCGCCAATTCTACCTGCTATCACAGCAGTTTCACTATGAAGCAGCCCAACTGACTTCCACTTTTTCTACTGCTTGTGCTAGCGATTCAATACTTGCTTGAATCGAACTCAACCGCTTGTTAGTGTCAGAAATGTGGGCGTCAAGATTTTCCCCCGGTGCTTTCAGCTCAGTCGAGGAAGCTAGCTGGTTCCCAAGAATAGCAGCCAACTAATCTTGTACCGAAGGACCGGGGTTCAACTCGATGTCCCTACTCAAGAGGAGAAGCATGGCGCATACTAAATACCGGCAACGAATTTGTGTAACACTTGTGGGACTCTTTCATGACATAACTTTAATAGTGTGGTTTCAATTTCAGAGTGCCCGAGCTGAACGCTTTCGAGACCAATCTATAAGGAAGTTTGGGTAGCCTTGATCCCTGTGACAGGGCTTGGAATCAGATTCAGATACTGCTCATAAGGCCCAGGATTATCCCCCACATCGCCACTCATCTTCAATAGCATGCGAAGACTCACAGCAGTAATAAAGAATACACTAGGGGCTCAGCAGCACCTAAAGGCAGACACAATTGCTTCTAAAGCAATTTGTGAGTGACCATTTGTCACTAGCCTGAATAAAGAAAACGAAGTTCAGCATTGTGCATCTTACGGTGCCGCCAAGCCCACTGAAAAGCAGTGTTGGTCGTCCAGGGCTATTACTGCTTCCACGATTATTTGTTTTGTTTCATTTATTTATTTCACAATACTGCAGGCAAACGTGGCCCAAGAAGGAGTGGAATTACAATCAAATGAGAAAAGAGAATAGCACAGATATAATTTCCAAGAATATTCGCACAACAAAATAATACATTGGTTTCACTAGGACTATATTTAACAGACACAAAAAAATAGCACATAAATAATTTACAACAGTACTTCCACAACAAGTAATACAATAATTTCTCTGGGTCGATATTTAATATAACAAATGCAGTTCAAGGGCTTCGTGAAAGCTATCAGCCTCGCAAACAAATTCAGGTAGACTGTTCCAATCCGAAACTGTGCGTGGAGAAAGCTTTAAATGCCTCTGTTTTGGCAAAAATTTGTTGTAAGGAGTCTTTGTAAGTGTTTCGTGTTGGTCTTCTCGTAATGGCCTATAAATATGCGGGTACAGATATATTTATTTTTCCAGACAATATGCAGGAATTTTAGTTGGCTGAATTTTCTACGTACAGCTGATGTGCAGATGTTATGTGCAATCATGAGCTTAGTTGGAGAATCCAGCCTTTTATATTGTTAGGGGGATGTTGGGAGTATAGAAGATTGTATTTACACTATGTATACAAAATTAGTCGGGTAGTAAAGATGGCTGACCACTAACAACACGCAGCAGCAAGCATCCCGCGATCTACCTCTCTTTCATCCTTCTGTAACAGGACTTATAGGACTTCACAACCCGGTTGGTGAAGCGCAGTCTCGGCGCGTGGTAGGCGAAGAGTTGCAAGCGAAGTATTGCTTCAGCCGCGAAACAGGCGTCGCACTTGAGGATGCATCAAACTGCAGCTGCGCAATCTGGTAATCTACGTCGTTAACTTGACGTAGGACTTCATAAGGCCCTGTGTAGCGAGAGAGAAGCTTCTGGGAGAGGCCAACCCGACGACATGGTGACCAAAGGAGCACCTAAGCACCTGGCGCGAACTTAACATCGCGATGGCACCGATCATAATGCTCTTTTTGTATGTGTTGCGAGGCTAATAAACAAGATCGGGTGACTTGTGCTATGTGAGCGCGATCAACGACTTTACGAGCGTACTCAGTTGCAACACGTGGCACAGAAGGGAGGATGGTGTCAAATGGCAGTGTGGGGTCGCGACCATACAAAAGATAAACGGGCGAATGTCCTGTGGTGTCATGTCGGAACGAGTTATATGCGAACGTCATGTAGGCCAGCGTGGTATTCCAGTCACTGTGATCGTTGGAGACGTAGATCGACAGCATCTCTGTGATTGTTCGGTTGAGACGTTCCGTAAGGCCGTTCGTTTGTGGGTGGTAGGCAGTGGACAGCTTGTGCTCAGTGGCACAAGAGTGGAGGAGGTCGTCGACTACTCGAGACAAGAACGAGAGGTCGCGGTCTGTAAGTAACCGCTGAGGTGCACCATGGTGGGGAATGACGTCGTGGAGGAGAAAATTGGCGACGTCTGTTGCGAAACTAGTCGGCAACGCCTTTGTTATCGCGTAGCGTGTCGCTTAATCAGTAGCGATAGCGATCCACTTATTCCCTCAAGTTGTCGTCGGAAAATGGTCAAGCAGGTCAAGGCCTACGCGAACGAACGGTTCAGAGGGAACTTCACTTGGATGGAGTCGCTCGACAGGTGGCAGGGCAGGTTTATTTCGGCGCTGAAACAATTTGCAAGTGGCGGCATAACGACGCACGGAGCGGTAGAGACCCGGCCAGAAGAACCGGCGTCGTACGCAGTCGTATGTGCGCAAAACTCCAAGGAGTCCCGCCGTCGGTGCATCGGGAAGTTGTTCGAGAGCGACGGATCGCAGATGAGGAAGGACAAGGAGCAACTCGGGGCCATCAGGGTTGGTATTGCACTGGTAGAGGATGCCGTCGTGCAGAACGAACATGCAGCACGTGGCGTCAGTGCTGCCAGATTGCACCGGTGACAATAAACTGTAAGGATTCGTCGCGTTGTTCAGCGCGCATGTCGGTCATGTCAGTAAAAGCCATCACGCAGGTCACCGGATCATGCGCAGCAGAATCAGGGGGATCCACAGGGTGACGAGAGAGGCAATCAGCGTCCTTGTGCTATGTCCAGACTTTTAGTTGACAACAAACGAAAATTCCTGCAGCTGCAAGGCCCATCGACAAAGCTGTCCCTTCGAGTCCCGAAGGGAAGACAGCCAGCAGAGTGCATGGTGGTCTGTAACGACGGAAAATGTGCGGCCTTACAAATATGGCCGGAACTTGCCGCCAGCCCAAACTAAAGCCAAGCACTCCCGCTCTGTGATGGAGTAATTTATCGGCAGTTGACAGCAGGCGGCTGGCGTAAGCTATCACGCACTCGGCACCATTCTGTTTTTGGGCGAGAACAGCGCCGATACGCCATGGCTGCTCGCGTCAGTGTGACTTCGTTTGGTGCAAATGGATCAAAGTGGGCAAGTATGGGAAGGGTGGTCAGAAATCCGATGAGAGCGGCGAATGCGTGAGCCTGTTCCGAGCCCCATGAGAACGGCGTGTTGTTCTTTAGAAGATCTGTCGAGGGCCGAGCACTGTCGGCGAAGTTTTTGACGAAACCGGGAAAGTAAGAACACAGGCTGACGAAGCAGCGCACGTCGGAATCAGAACGTGGCACAGAAAAAGTGCGTACGGCGCGAACTTTTTCCGGATGTGGTTAGACACAGGATGCGTCAATGAGGTGTCCCAACACGGTAATCTGACGGCGCCCGAACTGACACTTCGTGGAGTTCAGTTGGAGGCCGCCTTTTCGGAAGATCGCAATGGCAGCGAGTCGGGTGAGGTGGCTGCCGATCGTGGGAGAAAAAATAATTACGTCATCAAGGTAACAGAGACAGGTGGTCCATTTGTCGCCTCGCAGAAGAGAGTCCATCATACGTTCAAATGTCGCAAGCGCATTGCATAGGCCAAAGGGCATGACTTTGAACTGATATAGGCCATCCGGCGTGATGAAGGCCATCTTCTCGCGGTCCATTTCATCAACTGAAATCTGCCAGTAGTCGGATCGAAGATCAATGGACGAGAAGTATTCAGCTCCGTGCAAGCAGTCCAAGGCGTCAACGATGCGTGGTAGTAGGTATACGTCTTTTCGCGTGATCTTGTTTAGGTGGCGATAATCGACGCAAAAACGCCAGGTACCATCTTTCTTTCTCACAAGGACGGCAGGCGAAGCCCAAGGACTGGCTGATGGCTCGATGACCCCTTTGCGGAGAATTTTGTCTACTTCTGATTGGATGACTCGATGTTCAGCATGCGATACACGATAAGGATGCCGACGAATAGGATTTCTGTCTCCATTGTTTATACGGTGCTGAACAACAGATGTTTGGCCTCAAGGCCTGTTGCCGAAAACAGAGATGTCACTGTACGATTCAAGCAGGAGACGTACGTCCGCGGCCTGTGCAGAGTTAAGGTCAGGTGCAATCATATTCGCAAAGTCATCCCTTAAGGAACCAGAGCTGTAAGCTGCAATTGGCGCTAATAAACCATTGTCGGCATTCAGACTATCAATGTCAAATTCGGAACCACTAGAAACACTGGCCAAAAACATGCCGGCCGGAATCACTTGAGGGCACAGGCTGAAATTCAGAAGCGGTAGAACGACGTCGTTATTTGTAACCGTGACGAGCGCATGCGGAACAGCAATGTTCCGGTTCAAAAGCACGTCGATGATGGGGAGAAGCACATATTCCTGTGGCTGGGTGGTCAATGTGACGTGAGTAACTGCCTTTGGTGACAGACGCGTATCGTGAAGCGAGCACATGTGCGGTAGGGCGGCGCTCGGAGCATCGGCGCGTGCAGGCAGTTGTACTGAAGAGCGCCGGTCGCGCAGTCGAGGAGAGCAGAATGAATGGATAAAAAATCCAATCCAAGGATAACGTCGTGAGGGCAGTTGTAGGTCACAGCAAAGAGCACAGAAGTAAGGCGGTCGGCTATACTTAAACGCGCAGTACACATTCCAAGAACAACCAGCACTCCGCCTTCGGCCACATGAAGCACTCGGGCAGCTGCTGGGCTAAGGACCCTTTTTAAACGTCTACGTAGGCTTTTCTTTCGAGGAACCCGTATGAGTATCCCTTGCAGCAATCGCTATGATTGGGTGAATGTCTCATTTTCCCTTCATTAATTACTTCTATCCACCTTGCGGGTCTCCTCAAAACTATTCTGTCAAACTCTTGCCGTTGCTTCGAGTTGTTGACGGGTTTGCCTTCGCCCTGCCATGTCCTAGAAGCCTGGTTAGCTCAGATGGTAGAGTGGCTGTCCCGGAAAGGCAGTGGACCTTGGTTCGAGCCCCGAACTAGGACAAATTTTTTTTCAAATATATGAGTCTTTTCTTTCGAGGAAACCGTATGGTGTTTCCTTCGCAACAATTGCTGTGATAGCGTGGATGTCTCATTCTCCCTTTAATAATTACTTAAGGTTACTTAGGTTAAATGAGGCATACAATTCCCAACTCCCTAGCGCTTAGGCCTGCAGCGTTCCCAGAAAAACTACGCGATCAGCTACCCCCCCCCCCCCCCCATTTCCTCCTCATTAGCTCTAGTATAACCGCTGTCCAAAGCTGCAGAAAGCATTAAGACACCACTGGTAGCTATCAAGGTCGCCTGCTTTGTGGGAGGCCTAGAGTGGTATTGAGATGATGGCGCGATGATCATTCTGAATAGCTACCCGGGAGCGCTAGTTTTCGGACGCCAAGGGACAAGCAGAAGCGACGAGCGGATCATACGCGACTCGGGGCCTCTCGGTAAGCGCTGAAAACTTTCCCCTCTTTTATTTTTACGCACAAGTGTTAAGTTCTGTCTAAATTCAGCGAAAATATATTGTGTACCGTACCCAGGAATTCTGGACATGCGTTTAGTTTCTTTTCTCGCCACCACGTGGCGCATTAATTTTCAAGATTTGAAATTCGCGCCGTGACGTACGCCATGATGCACCACTAAAGAAAACATAATAAAAAAAAGCACACCCTGAGACTGTTGCTTCACCTCGGCACTTGGAAACGATCGCGCTTATTTATCAGCCTTCTCTTGAAGGCAACCTGCTACTTGCTCGACTTGCAATGAATCGATGATTTTGCTAAACACCTTGCCAAGCTCGTCGGCATTCCGGGTGAGATGTCTGGTCGAGATAACAGCTCCCGCAAAGCTTTCGTTGGGTTCCCTTTCTTCGTTGTTTTTTCTCTTTATTTGTGCACGACGGCGGCCGTGGGCTTTCGTATAGTCAGCGTTATGTTTCGTGTGTTTTCTAAGAACTGGTGTGATTCAATAAGAGGAAGCTTTAGCTAGGGCCCTTCTTCGATGCCGGCTGCTCAAATACATGTAAAACGCATAAATGATTCTATGAGAAAATCGCTCAACCGTTCAACCGATCTGAATGAGAATTGTTGCATTCAAGCGAGAACGTTAGATCACAGCGATCACTGCAATATTAATTTTGATTTAGGCCATGGTATTATTGACAAGAATTATCGGAAATCGGCAAATCTGAAAAAGAATAGAAGTACGAAGTTTACAAATCCGTTAGTTCGAATAAAAAGTGATATTGCATCCCTCTAAACTACATCCCTTGGAGAATCTCAATCGCGCAAATTAGATGGGTGAATTTAAAACTTGTGTGAGTTACAATGCCTGTAAAGATTCTGAAAATGCCATATTCACGAGTTAGTGGTGTATTTCAGGGTGCCATATGATATATAATTTTTGTCCGCATTAAATGAAATATTGATGATGATGATGATGTATGGGGTTTTATGGCGCAAGGGCCAGGTATGGCCAAAGAGCGCCATGTCTGTGGTAATGGGTTTGCAGTGTACTTATGATTACTATGAAGTTGGTGTGACGTGGCTGTAAAGGGGCCTTAAAATAAATGCTCTAAAATGCGTAAAATCTGTATAATAATATTATGGCGATGACGTATGACCTGTACTATGAACATTTAGATGCATTTAAAAGAATGACACGATAGGTAAAATATATCAGATTATAAGAAATGCCAGAGCACTACTGCCTCCTTAGAACCCTTGAAACACAAGGACCTGGAGGCATGTGCTATGCAAAACAATTATCGCAGTGGCATCCTCTGGAGAGAGGAGGCGCTACGAATGCATGGGACTAATAACATGTAAGACAACATCTCTGAGGAAACCTAGGACTCTGTCTGTATTAAAAAGCGGTTCTGGACCAAGAAGTATTGCAGGATGAAGAGGAATGTGCTGTCGGTATGCTAATGAAAAATGTCTCTTTCTCTCAGATTAGGCTTCCCGACACTCCAGGAGGACGTGGAGTACGGTCAGCCTCTCCCCGCATCTACCACAGATTGGAGGCTCACTTCCGGTGAGTAGAAAATTATGGGTGCCAAATGTGTGTCCTATTCTGAGACGACAGAATAGGACATCTGTACGGCGTGATTTTGTATTCGAGGGCCAGAATCCTAACTGTGGTTTTATCAGGTGGAGCTTATCCGTTTCCGCGTCCCACATGTGTTGCCAGTGATCTCGCAGCCTCCTTCGCAAGAAAGGCCTCAGATCTGTGACAGGTACCTGAGCGGTAGGGTTAACAGCTTGCGATGCGATTGACGTGGCCATCTCGTCCGCCAGAACGTTACCCTTAGTGCTCCTATGGCCAGGCACCCAGCATATAATGATACGCTGGTTAGATCTGTACGCTATACACAAGACGGAATATAGTTCATTAAGTACTGGATTTTTGTGTGTATAGAGTGACATCAGGGCCTTCACGACACTTAGGGAGTCTGCATACATCGCGGACTTTTGGAGTTTTGATTTTCTTATATGCTTCACAGCAGACAGTAATGCGTAGGCCTCGGCCGTAAATATACTTGTTTCCGGATTTAGTACATCGGATTATGAGAAGGATGGGCCGACGGCAGCATACGACACCCCGGCATTAGACTTCGAAGCGTCTGTGTAGAACTCTGCGCAGGAGTACTTGTGCTGGAGTTCTAGGAAATGAGTTCGTATTTCGATCTCTGGTGCGTGTTTTGTTACTTCTAAAAAGGATATGTCACATTCTATGACCTGCCACTCCCAAGGCGGTAACAACTTGGTTGGATGCATTAGGCGAAGCGCGAGGAGTGGGACACGCATTTCATCACTAAGCTCCCTCACTCGAAGCGAGAAAGGCTTTCTTATAGAGGGGCGATTATGGAAAAGTGTAGTGCAGGTCATATAGTTAACAGTGTTAAAACATGGATGTTGATGATTGGATTGTATTTTTAGGAAATATGTAAGGCTGATGTAAGTTCTCTGTAGATGGGGGGACCATTCATTTGATTCCGCGTATAAGCTTTCAATCGGGCTTGTTCTGAAAGCGCCAGTGGCTAACCGGATACCTAGATTGCGAACAGGATCTAGCATCTTTAGCGCGCTCGGGGCGGCAGAGTTATATACTACAGCACCATAATCCAATCGAGACCGAATTAGGCTCTTGTATAGGTTCATTAAACACTTCCTGTCACTACCCCATGTAGTCTGGTATAGAAGTTTCACTAAGTTCATTGTTTTTAGACACTTTTCTTTCAGATATTTAATGTGTGGAATGAAAGTGAGTCTGTAGTCAAGTATAATACCCAGGAATTTGTGCTCTTTGTTGACAGGTATTTGGTGTCCACACAGTTCTAAGGAAGGATCGGGGAACAGGCCTCTTTTTCTTGTAAAAATAACACAAGAGCTTTTGTGGGGGTTGATTTTAAATCCGTTTTTGTCTGCCCACTTGGAAATCTTGTTCAAGCCCTGCTGCACCTGTCTCTCGCATACTGAGAGGTTACAGGATTTGAAGCCGATTTGAATGTCGTCAACGTAGACAGAATAAAGAATGGCAGGTGGTAGCGAAGCCCGAAGCGTGTTCATCTTCACGATGAAGAGCGTACAACTCAGCACGCCTCCCTGTGGTACACCTGTTTCTTGTGTGAAAGGTCGCGACAATACGTTGCCGATTTTCACTCGGAAGATGCGATTCAACCAATAGGTTTCAATTATTTTCAGCATATTGCCACAGATGCCCATTTCCGACAAGTCTCGCAAGATGCCGTAGCGCCATGTTGTGTCATATGCCTTCTCCATGTCAAGAAATATTGACATGAAAAACTGCTTATGTACAAATGCGTCTCGAATATATCCTTCAATGCGTACTAGGTGATCTGTTGTCGACCGGCCTTCTCTGAAGCCACACTGATAGGGATCAAGTATATTGTTGAGTTCAAGGAAATGTATGAGTCTGCGATTAATCATTTTTTCAAAAACTTTACACAGGCAGCTTGTAAGAGCTATCGGGCGTAGCTTGCCGCCATGGATGGGTCTTTCCCCTGCTTCAAAACAGGGACCACAATTGCTTCTTTCCATGCAGTTGGAAAGTATCCCGCAGCCCAAATAGTGTTGAAAATTGTGAGTAGTGTAACTTGGGTGTCATTGTGTAGGTTTTTGATCATTTCATACATCATTCTGTCAGAACCCGGTGCGGAGCTCTTGCATGATCTCAAGGCAGCTCTGAACTCGGCAATACTAAAAGGACAGTTGTATAGTTCATTCTTTCGACATTTTCTTATGAGTGGCTTACGTTCTTCTATTTGTTTGTATTTGAGAAACGATTCTGAATAATTTGTTGGACTTGACACGCTCTCAAAGTGCTCCCCAAGTGAGTCTGCCTGATCTTGCAGTCTATCGCCCTGTGTATTTACCAGAGGGAGTGAGTACGTTGGTCGACCGCTAATTCTATTTACCCTGTTCTAGAATTTGGCCTCATCTGTAAACGAGTTCACAATCATCATCATCATCATCATCATCATCATCATCATCATCAGCAGCAGCAGCAGCAGCAGCAGCAGCAGCAGCAGCAGCAGCAGCAGCAGCAGCAGCAGCAGCAGCAGCAGCAGCAGCAGCAGCCTGGTTACGCCCACTGCAGAGCGAAGGCCTCTCCCATACTTCTCCAACGAGTAAACGAGTTAATACTCGATAAAAAGTTCTGCCAACTTTCTCTTCTGGCCTGCCAGCGGGTTCTCTCCTGCCTTGAGATTTTAATTTCTTAAAGTTGATAAGATTCTCTGCAGTGGGGGAAGCGCGTAGCAACCCCCACGCTTTGTTCTGTTTCTTACGAGCAATCCTACATTCGTCGTTCCACCACGGGGCACGCCGTCTGCATGCCAAACCATTTCCTTCAGATATGCATTTAGATGCGGCATCTATTATGAACGCTGTAATATACTCCACAGTGGCATCAATTTCTAGAGAAGACATATCAGCCCATGAGACGCTAGATAGAGTTCGAAATTTCTCCCAGTCGGCTGTATCTATCTTCCACCTAGGAGCTTGTGGGGGAAATTCATTTTCTTTAGATGTTCTTAGCAGTACGGGGAAGTGATCGCTCCCGTAAGGATTGCTCGTAACTTCCCATTTGAGTTCGGGCAGTATAGACGCGGAAACTATACTAAGATCTATTGACGAAAGGGATCTGTTTGCAAGAGAGTAATATGTGGGTTCTTTTTTATTTAGAAGGCACGCTCCAGAAGAAAAAATGAACTGTTCAACGAGACAACCTCGCGCATCGATACGAGAGTCTCCCCACAAGGTACTGTGTGCATTGAAATCGCCAAGAACAACATAAGGTTTTGGCAATTGATCTACATAGGATTGAAATTCATCTTTCGTTAATTCGTAATTTGGGGGTATGTAAAGAGAGCTAATGGTGATGAGTTTGTTTAGGAGAACAGCTCGAACCGCCACTGCTTCGAGAGGCGTTTGTAGCTGTAAAAGTTGACACGCAATGCTCTTATGGATAACAATGGCGACACCGCCCGATGATGCGACAGCATCATCGCGATCTTTGCGATAAGTTATGTACTGTCGGAGAAAGTTTGTGTGTTTGGATTTTAAGTGTGTTTCCTGTAAACACAGCACTTTTGGATTGTGTTTTTAGATGAGTTCCTGCAAATCATCAAGGTTTCTAAGAAGACCTCTGATGTTCCATTGAATTATTTGTGTATCCATATTGGAAGTGAATAGGTGCTGTGTCTGCGGAAACGGATGTTATGCCTTAGATTACAGAGCTCTTTCGAGGCCCTGTAATCGGGGTTTTGCCCTTTCTGAAGGGTTCGAGGGAGCCTCGCTGCTCCTTAGGCGTTTGGTTCGCCTTGAGGACAGGTGTAGTGTCCACTGCCTCTTGTGAGGCGCCGGACACGTGCTCTTGCGAGCGAGAAGTTACAAGAGAGAGTCCTGCCTTGGAGGGCAAGACCCCTGCGCCCACAAGCCCGGAGGTCGATGGGGCACCCTGCGCGATTTGGCTGCGCCGGCTGTTGCCAGTCTGCAGCGGTGGCGTAGAGGTAGAACACCCGCCTCGCGTGCAAGAGGTCCGTGGTTCGAATCCCGGTGCCGGCAATTTTCCACCGGATTAAAGAAAAATCCGCGTGTTGATAAAATTGCACAAACAGGCCTGGAGCGTGGCCTGATCCCGGTGACCAGAACCGGTAACGCACTCCCTCACCAGAGCAGGATTGGCCACCCTGGTGCGGTACTTGGCCACAACCTCCTATATGAACACAACAATCAAACCCCGGCCCTCAGTCCCCAGCAGCTGCGAAGCAACTGACCACGGCGGCGGTCAGACCTGCGACGCAGCAGAGGGTGCTAAGAATCACTGGCTCCGGACAGGCCGCCATGGGAATATGAACCTGACAACGTTTAACGCTAGAGCGTTATCTAGCGAGGCGAGTCTAGCAGTGCTATTGGAGGAATTAGAGGGCAGTAAATGGGATATAATAGGGCTCAGTGAAGTTAGGAGGCCGAAAGAAGCCTATACAGTGCTAAAAAGCGGGCACGTCCTGTGCTACCGGGGCTTAGCGGAAAGAAGAGAACTAGGAGTCGGATTCCTGATTAATAAGAATATAGCTGGTAACATACAGGAATTCTATAGCATTAACGAAAGGGTGGCAGGTCTTGTGAAACTTAATACGAGGTACAAAATGAAGATTGTACAGGTCTACGCCCCTACATCCAGTCATGATGACCAGTAAGTCGAAAGCTTCTATGAAGACGTGGAATCGGCGATGGGTAGAGTGAAAACTAAATACACTATACTAATGGGCGACTTTAATGCCAAGGTAGGCAAGAAGCAGGCTGGAGACAAGGCAGTGGGGGAATATGGCATAGGCACTAGGAATAGCAGGGGAGATGTTATTAGTAGAGTTTACGAAACAGAATAATATGAGGATAAGGAATACCTTCTTCCGCAAGCGGGACAGCCGAAAGTGGACCTGGAGGAGCCCGAACGGTGAGACTAGAAATGAAATAGACTTCATACTCTGCGCTAATCCTGGCATCATACAAGACGTGGACGTCCTCGACAAGGTGCGCTGCAGTGACCACAGGATGGTAAGAACTCGAATTAGCCTAGACCTGAGGAGGGAACGGAAGAAACTGGTACATAAGAAGCCGATTAATGAGTTAGCGGTAAGAGGGAAAATAGAGGAATTACAGATCAAGCTACAGAACAGGTATTCGGCTTTAACTCCGGAAGAGGACCTTAGTGTTGAAGCAATGAACGACAATCTTGTGGGCATCATTAAGAAGTGTGCAATGGAATTCGGTGGTAACTCCGTTCGGCAGGATACCAGCAAACTATCGCAGGAGACGAAAGATCTGATCAAGAAACGCCAATGTATGAAAGCCTCTAACCCTACAGCTAGAATAGAACTGGCAGAACTTTCGAAGTTATTCAACAAGCCTAAGACAGCTGACATAAGGACGTATAATATGGATAGAATCGAATATGCTCTCAGGAACGGAGAAAGCTTAAAAGCAGTGAAGAAGAAACTAGGAATTGGCAAGAATCAGGTGTATGCGTTAAGAGACAAAGCCGGCAATATCATTACTAATATGGATGAAATAGTTCAAGGGGCTGAGGATTTCTATAGAGATTTATACAGCACCAGTGGTACCCTCGACGATAATGGAAAAGAAATTAGTCCAGAGGAATTCGAAATCCCAAAGGTAACGCCGGAAGAAGTAAAGAAAGCCTTGGGAGATATGCAAAGGGCTGCTGGGGAGGATCAGGTAACAACAGATTTGTTGAAGGATGGTGGACAGATTGTTCTAGAGAAACTGGCCACCCTGTATACGCAATGCCTCATGACCTCGAGCGTACCGGAATCTTGGAAGAACGCTAACATAATCCTAACCCATAAGAAAGGGGACGCCAAAGACTTGAAAAATTATAGACCGATCATCTTACTGTCCGTTGCCTACAAACTATTTACTAAGGTAATCGCAAATAGAATCAGGAACACCTTAGACTTCTGTCAAGCAAAGGACCAGGCAGGATTCCGTAAAGGCTACTCAACAATAGATCATATTCACACTATCAATCAGGTGATAGAGAAATGTGCGGAATATAACCAACCCTTATATACGCTTGATTACGAGAAAGCGTTTGATTCTGTCGAAACCTCAACAGTCATAGAGGCATTACGGATTCAGGGTGTAGACGAGCCGTATGTAAAAATACTGAAAGATATCTATAGCGGCTCCACAGCCACCGTAGCCCTCCATAAAGCAAACAACAAAATCCCAATAAAGAAAGGCGTCAGGCAGGGAGATACGATCTCTCAAATGCTATTCACAGCGTGTTTACAGGAGGTATTCAGAGACCTGGATTGGGAAGAATTGGGGATAAGAGTTAATGGAGAATACCTAAGTAACTTGCGATTCGCGAATGATATTGCCTTGCTTAGTAACTCAGGGGACCAACTGAAATGCATGCTCACTGACCTTGAGAGGCAAAGCCGAAGGGTGGGTCTAAAATTAATCTGCAGAAAACTAAAATAATGCTTAACAGTCTCGGAAGAGAACAGCAATTTACAATAGGTAGTGAGGCACTGGAAGTGGTAAGGGAATACATCTACTTAGGACAGGTAGTGACTGCGGATCCGGATCATGAGACGGAAATAATCAGAAGAATAAGAATGGGCTGGGGTGCATTTGGCAGGCATTCTCAGATCATGAACAGCAGATTGCCATTATCCCTCAAGAGAAAAGTTTATAACAGCTGTGTCTAACTTAACTACTTGTTAAGCATGCACATGCAGCTTTTGGTAGCGCGCATGTTGTTTTCTGCCAAACCTTGGGCTAAGCATGCGCACGCAGCGCTTGGCAGCGCGCACACGTTGCCTATCTTCCAAAACCATCTGCTAAGCATGCGCATGCTGCTCTTGGAAGCTCTTTTCAGCGCGGGCGCATGGTTTTCTGCCAAACCACTTGTTAAGCATGCACATGCAGCTTTTGGAAGCGCGCATGTTGTGTTCTGCCAAACCACGTGCTAAGCGTGCACATGCAGCATTTGGCAGCGCGCGGACGTGGCCTTTCTGCCAAAAGCATGGGCTAAGCACACGCATGCTGCTTTCGGCTGCGCACGTGGTTTAAGCATGCTGCACCACTTGTTAAGCATGCACATGCAGTTTTTGGTAGCGCGCGCATGTTGTTTTCTGCCAAACCGCTTGTTAAGCATGCACATGCTGCTTTCGGCAGACCGCGCACGTGTATTTTTGCCAGACCACGTGGTAAGGACGCCAATGCACTCTCAACGCGCGCGCATGGTTTTCTGCCAAACCACTTGTTAAGCATGCACATGCAGCTTTTGGTAGCGCGTGCAGTTTGTGTTCTGCCAAACCACTTGGTAAGCATGCACATGCAGCTTTTGGCAGCTCGCGCGTGGCCTTTCTGCCAATACCGTGTGGTAAGGAGGCGCATGCTGCGTTTGGCTGCGCACGTGGTTTTCTGCCAAACCACTTGTTAAGTATGCACGTGCAGCTTTTCGTAAAGCGCGCACGTTGTGTTCTGCCAAAACACGTGCTAAGCATGCACATGCAGCTTTTGGTAGCGCGCGCACGTTGTTTTCTGCCAAACCACGTGCTAGGCACGCGCATGCTGCTCTTGGCAGGGCGCCCGCCTGAATTTCTGCCAATCCATTCGGTAAGCACGCCCATGCTGCTCTGTTCAGCGTACGCGCATGGTTTTCTGCCAAACCATTTGTTAAGGAAGCACATGCTGCTTTTGAAAGTGCGTGTACGTTGTTTTCTGCCAAACCACGTGCTAAGCATGGAGATGGAGCTTTTGCAGAGCGTGCACGTGGCCTTTCTGCCAAAACATATGCTAAGCACACGCATGCTGTTTTTGGCTGCGCACGTGGTTTTCTGCCAAACCGCTTGTTAAGGTTTCAGATGCAGCTTTTAGTAGCACGCGGACGTTGTTTTCCGCCAAACCACGCTATAAGCACGCATATCCTCCTTTTGGCTGCGCACGTGGTTTTCTACGAAGCCCAAGTGCTAAGCACGTGCAAGGTGCTTTTGGCAGGGCGCGCACCTGGATTTCTGCCAAACCACTCGGTAAGCACGCCCATGCTGCTCTTTCCCGCGAGCGCGCATGGTTTTCTGCCAAAACACTTGTTAAGCACGCACATGCAGCTTTTGGAAACGCGTGCACGTTGTTTTCTGGCAAACCACGTGCAAAGCATGCACATGTAGCTTTTGGCAGCGCGCGCGCACGTGGCCTTTCTGCCAAAACATATGCTAAACACGTGCATGCTGTTTTGGCTGCGCACGTGGTTTTCTGCCAAACCACTTGTAAGGATTCACATGCAGCTTTTCGTAGCGCGCCCACGTTTTCTGCTATAGCACGTGCTAAGCACGCGCATGCTGCTCTTTTGAACGGGCGCGTGGTTTTCTGCCAGACAACTTGGTAACCATGCAAAGCTTCCTTTTGGCTGCCACGTGGTTTCCTACCAAGCCCAAGTGCTAAGCACATGCATGCTGCCTTTGGCAGAGCGCGCACGCGGATATCTGCCAAACCACGTGCTAAACGCACCCATGCTGCTCTTCTCAGCGCGCCCGCGTCATTTTCTGCGAAACCACTTTGTAAGCATGCCAATGCAGCTTTTGGTATCGTGCGCTCGTTGTTTTCTGTCAAACCATGTGCTAAGCATGCACATGCATCTCTTGCCAGCGCGCACACGTGGCCTTTCTGCCAAAACCATGTGCAAAGCAGGCGCATGCTGCTTTTGTCTGCGCACGTGGTTTTCTACCAAGTCCAAGTGCTAAGCACATGCATGCTGGTTTTGGCAGAGCGCGTGCATGGTTTTCTGCCAAACCACTGTAAGTATGCACAAGCAGCTTTTGTTAGCGCGCACGTTCTTTTGTCTAAAACCACGTGCTAAGCATGCAGTTGCAGCTCTTGGTTGCAGGCGCGCGTGTTTTTGCGCCGAACTACGTGGTAGGAACGCGGAAGCTGCTTTTGGCTCCATGCACGCGTGCTTTTCTGCTAAAGCTCGCGCTAAGCATGCACATGCAGCTTTTGCTAGCGCACGAATGTTGTTTTCCGCCAAACCAAGCTATAAGCATGCAAATCCTCCTTTTGGCTTCGCACGTGGTTTTCTACACAACCCAAGTGCTAAGCATATACACGCTGCTTCTGGCAGAGCGCGCATGTGGATTTCTGCTAAACCACGTGCTGAGCACGTGAATGCTGCTCCTTCAAGTACGCGCGCGTGGTTTTCTGCCAAACCACTTGGTAAGCAAGCAAAAGCAGCTTTTAGCGTGCTCTCGTTGTTTTCTGTCAAACCATGTGCTAAGCATGCACATGCAGCACTTGGCAGCGCGCACACGTGGCCTTTCTGCCAAAGCCATGTGTTAAGCATGCGCATGCTGCTCTTGGAAGCTCCCGCACGTAGTTTTCTGCCAAACCACGGTATACGCACGCGCATCCTGCTTATGGCTGCGCACGTGGTTTTCTACCAAGCCAAAGTGCTAAGCACATGCATGCTGCTTTTGGCAGAGCGCGTGCGTGGTTTTGTGTAAAACTGTATGTATGCAGAAGCAGGTTTTGTTAGCGCTCGCGTTGTTTTGTGCAAAACCATGTGCTAAGCATGCACTTGCAGCTCTTGGTTGCACGCGCGCGCGGTTTTGCGCCAAACTACGTGGTAGGAATGCGCATGCCGCTTTTGGCTCCATGCAGGCATGGTTTTCTGCCAAAGCTCGCGCTAAGCATGCGCATGATGCTTTTGCTAGCGCACGCACGTTGTTTTCTGCCAAACTATGGGGTAAGCACGCGCATACTGCTTTTAGATGCGCACGTGGTTTTCTGCCAAACCACTTATTAAGCATGCACATGAAGCTTTTGGTAGCGCTGGTACGTTGTTTTCTGCTATAGCACGTGCTAAGCACGCCTGGCTGGTCTACTCAGCGCGCGCGTGGTTTTCTGGCAAACCACTTTGTAACCATGCAAATCCTCCTTTTGGCTGCGCACATGGTTTTCTACCAAGCCCAAGTGCTAAGCACATGCATGCTTCTTTTGGCAGAGCGCGCGTGGTTTTCTGCCAAACCACTGTAAGTATGCACAAGCAGCTTTTGTTAGCGCGCACGTTGTATTGTGAAATTGAAATTGAAATTGAAATTGATTTTATTCATTATAGATTACAGGTTGTAAAAACAAATAATATACAGAAGGAGGTCCCATAGTCAATGACTGTATCGGGACCTCCTGTTATTTATAAAAATGCGCTTTCTAAAGCAACGAATTGAACTACATTAAAATCATATATAAGCAAACATGGAAGAAAGTAAGTGCTGGAGAATGCAAAACAAGATTACGAGTTAGTTACAAGAAATCTAACGAAGGAAATTATACAATTGCAAGGAGCAAATGCAGTAAAACCAAATGAGCTAAACAAATTGAACAGTAAAGGTAATTTTACCCAAACGTGCAAGACACACACACAAAAAAAAAAGAATTTCAAATATACATGACCATAAATGCAACAGTAGAAACAACAACACAACAACTTTGAAATACACATGACTATTAATAAAAAAGAAAGGTATCAGAATAGCAGAATCTTTGAAGTAATAAGGGTGAAGAAAAAGAGAAAAAAAAAGAAGAAAAAAAGAAGTTAACGTTAAATATTTTCTGTTAGAAGAAAGTTCTTGAGGTGTTTTTTAAATACGGATGTTGAACGCGAAGTTTTGACACAAAGTGGTATGGAATTCCAAAATGAAAAGGCAGCAAAATGAACTGATTGTTTGCCATAGTTGGTGCGCACTTGAGGTAAAATTAGAATATTGTGCAAAGCAAATCTAGTGACATTAGTGTTGACCAGGCAGGTTTTAGGAATTATACATGCAAGAACTTCATTATTCAATAACTTAAAAATAAATATACCCAGATTATACATCACAGTTTTTTTGACAGACAGAATGTTATTACGGTGTAGCAATGGGAGAGCGCTAGTATTATAGGGACTAGAGGTGACTATTCTAATTGCTTGGTTTTGCAAAATTTGAAGTGAACTGAGGTGAGTATTGTATGTATTTCCACAACATATTAACGAGTAGTTAATGTGTGAGTGTATAAAAGCGTAATATAGTGACACAAGTGTAGAACAGTTAAAAAATTGGCGGGCTCTAATTAATAACCGAATGCCGTAAGCAACTTTCTTTTTGATGTTCGAGATATGATGATGAAACTTGAGGTTAGAATCTAGTTCTACCCCTAAGAATGAGCAATGAGTGCTAGAAGGGATTAAATGGGAACCAAGAATCAGCAATGGAACTGAACAAAATGGTTTCTGGGGGGAATTAAATACAATAAACTTGGTTTTCGAGGGATTAATAACAAGATTATTATCTATACACCAGTTTGTAACCTTAGCCAAGTCATTATTTAGTTTAGTAACTAAGGACGAAATATTTTTATCGTAGTAAATTATGGTTGTGTCGTCGGCGTACAACACACATTGTGAGGATGTTAGACAGTCAGGCAGATCGTTAATGTAAATTAAAAATAATAAAGGTCCCAGAATAGAACCCTGCGGTACCCCTAGGTTAGTAACCTTGGCTTCCGAAAAAACATTAGAAATTTTAACTATGTTATGTCTATCCTGCAGGTAGGTTCGTAGTAACATTAGCGCTGGCCCAGTTATGCCTAGAGCTTCCAACTTTAAAAACAAAATGTGATGGTTAATAGTGTCAAAAGCTTTCGTAAAATCAATAAGAACTGAACCAGCAAAAAACCCTTTATCAATAGCTTCTTTTAAGCGATCCGTTAGGAAGATAAGTGCAAGGTCGGTTGAATAGCCAGGACGAAAACCATACTGAGAATTGGAAAGAATATTAAATTTAGACAGGTAATTGGTGCTAAGCATGTGCTAAGCATGCAGCTCTTGGTTGCAGGCGCGCGCGGTTTTGCGCCAAACTACGTGGTAGGAACGCGCTTTCTGCTTTTGGCCAGGGGTAGCACACTCTCAAGTTCAACAAATGGCCACAGAGGGCGAAAAAATCGACCGCGCGCCGCTGCTAACAAAGCCAGCGTTGTAGCATCACTTTGGGATGCTTACGTTAGTTCCAACATTTCCCGGTAGAGGCGTCGTAATAAGCGGAATTTTCTCTTACAAACTTTCTCTTACAGTTACCGAAGCATTTTTGTTACATAAAAAACAGGGAAACATTATCGTCGCTAATTAGATACTGCACTCTTTGTTAGTAAGTTTATTGTTTCTTCATCATTATAAACGCAAATAGCGTTCAACATCATCGATCTTTCACGTGACCTCTGGCCAGGATTTAAAATTTTCACCGGTATTTTTGGTTGCACGGCGGCACGAATTCATTCGTTCGTACACGTAGATTGGTTGCTTCTTCGTTGCTAAAACTAGTTTATTTCGCTTCGATGTCTCGCGTAATTTAACTTGGGTTGAAGTGACTTGTTTGCAAGCGGACATGTAAGCCTGAAAGTCGTGAGCCATTCGGAACACGTCTGCATCGCAACGGGAGCTGCATGTTGCTGCGGCTGACAACGGCAATAACGGTGAGTCGTTTAACACCGCTGCTTGAATCGTTATATAATATCCGTCTCATTAACTTACAGGTGGGGACAAGTTAACGAACTAGATCCGGCATTACATATAGGCAGTCAGGATCTGAGTTGCTGTTTTCTAAATAAACCTTTACTTGCGAGGCTGTCGTTATACACACACAATCAGGAAAGAAAGAGCGATATCGGAACGCACGTCTCATTTCTCGTATTGTAGCCGTGGTCGTAGGTGACTGAGTAGCCTTATCAATATACATATTAAACTTTTTTTTCGAGTCCGCTGACAACTTCTTTCGTCCACAAAACCGAATAATCCTTTGGTAAAATGAAGTGAAAGTATAGAATTTAATGTATTAAACAGTTGCAAGCATGATAATTCACCCATATTTTGTACTTGTTGGTTCCAAATGTTCTTGCTGTTCAGTTCGGTTTACCGTAGGGCATTTATTTTTGCAGTAGTGAAGCGGTGCATCACGTTCATGCAGAAAAATAATGTATCAGTTCTAATAGCTTCATGACTTTCATGCATTTGCTTGTGGAACCAGCAGTGTGATCTCTTCTAGTGTACAAATGAACGCACAAATGTTCTCATTTGTGATCTTAATAATACTTCAGCTGTTGACATGCCTTGTAGTTAGGCAGACATCAATTTTATGGACAATAGCAATATTTATTTAACATGCTGCTTAAGCACCCTAGAACAGACATTGTACATTTGCATGTGTTCTGTAGGCGCAACCCATTACAATATATATGTCACACCTTTTTGCATTTCATATTGCAAAATTTTGCTTTTTCAATTTCTGATTCAGTCAAAATTTCTGTTCCAGACATGCAGTAATGAGGACGGCACCAGTATAAAGCAACACACTCCACGCACTAAACAGAAGCTGCTGCCTGCTACAACAAGGTCGCTGTGTGGACGTTGGCTACTACTACAAGGTAAACAACGCGTGGTTCAGAAATATATATGTTTGATATATGCTGTATTGGCTTGCTGTTTGCAAGCCAATACAGCATATATCAACAAAGAAGCGCATGCAGAAGAATATGGATGAGATATCAAGTCTGCAGAGACTGTGTTAAGACTGAAAAGAGCTTCAGCCACCATTCCACCAGCACGGACATTTGGCCTAATCATCCAGGTAACTCAAAAAGGACTTTCTAGAAATTCGTCTTCAGATGCACCTGCAACATCCGACCAAGCACGGACGACACTGGCAAAAAGATCGAATTCCGTCAGTTTGCCCTTAATCAGGTTCCTAGCCATGTCAATTCCGTTTGTGCCAAGTGTCATTTTTCTTCTATAAATGCAAGCTTTTTCATTGCACATTTTTGTTAGAGATCATTCATCCTCATCCAGACATAAAGGTCAACCGATCCTTCGCTGATACTTAATACCAGTCACTGTCTAGTAGTCTAACATATCTGTAGCAGTATCTTCTAGTGTATGTTGTCATGCACAATTCCTCTCCTGAAATAGCTGATGCAGCATCGGCATGTGTCTTGCATTAACCTATGCACCATGTGCTATGCACCATTTTACTTTTCTTTATGTTTTTAGCCTTCAATGTCTGCAGAGCAGAGTGGCTTCTCTCTTGAATGCAAGCTTTCTCATTTTCCATATTCCTAGTCTCGTTGATGATTGCTCTTCTTCCTCAAAGCCTGGGTCTTTGCGCAAGCTACACTGAAGTGATTGATTGCAGAATCTGGTTTTGCTGCCCCACTTGGTTGTGGTAACTGTGTTACGTTTCTCGGATGTGGGTGCCTGGTTAGTTGCATTGGTAAGCAGTCCCTCGAGGTAAGCATTTGCTCCTGCAGTCCGCAAAGCGACATAGACTCCCACTATACACGCACCGTAACTGGTGCTCCCCGTTCGTTCTTGCCTGCTGCAGCCATGGGCAAATTGTGCTTGTGGCCTACCTCAGCCATGATTTGCTCAAAACGGAGACCAGCATATGTGCTTACATGGTTCGAAGTGTGTGAAGTTGATAGCCGTATGGGTGGAAAGGCCCGTAAAAATGGTTGCCGAAGGTGATGCCCACAAAAGCGACTTGTCCACATTGAGACAAAGTGGGACACAAAGTATGAGCCACACATTAGCGGCCCTCGAAATAAAATAAATTTGCAGGTCGGAAAGGTGTTAACGCTAAAATGCCGGGTACTCCATGCTGCTGTGTTGGTTGTGGCAGCAGATGCCTGCGTCACCTGATTGCTTCGCAATGGAAGTTGCTCATCTTCAATGGCAACTGTTGGTTCAAATAGGTGCGAGGCTCTGTCCAGTCTGTTTGTACCACTGGTTGTTGCACGTTACCAGACCACTACATGGGACAAAGGCAAGCATTATGCCTGTAAGATGGTTTGTAGCCAATGTATAATGTATTGTCTGAACCTCATGCGGTGACTGATTGGTGTTTAATTTTGCTGTTATGTCACTTGGTTACGGTTGCAGTGTTATCTTTTTTGAATATTGCGGCCTGGTCGGTTGCACTGGGAAGCAGTCTCTCGAAGTAAGCATTTGCTCCTGCAGCCTGCACAGCGACATAGATTCCCAAATTTCATGAACCGTGATTCATGCTCCCCGTTCGCCCTTTCCTGCTGCAGCCATGGGCAAATTGTGCCTTTGACCTTTCTCGGCCGCGATTAGGCATGAACGGAGACCAGCATATGTGCTTACATGGTCGGACGTGTATGAAGTTGGGTGGAAAGGCCCGCAAAAGTGGTTGATGAAGGTGATGCCCACGAAAGCGACTTCTCCATATTGAGACAATGTGGGACACCAAGTGTGAGCCACACATTAGCGGCTTCCGAAAGAAAAGAAACATGCAGGTTGGAAAGGAGTCAATGCTAAAATGATCGGTAGTCCATGTCGCTGTGTAGGCTGCGGCAGCAGATGCATGCGTCACCCGATTGCTTCGCACTGCAAGTTGCTCATCTTTAACAACGACTGTCGCTGCAAACAGGTGGGACACTCTGTCCAATCTGTTTTTGCTGCTGGTTGTCGCTCGTTACTAGACCACCATGTGCGACGAAGGCAGGCACTACGGCTGTAGGTAGGTGGCGGAATGTACCCTTGGGGACCCTTGTATGTGAATGCTCACTGTTGCCATATGGTTCGTAGCCAATGTATAATGTATTGTCTGAGCCTTATGTGGCGATTGATTGCTGTTTAATTTCGATGTTATCTCACTTGGTTATGGTTGCCGTGTTATGCTTCTCGACTGTGGTGGTCTGGTCAGTTGCATTGGGAATCAGTCTCTCGAAGTAAGCATTCGCTCCTGCAGCCTGCACAGCAACATAAGACTCCCAAATTTCATGAACCGTGATTCATGCTCCCCGTTCGCCCTTTCCTGCTGCAGCCATGGGCAAATTGTGCCTTTGACCTTTCTCGGCCGCGATTAGGCATGAACGGAGACCAGCATATGTGCTTACATGGTCGGACGTGTATGAAGTTGGGTGGAAAGGCCCGCAAAAGTGGTTGATGAAGGTGATGCCCACGAAAGCGACTTGTCCATATTGAGACAATGTGGGACACCAAGTGTGAGCCACACATTAGCGGCCTCCGAAAGAAAAGAAACTTGCAGGTTGGAAAAGAGTGAACGGCTAAAATCCGGGGTAGTACATGTCCGTGTGTAGGCTGCGGCAGCAGATGCCTGCGTCACCCGATTGCTTCGCACTGCAAGTTGCTCATCTTTAACAGCGAATGTTGCTGCAAACAGGTGGAACACTCTGTCCAATCTGTTTCTGCTGCTGGTTGTCGCTCGTTACTAGACCACCACGTGCGACGAAGCCGATCATTACGCCTGTAGGTGGGCGGGTAAATGTACCGTAAGAGACCCGTGTATGGTGAATGCTGACTGTTGCCATATGGTTCGTAGCCAATGTATCATGTATTGTCTGAACCTTATGTGTTGATTATGCAAAAAAGAAGTGAGGCGTGCAGACAGGAGACTAGATTAGAGAAGTGGACAACACGAACGCCGGCGTTCATGTTGTCCACTTCTCTACTCTTGTGTCCTGTCTGCACGCCTCACTTCTTTTTGCATCATGAATCCTTACCAACTAGCTCAGCTTTCTGTCGTTCTAACCTGATGTGTTGATTGATTGCTTTTTAATTTCGATGTTATCTTACTTGGTTATGGTCGCCGTGTTATGCTTCTCGAATGTGGCGACCTGGTCAGTTGCATTGGGAAGCAGTCTCTCGAAGTAAGCATTCGCTCCTGCAGCCAGCACAGCGACATAGACTCCCAATTTTCATGCACCGTGATTCGTGCTCCCCGTTCTCCCTTTCCTGCTGCAGCCATGGGCAAAATGTGCCTCTGGTCTTTCTCGGCCGCGATTAAGAATCAAGAATCAAGAAGTCTTTATTGAGTAACACAAACAAAATGTATACACAGATATTTGGACCGATAGCCAATGAGGCTAGTAAGCGGTCCAATACAAAATAACATATAGGACAGCAATCACAAACACATTGAAGAAAAACTAACTTTGTAGCCTTGCTTCCATTCCCAAAAAATGTTTCTTGCATGTCAGTTTGAAATTCCTAGCTTGCTTTACTTCAATTGGCAACGAGTTCCAAATTTTCGCTCCTGTAAATTCTATTCGTCTTTCTCCGTACGCATTATGGCAAATAGGAAGGTTAAAATTGCCATTGCTGGCTTGTCTAGTGTTGCGGACGGGAATACTGAATGCACCAAGAGGTAAGGGGTAGTTGGTATTTATAATATTATTAACCATAAGAGCTATTTTGTAATCGCGTAAGGTTGTGAATGACATGATTTGCATTGCGTCAAAAATGTTATTGTTAGAACTATTCGAAGAAGGTAATTAGGCATGAACGGAGGCCAGCATACGTGCTTACATAGTCTGATGCGTATGAAGTTGATAGCCACATGGTTGGAAAGGCCCGCAAAAGTAGCTGATGAAAGCCATGCCCACGAAATCGACTTGTCCATATTGAGACAATGTGAGACATCAAGTGTGAGCCACACATTAGCGGCCCTCGAAAGAAAAGAAACGTGCAGGTTAGAAAGGAGTGAACGGCTAAAATCCGGGGTAGTCCATGTCACTGTGTAGGCTGCGGCAGCAGATGCCTGCGTCACCCGATTGCTTCGCACTGCAAGTTGCTCATCTTTAACACCGACTGTCGCTGCAAACAGGTGGCACACTGTCCGGTCTGTTTCCGCTGCTGGTTGTCGCTCGTTAACCTGACCACCACCTGCGACGACGACGGTGAGCCGTTTACGAGCTCGCGTCAATGATTCCAGCGTATCTCGACATGCAAATTTTTTTTCTGCTATCGCACGCGAATGTACACTGCTTGTCTTGTGCCAATAAAGTCGCACGTTCTGTTCACTCACTACTGGCTTGTTTGTATGGGCGTCAGTAGAGGGCCTTGGCAATTAGAACGCACCAGCTACGCGGCAGCGAAGGCATTGAGGCATGCCGCATAGCCGGCAGGACAAGCACTGCGCGTACCAGCGTACGCAACCGGCGAAAAACGGCCCTAATAGATTTCGTTAAAAAAAAAGTGTACTTCCGCTTCCGGATTGAGCTACGTCATCTGGCGTCCACCTAACTAAGTTCCATGCGCTGCCGCTGCTTATTTTCGAACCACTGCGAAAGGTACAGTTTCCTCTCTCTAATTTGGTTCTTTATTCTATATTTTGGCTCCATGCCCACGTAGTTTTCTGCCGAAGCTCGCGTTAAGCATGCACATGCAGCTTTTGCTAGCGCACGCACGTTGTTTTCTGCCAAACCATGTGGTAAGCATGCCCATGCTGTTCTTCGAAGCGCGCGCACGTGGTTTTCCGCCAAACCAAGCTATAAGCATGCAAATCCTCCTTTCGTCGGCGCACGTGGCTTTCTACACAGCCTAAGTGCTAGGAATATGCATGCTGCTTTTGGCAGAGCGCGCACGTGGATTTCTGCTAAACCGCGTGCTAAGCACGCGCATGCTGCTCCTTTCAGTACGCGCGCGTGGTTTTTTGCCAAACGACTTGGTAAGTTAGCACAAGCAGCTTTTAGAGCACGCAGGTTGTATTGTGCAAAACCATGTGCTAAGCATGCACATGCAGCTCTTGGCAGCGCGCACACGTGGCCTTTCTGCCAAAACCATGTGCTAAGCATACGCATGCTGGTCTTGGAAGCTCCCGCACGTAGTTTTCTGCCAAACCACGGTATACGCACGCGCATCCTGCTCATCGCTGCGCACGTAGTTTTCTGCCAAGACCAAGTGCTAAGCACATGCATGCTGCTTTTGGCATAGCGCGTGCGTGGTTTTGTGCCAAACTGTATGTATGCAGAAGCAGCTTTTGTTAGCGCGCACGTTGTTTTGTGCAAAACCATGGGTTAAGCATGCACTTGCAGCTCTTGGTTGAGTGCGCGTGGCCTTTCTGCCAAAGCCAAGTGCTGAGCAAGCCAATGCTGCTTTTGGCTGCGCACGTTGTTTTGTACCAAACCACTTGGTATGTATGCACATGCAGCTTTTCGTAGCGTTCGCAAGTTGTTTTCTGCCAAATCTTCTGCTATACATGCAAATGGAGCTCTTGGCAGCGCGCACGTGGCCTTTCTCCTAAAACCATGTGCTAAGCTTCAGCATGCTGCCCTTCGGAGCTCGCGCGCGTAGTTTTCTGCCAAACCACGCTATAAGCACGGGAATGCTGCTTTTGGTTGCGTACGTGGTTTTCTACCAAGCTCAAGTGCTAAGCACATGCATGCTGCCTTTGCAGAGCGCGCACGTGGATTTCTGCCAAACTTGCTAAGCGCGTCAATGCGGCGCTTTTCAGCCCGCGCGCGTGATTTTCTGCCCAACCGCTGTGAGCATGCACGATCAGCTTTTGTTGGCGCGGGCGCGTTGTTTTTGTGCAAAACCATGTGTTAAGAATGAACTTGCAGCTCTTGATTGAGGACGCGAGGCATTTCTGCCAAAATCAAGTGCTATGCACGCGCATGCTGGTTTTGGCTGCGCACGTGGTTTTCCGCCAAACCACTCGTTAAGCATGCACTTGCAGCTTTTGGTAGCGCGCGCACGTTGTTTTCTGCTAAACCACGTGCTAAGCACACCCGTGCTGTTCTCCTCAGCGCGCGCGCGTGGTTTTTGGCCAAACCACTTGGTAAGCATGCACAACCAGCTTTGGTAGCGTGCACGCGTTGCCTTCTGCCAAACCATGTGCTAAGCATGCACATGCAGCTCCTGGCAGCACGCACACGTGGCTTTCTGCCAAAACCTTGTGCTAAGCATGCGCATGCTGCTCTTGGAAGCTCTTGCACGTAGTTTTCAGGAAAAGCACGCTATAAGCACGTGCGTGCTGCTTTTGGTTGCGTACGTGGTTTTCTACCAAGCCCATATGCTAAGCACAGGCATGCTCCTTTTGCAGAGCGCGCACGTGGATTTCTGCCAAACTTGCTAAGCGCGTCCATGCTGCTCTTTTCAGCGCACGCGCGTGGTTTTCTGCCAAACCAATGTAAGCATGCACATGCAGCTTTTGGTAGCGCACTAACATTGTTTTCTGCCAAACCCCTTGTTAAGCATGCACATGCAGCTTTTGTTAGCGCGCGCACGTTGTTTTGTTCAAAACCATGTGCTAAGCATGTATTTGCAGGTCTTGCTGGCACGCGCGCGAGGTATTGCGCAAAACTATGAGCTAGGAACGCGCATGCTGCTTTTGGCTCGATGCACACGTGGTTTTCCAACCAACGACTTGTTAAGCATGCACATGCACCTTTTGGTAGCGCGCGAACATTGTTTTCTGCCAAACCACTTGTAAAGCATACACATGCAGCTTTTAGCGCGCACGTTTTGTGCAAAACCATGTGTTAAGCATGTACTTGCAGCCCTTGGTTGACGGTGCGTGGCCTTTCTTCCAAAACCGATTGCTAAGCGCGCGTATGGTGCTTTCTGCTGCGCACGTGCTTTCCTACAAAACCACTTTTTAATGTGAACATGCAGCTTTTGGTAGCGTGCGCATGTTGTTTTCTGCCAAACCTACTGCTAATCATGCAGATGCAGCTGCTGGCAGCGGACGCGTGGCCTTTCTCCTAAAACCATGTGCTAAGCATGCCCATGCTGCCCTTGGAAGCTCGCGCGCGTAGTTTTCTGCCAAACCACGCTATAAGCACGCGCATGCTGTTTTGATTGCGTACGTGGTTTTCTACCAAGCCCAAGTGCTAAGCACATGGATGCTCCTTTTGCAGAGCGCGCACTTGGATTTCTGCCAAACAATGTGCTAAGCACTTCCATGCTGCTCTTTTCAGCGCGCGCGTGTGTTCTGCCAAACCACCGTAAGCATGCAGAAGCAGCTTTTGTTAGCGCGCTCACGTTGTTTTGTGCAAAACAATCTGTTAAACATGCACTTGCAGCTCTTGGTGTGGGCGCGTTGCCTTTCTGCCAAAGCCAACTGCTGAGCACGCGACTGCTGCTTTTGGCTGCGCACGTTGTTTTCTGCTAAACCACTTGTGAAGCATGCACATTCAGCTTTTGGTAGCCTGCGCACGTTGACTTCTGCCAAAGCATGTGCTAAGCGTGCACATGCAGCTCGTGGCTGCGCGCGCACGCGGCCTTTCTGCCAAAACCATGTGCTAAGCATGCGGATGCTGCTCTTGGAAGCTCGCACCCGTAGTTTTCAGCCAAACCACGCTATAAGCACGGGCATGCTGCTTATGGCTGCGCACGTAGTTTTCTACCAAGCGCAAGTGCTAAGCACTTGCATGCTGCTTTTGGCAGAGCGCGTGCGTGGTTTTGTGCCAAACTGTATGTATGCAGAAGCAGCTTTTTTTAGCGCGCACGTTGTTTTGTGCAAAACCATGTGCTAAGCATGCACTTGCAGCTCTTGGTTGCACGCGCTCGCGGTTTTGCGCCAAACTACGCGGTAGGAACGCGTATGCCGTTTCGGCTCCATGAACACGTGGTTTTCTGCCAAAGTTCGCGCTAAGCATGCACATGCAGCTTTTGCTAGGGCACGCACGTTGTTTTCTACAAAACCATGGGGTTAGCACGCGCATACTGCTTTTCGATGCGCAGGTGGTTTTCTGCCAAACCACTTGTTAAGCATACACATGAAGCTTTTGGTAGCGCTGGCACGTTGTTTTCTGCTATAGCACGTGCTAAGCACGCCCGTGCTGGCCTATTCAGCGCGCGCGTGGTTTTCTGGCAAACCACTTTGTAACCATGCAAATCCTCCTTTTGGCTGCGCGCGAGGTTTTCTACCAAGCCCAAGTGCTAAGCACATGCATGCTGCTTTTGGCAGAGCGCGCACGTGGATTTCTTCCAAACCACGTGCTAAGCACGCCCATGCTGCTCTTGGAAGCTCCCGCACGTAGTTTTCTGCCAAACCACGGTATAAGCACGTACATCCTGCTTTTTGTTGCGCACGCAGTTTTATACCAAGCCCAAGTGCTAAGCACACGCATGCTGCTTTTGGCATAGCGCGCGAGTGGTTTTCTGCCGAACCACTGTGTGTATGCACAAGCAGCTTCTGTTAGCGTGCAGGTTGTTTTGTGCAAAACCATGTGCTAAGCATGCACTTGCACCTCTTGGTTGCACGCGCGCCCGGTTTTACGCCAAACTACGCGGTAGGAACGTGTATGCTGTTTGGCTCCATGCACACGTGGTTTTCTGCCAAAGCTCGCTCTAAGCATGCACATGCAGGTTTTGCTAGCGCGCGCACGTTGTTTTCTGTCGAACCATGTGCTAAGCATGCACATGCTGCTCTTGGCAGCGCGCATACGTGGCCTTTCTCCCAAAACCATGTGCTAAGCATGCGTATGCTGCTCTTGGAAGCTCCCGCACGTAGTTGTCTGCCAAACCACGGTATAAGCACGCGCATCCTGCTTTTGGCTTCACATGTGGTTTTCCACCAAGCACAAGTGCTAAGCACATGCATGGTGCTTTTGGCAGAGCTCGCGCGTGGTTTTCGGCGAAAACACTGTAAGCATACACAAGCAGCTTTTGTTAGCGCGCACGTTGTTTTCTGCTAAACCACGTGCTAAGCAAGCCCCAGCTCCTCTTCTCAGCCGGCGCGCGTGCTTTTCTACCACACCACTTGGTAAGCATGCAAATGCAGCTTTCGGTCGCGTGCGCTCGTTGTTTATTGTCAAACCATGCGCTAACCATACACATGCAGCTCTTGGCAGCGCGCACACGTGGCCTTTCTGGCACAACAATGTGCGAAGCATGCGAATGCTGCTCTTGGAAGCTCCCGCACGTAGTGCATCCTACTTTTGGCTGCGTACGTGGTTTTCTACCAAGCCCATGTCCTAAGCACATGCATGCTGCTTTTTCAGAGCGCGCACGTGGATTTCCGCCAAACGACGTGCTAAGCACATCCATCCTGCTCTTTCCAGCGCGCCCGGGACTATTTCTGCCAAACCACTGTAAGCATGCACAAACAGCTTTTGTTAGCGCGCGCACGTTGTTTTGTGCAAAACCATGTGGTAAGCATGCACTTGAAGCTCTTGGTTGAGGGCGCGTGGCCTTTCTGCCAAAACCAAGTGCTAAGCATGCTCATGCTGCTTTTGGCTGCGCGCGTGGTTTTCTGCTAAACCACTTGTTAAGCTTTCAATAGAATAAGCGCCAGAATTGACGTCACACAAGAAGAAATCCAGACAGGACAAGGCGCCTGTCCTGTATGTATTTCTTCTTGTGTGCCGTCAATTTTCGCGCTTATTCTATTGAAAGCTATGCACCAACCAACCCCACAACGTCTTTTACTGCAGTACCACTTGTTAAGCATGCACATGGAGCTTTTGGTAGCGCGCACCTTGTTTTCTGCTAGACCACATGCTAAGCACGCCCGTGCTGCTCTCCTCAGCGCGCGCGCGTTGTTTTCTGCCAAACCACTTGGTAAGCGTGCATAACCAGCTTTTGGTACCGCGCACGCGTTGTCTTCTGCCAAAACATGTGCTAAGCATGCATATGCAGCTCTTGGTAGCGCGCACACGTGGCCTTTCTGCCAAAACCATCTGCTAAGCATGCGCATGCTGCTCTTAGAAGCTCGTGCACGTAGTTTTCAGCCAGAAAACGCTATAAGCACGCGCATGCAGCTTTTGCTTGCGTACGTGGTTTTCTACCAAGCCCATGTGTTAAGAACATACATGCTGTTTGCAGAGCGCGCACGTGGATTTCTGCCAAACCAGGTGCTAAGCCCGCCCCTGCAGCTCTCTTCAGCGCACGCGCATGGATTTCTTCCAAACCACTTCTTAAGCATGCACATGTAGCTTTGGTAGCACGCGCACGTTCTTTTCTGCCAAACCACCTGCTAAGCATGCACTTGCAGCTTTTGGCAGAGCGCGCACGTGGATTTCTCCTAAACCACGTGCTAAGCACGCCCATGCTGCTCTTTTCAGCAAGCGCTAGTGGATTTGTGCCAAACCACTTGTTAATAATGCATAAGCAGCTTTTGGTATCACGCGCACGTTGTTTTCTGCCACACCACGTGCTAAGCATGACCATGCTGCTCTTTTCAGCGCACGCGCATGGATTTGTGCCAAACCATTTCTTAAGCATGCACATGCAGCTTTTGGCAGAGCGCGCACGTGGATTTCTGCGAAACCACTTGTTAAGCATGCACATGCATCTTTCCGTAGACGCGCACGTTCTTTTCTGCCAAACCACAAGCTAAGCATACACATGCAGCTTTTGGGAGCACGCGCACGTGGATTTCTGCCAAACGACGTGCCAAGCGTGCCCACGCTGCTCTTTTCAGCACACGCGCATCGATTTTTGGTAAAAAACTTCTTAGGCATGCATATGCATCTTTTCGTAGACGCGCGTTGTGTTCTGCCAAATTTCGGGCTAAGCATGCACATGCCGCATTTGGCTACGCTCGTGGTTTTCTGCCAAAGCACAAGCTAAGCATGCACATGCGGCTTTTGGCAGAGCGCGCACGTGGATTTCATCCAAACCACGTGCTAAGCACGCCCCTGCTGCTGTTTTGAGCACACGTGAGTGGATTTGTACCAAACCACTTGTTAAGCATTCGCATGCAGCTTTTGGTAGCAAGTGTACATTTTTTCTGCCAGACCAGTGCTAAGCACGCCCATGGTGCTCTTTTCAGCACACGTGCGTGGGTTTGTGCCAAACGACTTGCTAAGCATGCACATGACGCTTTTGGTACCACGCGCACGTTGTTTTCTGTCTAACCGCAAGCTGAGCATGCACATGCAGCTTTTGGCAGAGCGCGCACGTGGATTTCTGCCAAACAACGTGCTAACTACGCCCTTGCTTCTCTTTTCAGCACACGCGCATGGATTTGTGCCAAACCACTTGTTAAGCACGCCCATGCTGCTATTTTCAGCGCGCGCGTATGAATTTGGGCCCAACCACTTGTTAAGCATGCACATGCAGTTGTTGGTAGCGCGCGCACGTTGTGTTGTGCCAACTTCGTGCTAAGCATGCACATGCTGGTTCTGGCTGCACACGTGGTTTTCTGCCAAACCACTTGTAAAGCATGCACATGCAGCTTTTGGCAGCACGCGCACGTTGTTTTCTGCCAAACCACAAGCTAAGAGTGGATTTCTGCCAAACCACCTGCTAAGCATGCACATGCAGCTTTTGATAGCACGCGCACATTGTTTTCTGTCAAACCACAATCTAAGCATGCACATGCAGCTTTTGGCAGAGGCCATGCTGTTCTTTTAAGAACACCCGCAAAGATTTGTGTCAAACCACTTGTTCAGCATGCACATGCACCTTTTCGTAGCACGCGCAGGTTGTTTTCTGCGAAACCACAAGCTAAGCATGCACATGCAGCTTTTGGCAGAGCGCGCACGAGGATTTCTGCCAAACAACGTTCCAAGCACGCCCATGCTGCTCTTTTAAGAACACGCGAAAGAACACGCGCCAACCCACTTGTTAAGAATGCGCATGCAGCTTTTAGTAGCGCGCGCAAGTTGTGTTCTGCCAAATTTCGGGCTAAGCATGCACATGCCGCATTTGGCTACGCTCGTGGTTTTCTGCCAAAGCACAAGCTAAGCATGCACATGCAGCTTTTGGCAGAAAGCGCACGTGGATTTCATCCAAAGCACGTGCTATGCACGCCCATGCTGCTGTTTTCAGCACACGCGAGTTGATTTGTGCGAAACCACTTGTTAAGCATTCACATGCAGCTTTTGGTAGCAAGTGTATGTTATTGTCTGCCAAACCAGTGCTAAGCACGGCCATGCTGCTCTTTTCAGCGCACGCTTATGGATTTGTGCCCAACCACTTGTTAAGCATGCACATGCAAGTTTTGGCAGACCGCGCACGTGGATTTCTGCCAAACCACGTGTAAAGCACGCCCATGCTGCTCTTTCCAGCACACGGGCATGGATTTGTGCCAAACCACTTGTTAAGCTTGCACATGCAGCTTTTCTTACCACGCGCACGTTCTAATCTGCCACACCACAAGCGAAGCATGCACATGGAGCTTTTGGCAGAGCGGGCACGTGAATTGCTGCCAAACCACGTGTTAAGTAGGGCCACGCTGCTCTTTTCAGCACACGCGCATGGATTTGTGCCAAACCACTAGTTAAGCATGCACATGCAGCTTTTGGCAGAGCGCGCACGTGGATTTCTGCCAAACCAGTGCTTAGCACGCCCATGCTGCTGTTTTCAGCACACGCGCATGGATTTCTGCCAAACCACTTGTTAAGCATGCACATACAGCTCTTGGCAGCGCGCGCACGTTGTGTTCTGCCAAGTTTCGGGCTAACATGAATTTGTCTACGCACGTGGTTTTCTGCCAAACCACTTCTAAAATATGCACACGCAGCTCTTGGCATAGCGCGCACGTGGATTTCTCCCAAAACACGTGCTAAACACGCTCACCCTGCTCTTTTCAGCACACGTGCATGGATTCGTGCCAAACCACTTGTTAAGCATGCACATGCAGCTTGCAGTAGCGCGCGCAAGTTGTTTTCTGCCAAATTTCGGGCTAAGCATGCACATGCTGCGTTTGGCTACGTACGTGGTTTTCTGCCAAACCACTTGTAAAATATGCACATGCAGCTTTTGGTAGCACGCGCACGTTGTTTTCTGCCAAACCACCTGCTAAGCATGCACGTGCAGCTTTAGGCCGACCGCGCACGTGGATTTCTTCCAAACCACGTGCTAAGCACGCCCATTCCCTGTTTTCAGCACACGCGAGTGAATTTGTGCCAAACCACTTGTTAAGCATCCACATGCAGCTTTTGGTAGCACTCGCTCCTTGTTTTCTGCCAAACCATAAGCTAAGCATGCACATGCAGCTTTTGGCAGAGCGCGCACGTGGATTTCTGCGAAACCACATGCTGAGCATGCCCGTGCTCCTCTTTTCATGGCAAGCGCATGCATATGTGGCAAACCACTTGTTAAGCCGGCACATGCAGCTTTTGGTAGCACACGCATCTTGTTTTCTGCGAAACCACAAGCTAAGCATGCACATGCAGGTTTTGGCAGAGCGCGCACTTGGATTTCTGCCAAACCGTGTGCTAAGCACGCCCATGCTGCTCTTTTCAGCACACGCGCATGGATTTGTGCCAATCCACTTGTAAAGCATGCACATGCAGCGTTTGGTAGCACGCGCACGTTGTGTTCTGCCAAGTTTCGGGGTAAGCATGCACACGCTGGTTTTGGCTTCGCATGTGGTTTTCTGCCGAACGACTTGTAAAGTATGCACATGCAGCTTTTGGCAGAGCGCGCACGTGGATTTCTGCCGAACCACGTGCTAAGCACGCCCACGCTGCTCCTTTCAGCACACGCGCATGGGTTTGTGCCAAACCATTTGTTAAGCATGCGCATGCAGCTTTTGGTAGCACGCGCAACTTCTATTCTGCCAAAGTTCGGGCTAAGCATGCACATGCCGCATTTGGCTACGCTCATGGTTTTCTGCCAAAGCACAAGCTAAGCATGCACACGCAGCTTTGTCAGAGCGCGCACCTGGATTTCATCCAAACCACGTGCTAAGCAGTCCCATGCTGCTGTTTTCAGCGCACGCGAGTGGATTTATGCCAAACCACTTGTTAAGCATTCACCTGCCGCCTTTGGTAGCAAGTGTACGTGTTTTTCTAAGCACGGCCATACTGCTCTTTTCAAAGTACGCTTATGGATTTGTGCCAAACCACTTGTTAAGCATGCACATGCAGCTTTTGGCAGAGCGCGCACGTGGATTTCTGCCAAACCACGTGCTAAGCACGCCCACGGATCTCTTTTCAGCACACGCGCATGGATTTGTGCAAAACCACTTGTTAAGCATGCACATGCAGTTTTTGGTAGCGCGCGCACGTTGTGGTGGGCCAAACTTCATGCTAAGCATGCACATGCTGGTTTTGGCTGCACACGTGGTTTTCTGCCAAACCACCTGCTAAGCATGCACATGCAGCTTTTGGTAGCACGCGCACATTGTTTTCTGCCAAACCACAAGCTAAGCATCTACATGCAGCTTTTGGCAGAGCGCGCAGGAGGATTTCTGCCAAACGACGTGCTAAGCACGCCCATGCTGCTCTTTTCAGAACACGAGAGAGGACTTGTGCCAAACCACTTGCTAAGCATGCACATGCAACTTTTGGTAGCACGTACACGTTGTTTTCTGCCAAATTTCGGGCTAAGAATGCTCATGCTGCTTTTGGAAGCTCCCGCACGTAGTTTTCTGCCAAACCACGGTATAAGCACGTAAATCCTGCTTTTTGTTGCGCACGCAGTTTTATACCAAGCCCAAGCACACGCATGCTGCTTTTGGCATAGCGCGCGAGTGGTTTTCTACCGAACCACTGTGTGTATGCACAAGCAGCTTCTGTTAGCGTGCAGGTTGTTTTGTGCAAAACCATGTGCTAAGCATGCACTTGCACCTCTTGGTTGCACGCGCGCCCGGTTTTACGCCAAACTACGCGGTAGGAACGCGCATGCTGTTTGGCTCCATGCACACGTGGTTTTCTGCCAAAGCTCGCTCTAAGCATGCACATGCAGGTTTTGCTAGCGCGCGCACGTTGTTTTCTGTCGAACCATGTGCTAAGCATGCATATGCTGCTGTTGGAAGCTCCCGCACGTAGTTGTCTGCCAAACCACGGTATAAGCACGCGCATCCTGCTTTTGGCTTCACATGTGGTTTTCCACCAAGCACAAGTGCTAAGCAAATGCATGGTGCTTTTGGCAGAGCTCGCGCGTGGTTTTCGGCGAAAACACTGTAAGCATACACAAGCAGCTTTTTTTAGCGCGCACGTTGTTTTCTGCTAAACCACGTGCTAAGCAAGCCCTAGCTCCTCTTCTCAGCCGGCGCGCGTGCTTTTCTACCACACCACTTGGTAAGCATGCAAATGGAGCTTTTGGTAGCGTGCGCTCGTTGTTTTCTGTCAAACCATGTGCTAAGCATACACATGCAGCTCTTGGCAGCGCGCACACGTGGCCTTTCTGCCAAAACCATCTGCTAAGCATGCGCATGCTGCTCTTAGAAGCTCGTGCACGTAGTTTTCAGCCAGAAAACGCTATAAGCACGCGCATGCAGCTTTTGCTTGCGTACGTGGTTTTCTACCAAGCCCATGTGTTAAGAACATACATGCTGTTTGCGGAGCGCGCACGTGGATTTCTGCCAAACCACGTGCTAAGCCCGCCCCTGCAGCTCTCTTCAGCGCACGCGCATGGATTTCTTCCAAACCACTTCTTAAGCATGCACATGCAGCTTTGGTAGCACGCGCACGTTCTTTTTTGCCAAACCACCTGCTAAGCATGCACTTGCAGCTTTTGGCAGAGCGCGCACGTGGATTTCTTCCAATCCACGTGCTAAGCACGCCCATGCTGCTCTTTTCAGCAAGCGCTAGTGGATTTGTGCCAAACCATTTCTTAAGCATGCACATGCAGCTTTTGGCAGAGCGCGCACGTGGATTTGTGCCAAACCACTTGTTAAGCATGCACATGCATCTTTCCGTAGACGCGCACGTTGTTTTCTGCCAAACCACAAGCTAAGCATACACATGCAGCTTTTAGGAGCACGCGCACGTGGATTTCTGCCAAACGACGTGCCAAGCGCGCCCACGCTGCTCTTTTCAGCACACGCGCATCGATTTTTTGTAAACCACTTCTTAAGCATGCACATGCATCTTTTCGTAGACGCTCGTGGTTTTCTGCCAAACCACAAGCTAAGCATGCACATGCGGCTTTTGGCAGAGCGCGCACGTGGATTTCATCCAAACCACGTGCTAAGCACGCCCCTGCTGCTATTTTGAGCACACGTGAGTGGATTTGTACCAAACCACTTGTTAAGCATTCACATGCAGCTTTTGGTAGCAAGTGTACGTTTTTTCTGCCAGACCAGTGCGAATCACGCCCATGGTGCTCTTTTCAGCACACGTGCGTGGGTTTGTGCCAAACCACTTGTTAAGCATGCACATAACGCTTTCGGTACCACGCGCACGTTGTTTTCTGTCTAATCGCAAGCTGAGCATGCACATGCAGCTTTTGGCATAGCGCGCACGTGGATTTCTGCCAAACAACGTGCTAACTACGCCCTTGCTTCTCTTTTCAGCACACGCGCATGTATTTGTGCCAAACCACTTGTTAAGCACGCCGATGCTGCTATTTTCAGCGCGCGCGTATGGATTTGGGCCAAACCACTTGTTAAGCATGCACATGCAGTTGTTGGTAGCGCGCGCACGTTGTGTTGTGCCAACTTCGTGCTAAGCATGCACATGCTGCTTTTGGCTGCACACGTGGTTTTCTGCCAAATCACTTGTAAAGCATGCACATGCAGCTTTTGGCAGCACGCGCACGTTGTTTTCTGCCAAACCACAAGCTAAGAGTGGATTTCTGCCAAAACACCTGCTAAGCATGCACATGCAGCTTTTGATAGCACGCGCACATTGTTTTCTGTCAAACCACAAGCTAAGCATGCACATGCAGCTTTTGGCAGAGCCCATGCTGTTCTTTTAAGAACACCCGCAAAGATTTGTGTCAAACCACTTGTTCAGCATGCACATGCACCTTTTCGTAGCACGCGCAGGTTGTTTTCTGCGAAACCACAAGCTAAGCATGCACATGCAGCTTTTGGCAGAGCGCGCACGAGGATTTCTGCCAAACAACGTTCTAATCACGCCCATGCTGCTCTTTTAAGAACACGCGAAAGAACACGCGCCAACCCACTTGTTAAGAATGCGCATGCAGCTTTTAGTAGCGCGCCCAAATTGTGTTCTGCCAAATTTCGGGCTAAGCATGCACATGCCGCATTTGGCTACGCTCGTGGTTTTCTGCCAAAGCACAAGCTAAGCATGCACAAGCAGCTTTTGGCAGAAAGCGCACGTGGATTTCATCCAAAGCACGTGCTATGCACGCCCATGCTGCTGTTTTCAGCACACGCGAGTTGATTTGTGCGAAACCACTTGTTAAGCATTCACATGCAGCTTTTGGTAGCAAGTGTACGTTATTTTCTGCCAAACCAGTGCTAAGCACGGCCATGCTGCTCTTTTCAGCGCACGCTTATGGATTTGTGCCCAACCATTTGTTAAGCATGCACATGCAAGTTTTGGCAGAGCGCGCACGTGGATTTCTGCCAAACCACGTGTAAAGCACGCCAATGCTGCTCTTTCCACCACACGGGCATGGATTTGTGCCAAACCACTTGTTAAGCTTGCACATGCAGCTTTTCTTACCACGCGCACGTTGTAATCTGCCACACAACAAGCGAAGGATGCACATGGAGCTTTTGGCAGAGCGGGCACGTGAATTTCTGCCAAACCACGTGTTAAGTAGGGCCACGCTGCTCTTTTCAGCACACGCGCATGGATTTGTGCCAAACCACTAGTTAAGCATGCACATGCAGCTTTTGGTAGCGCGCGCACGTTGTGTTCTGCCAAGTTTCGGGCTAACATGAATTTGTCTACGCACGTGGTTTTCTGCCAAACCACTTCTAATATATGCACACGCAGCTCTTGGCATAGCGCGCAGGTGGATTTCTCCCAAAACACGTGCTAAACACGCCCACCCTGCTCTTTTCAGCACACGCGCATGGATTTGTGCCAAACCACTTGTTAAGCATGCACATGCAGCGTGCAGTAGCGCGCGCAAGTTGTTTTCTGCCAAATTTCGGGCTAAGCATGCACAGGCTGCGTTGCGCTACGTACGTGGTTTTCTGCCAAACCACTTGTAAAATATGCACATGCAGCTTTTGGTAGCACGCGCACTTTGTTTTCTGCCAAACCACCTGCTAAGCATGCACGTGCACCTTTTGGCAGAGCGCGCACGTGGATTTCTTCCAAACCACGTGCTAAGCACGCCCATTCCCTGTTTTCAGCACACGCGAGTGAATTTGTGCCAAACCACTTGTTAAGCATCCACATGGAGCTTTTGGTAGCACTCGCTCCTTGTTTTCTGCCAAACCATAAGCTAAGCATGCACATGCAGCTTTTGGCAGAGCGCGCACGTGGATTTCTGGGAAACCACATGCTGAGCATGCCCATGCTCCTCTTTTCAGGGCAAGCGCATAGATATGTGGCAAACCACTTGTTAAGCCGGCACATGCAGCTTTTGGTAGCACACGCATCTTGTTTTCTGCGAAACCACAAGCTAAGCATGCATATGCAGGTTTTGGCAGAGCGCGCACTTGGATTTCTGCCAAACCATGTGCTAAGCACGCCCATGCTGCTCTTTTCAGCACACGCGCATGGATTTGTGCCAATCCACTTGTAAAGCATGCACATGCAGCGTTTGGTAGCACGCGCACGTTGTGTTCTGCCAAGTTTCGGGGTAAGCATGCACACGCTGGTTTTGGCTTCGCACGTGGTTTTCTGCCGAACCACTTGTAAAGTATGCACATGCAGCTTTTGGCAGAGCGCGCATGTGGATTTCTGCCGAACCACGTGCTAAGCACGCCCACGCTGCTCCTTTCAGCACACACGCATGGGTTTGTGCCAAACCATTTGTTAAGCATGCGCATGCAGCTTTTGGTAGCGCGCGCAACTTGTATTCTGCCAAAGTTCGGGCTAAGCATGCACATGCCGCATTTGGCTACGCTCATGGTTCTCTGTCAAAGCACTAGCTAAGCATGCACATGCAGCTTTGTCAGAGCGCGCACCTGGATTTCATCCAAACCACGTGCTAAGCACTCCCATGCTGCTGTTTTCAGCGCACGTGAGTGGATTTGTGCCAAACCACTTGTTAAGCATTCACATGCCGCCTTTCGTAGCAAGTGTACGTTGTTTTCGGCCAAACCAGTGCTAAGCACGGCCATACTGCTCTTTTCAACGTACGCTTATGGATTTGTGCCAAACCACTTGTTAAGCATGCACATGCACCTTTTGGCAGAGCGCGCACGTGGATTTCTGCCAAACCACGTGCTAAGTACGACCACGCTGCTCTTTTCCGCACACGCGCATGGATTTGTGCCAAACCACTTGTTAAGCATGCGCATGCAGCTTTTGGTAGCGCGCGCAAGTTGTGTTCGGGCAAATTATGGGCTAAGCATGCACATGCTGCTTTTGGCTACGCACGTGGTTTTCTGCCTAACCACTTGTAAAGTATGCACATGCAGCTCTTGGTAGCACGCGCGCGTGGATTTCAGTCAAACCACGTGCTAAGCACGTCCATGGTGCTTTTTTCAGCACACACTAGCGGATTTATGCCAAACCACTTGTTAAGCATGCGCATGCAGCTTTTGGTAGCAAGTGTACCTTGTTTTCTGCCAAACCAGTGCTAAGCACGCCCATGCTGCTCTGTTCAGCGCACGCGTATGGATTTGTGCCAAACCACTTTTTAAGCATACACATGCAGCTTGGGGCAGAGCGCGCACGTCGATTTCTGCCAAGCCACGTGCCAAGCACGCCCATGCTACTTTTTTCAGCACACGCGCATGAATTTTTGCCAAACCACTTGTTAAGCATGCGTATGCAGCTTTTGGTACCACGTGCACGTTGTTATCTGCCACACCACAAGCTAAGTATGCACATGCAGCTTTTGGCAGAGCGCGCACGTGAATTTCTGCCAAACCACGTGCTAAGGACTGCCGCGCTGCTGTTTTCAGCACGCGCGCATGGATTTATGCTAAACCACTTGTTAAGGACGCCCATGCTTCTCTTTGCTGCGCACGCGTATAGATTTGTGCCAAACCACTTGTTAAGCATGCACATGCAGCTTTTGGGTGAGCACGCACGTGGATTTTTGCCAAACAACGTGCAAAGCACGCTCATGCTGCTCTTTTCAGCACACGCGCATGGATTTGTTCCAAGCCAGTTGTTAAGCATGCACATGCAGCTTTTGGTAGCACGCGCACGTTGTCTTCTGCCAAACCACTTCTTAAGCATGCACATGCAGCCTTTGGTAGCACGCGAACGTTGTTTTCTGCCAAAGCACAAGCTAAGCATGCACATGCAGCTTTTGGCAGAGGTCCCACGTGGATTTTTGCCAAACCACGTCCTAAGCACGCCCATGCTGCTCTTTTCAGCGCACGCGCATGAATTTGTGCCAAACCACATGTTAAGCATGCACATGCAGCTTTTGCCAGAGCGCGCTCATGGATTTCTGCCAAACCACGTGCTATGCACGCCCACGGATCTCTTTTCAGCACACGCGCATGGATTTGTGCAAAACCACTTGTTAAGCATGCACATGCAGTTTTTGGTAGCGCGCGCACGTTGTGGTGGGCCAAACTTCGTGCTAAGCATGCACATGCTGGTTTAGGCTGCACACGTGGTTTTCTGCCAAACCACCTGCTAAGCATGCACATGCAGCTTTTGGTAGCACGCGCACATTGTTTTCTGCCAAACCACAAGCTAAGCATCCACATGCAGCTTTTCGCAGAGCGCGCAGGAGGATTTCGGCCAAACGACGTGTTAAGCACGCCCACGCTGCTCTTTTCAGAACACGCGAGAGGATTTGTGCCAAACTACTTGCTAAGCATGCACATGCAGCTTTTGGTAGCACGTGCACGTTGTTTTCTGCCAAATTTCGGGCTAAGCATGCTCATGCTGCTTTTGGCTACGCACGTGGTTTTCAGACAAACCACTTGCAAAGTATGCACTTGCAGCTTTTGGTCGGGCGCGCATATTGTTTTCTGCCAAACCACCTTCTAAGCATGCACATGCAGCTTTTGGCAGGGCGCGCACGTGGATTCCTTCCAAACCACGTGCTAAGCATGCCCATGCCCCTGTATTCAGCACACGCGAGTGCATTTGTGCCAAACCACTTGCTAAGCATGCACATGCAGCTTTTGGTAGCACGTGCAGGTTGTTTTCTGCCAAACCAGTGCTAAGCACGCCCATGCTGCTGTTTTCAGCACACGCGCATGGATTTCTGCCGAACCACTTGTTAAGCATGCACATACAGCTTTCGGTAGGGCGCGCACGTTGTGCTCTGCCAAATTTCGGGCTAAGCATGCACATGCTGCTTTTGTCTACGCTCGTGGTTTTCTGCCAAACCACTTCTAAAGTATGCTCACGCAGCTTTTGGCAGAGCGCCCACGTAGATTTCTAGGAAAACACGTGCTAAGCTCGCCCACGCTGCTGTTTTCAGCACACGCGCATGAATTTGTGCCAAACTATTTGTTAAGCATGCGCACGCAGCTTTTGGTAGCGCGCGCAACTTGTGTTCTGCCAAATTTCGGGCTAAGGATGCACATGCCGCATATGGCTACGCTCGTGGTTTTCTGCCAAAGCACAAGCTAGGCATGCACATGCAGCTTTTGTCAGAGCGCGCACTTGTATTTCATCCAAACTACGCGCTAAGCACGCCCATGCTGCTGTTTTCAGTACACGCGAGTGGATTTGTGCCATACCACTTGTTAAGCATTCACATGCAGCTTTTGGTAGCAAGTTTACGTTGTTCTCTGCCAAACCAGTGCTAAGCACGGCCATGCTGCTCTTTTCTGCGCACGCTTATGGATTTGTGCCAAACCACTTTTTAAGCATGCACGTGCAGCTTTTGGCAGAGCGCGCACGTGGATTTCTGCCCAACCACGTGCTAAGCACGTCCATGGTGCTATTTTCAGTGCACGCGCATGGGTTTGTGCCAAACCACTTGTTAAGCATGCACATGCAGCTTTCGGTACCACGGGCACGTTGTTTTCTGCGATACCGCAAGCTGAGCATGCAGATGCAGCTTTTGGCAGAGCGCGCACGTGGATTTCTGCCAAACCACGTGCTAACTGCGCCCATGCTGCTCTTTTCAACACACGCGCATGGATTTGTGCCAAACCACTTGTTAAGCACGCCCATGCTGCTCTTTTCAGCGCACTCGTATGGATTTAGGCCAAACCACTTGTTAAGCATGCACATGCAGTTTTTGGTAGCGCGCGCACGTTGTGTTGTGCCAACCTTCGTGCTAAACATGCACAGCTGGTTTTGGCCGCACACGTGGTTTTCTCCCAAACCACTTGTAAAGCATGCACATGCAGCTTTTGGTAGCACGCGCACATTGTTTTCTGCCAAACCACAAGCTAAGGATGCGCATGCAGCTTTTTGCAGAGCGCGAACGAGGATTTCTGCCAAACGACGTTCAGTGCACGCCCATGCTGCTCTTTTAAAAACACGCGCAAATTTTTGTGCCAAACCACTTGTTAAGCATGCCCATGCAGCTTTTGGTAGCACACGCAGGTTGTTTTCTGGGAAACCACAAGCTAAGCATGCACATGCAGCTTTTGGAATAGCGCGCACGAGGATTTCTGCCAAACGACGTTCTAAGCCCGCCCATGCTGCTCTTTTAAGAACACGCGCAAGGATTTGAGCCAAACCACTTGTTAAGCATGCGCATGCAGCTTTTGGTAGAGCGAGCAAGTTGTGTTCTGCCAAATTTCGGGCTAAGCATGCACATGCTGCTTTTGGCTAAGCTCGTGGTTTTCTGCCAAACCACTTGTAAAGTATGCACATGCAGCTTTTGGTAGCACGCGCGCTTGGATTTCAGTCAAAACACGTGCTAAGCACGCCCATGCTGCTGTTTTCAGCACACGCTAGCGGATTTATGCCAAACCACTTGTTAAGCATGCACATGCAGCTTTTGGTAGCAAGTGTACGTTGTTTTCTGCCAAACCAGTGCTAAGCACGCCATGCTGCTCTTTTCAGCGCACGCGTATGGATTTGTGCCAAACCACTTGTTAAGCATACACATGCAGCTTTTGGCAGAGCGCGCACGTCGATTTCTGCCAAACCACGTGCCAAGCACGCCCATGCTACTCTTTTCAGCACACGCGCATGGATTTTTGCCAAACCACTTGTTAAGCATGCGCATGCAGCTTTTGGTACCACGTGCACGTATTTATCTGCCACACCACAAGCTAAGCATGCGCATGCAGCTTTTGGCAGAGCGCGCACGTGAATTTTTGCCAAACCACGTGCTAAGGACCGCCGCGCGGCTGTTTTCAGCACGCGCGCATGGATTTATGCCAAACCACTTGTTAAGCACGCCCATGCTTCTCTTTGCTGCGCACGCGTATAGATTTGTGCCAAACCACTTGTTAAGCATGCACATGCAGCTCTTGGCTGAGCACGCACGTGGATTTTTGCCAAACAACGTGCAAAGCACGCTCGTGCTGCTCTTTTCAGCACACGCGCATGGATTTGTTCCAAACCAGTTGTTAAGCATGCACATGCAGCTTTTGGTAGCACGCGCACGTTATTTTCTGCCAAACCACGCGCTAAGCACGCCCACGTTTCTCTTTTCAGCACACTCGCATGGATTTGTGCAAAACCGCTTGTTAAGTATGCACATGCAGCTTTTAGTAGCGCGCGCACGTTGTGTTCTGCCAAATTTCGGGCTAAGCATGCACATGCTGCTTTTGGCTACGGAAGTGACTTTCTGCCAAAGCACATGTAAAGCATGCAAATGCAGCGTTTGGCAGCACGCGTAGGTTGTTTTCGGCCAAACACCTGCTGGGCATGCATATGCAGCTTTTGGCAGAGCGCGCGCGTAGATTTCTGCCTTGCCACGTGTAAGCATGCCCATGCTGCTCTTTTCCGCACACGCGCATGGATTTGTGCCAAACCACTTGTTAAGCATGCACATGCAGCTTTTGGTAGCACGCGCACGTGGTTTTCTGCCATAGCACGTTGTTTGGCAGAAAACTACGTGTGCGAGCTTTCAAGAGAAGCATGCGCATGCTTAGCACATGGTTTTAGGTGAAAAGCCAAGTGTGCGTGGTGCCAAGATCTGCATGTGCATGCGTAGCACATGGTTTGGCAGAAAACAACGTGCCCACGCTACCAAAAGCTGCATGTGCATGTTTACCAAGTGGTTTAGCAGAAAGCCACGTGCGCAGCCAAAAGCACCATTCGCGTTCTTGGGTTTGGCAGAAAGGCCATGCGACCTCAACCATGAGGTGCAAGTGCTCGCTTAGCACATGGTTTTGCACAAAACAACGTGCGCGCGCTTAAAAAATCTGCCTGTGCATGCTTAGAGTTGTTTGGTAGAAAACCACGCGCGCGCACTGAAGAGTGCAGCGAGGATGATGATGTTTGGTGTTTAATGGCGCAAGGGCCTGGTATGGCCAAAGAGCGCCATGCTAGTGTTCATGAGTTCGAAGTGGACTGATGGGCTCTGAGGGGTTAATGTGACGTAGTTGTAAATAGGCCTAAAAGTGTTTATGCAAATTCAATAAAATGTAGGAGTAATAAAATTATGGGAATGACAATTGACGTGTACTATGAACATTAGATGGCATTGAGAACGAATGATGCAATATATATTATACGTGAGATGCTAAAATGTCTGGAGCACTTCTGCCTCACCAGAGCCCTTGAAAGCCAAGGACCTAGAGGCATGTGCTATACAAAGAACACTATCGTAGATGTATCCCCTCGAAAGAGGATGCACTACGGAATAATTGGGCTTGTCACGTGTAGCACAACATCTTTCAAGTAAGCGAGGACTTCTTTGGTCTTAAAAGCGGTTCTATACCAAAAAACATGGCCGCATGCAGAGGGACGTGATGGCTGTATGCAAAACGAAAATGCTTCCTCCTGTCTCTTTCGGCTTCCCGGCACTCCAGGGAGACGTGCAGGGCAGAATGCCTGTCGCCGCATCTACCACAGGTTGGAGGCTCGTTACCAGTCAGGAGAAAGTTATGCGTGCCGAACGTGTCCTATTCTTAGTCTAGTGAACAGGACGTCTGTTCTTCGTGTTTTCGTTGTTCGGTGCCAGAAACCTAACTTAGGCTTAATTACGTCAAGCTTATTACTCATTTATGCGTCCCACAAGCGTTGCCATTGGCTTCGCAGTTTGTTTCTGAGGAAAGGCTTCATGTCTGTGGCAGGGACTGCAGCAGAACGAGCACCCTGCGATGCCATTGATTTCGCCATCTCGTCAGCAAGCACATTTTCCTCGATTCTTCTTTGGCCAGGAACGCAGCATATATACTACATGTCTGTGTGATAAGTAGATGTTACATAAGTGTGTGTAGAGTTCATTGAAGACAGGATTTGTTTGCTTTTGTAAAGAAATGAGTGCTTTTACAAGACTTTAAGAGTCCGTGAATATTATTGCTCTGTCAAGGTTCGGTGTCTTTATATGTCTTACTGCAGACAGTTCTGCATAGGCTTCTGCAGTGAAGATACCTGTTAAGGTGTTCAACACGTCAGATTCAGAAAGAGAGTGATCAACAGCAGCGTAGGATACGCCAGCATGTGATTTGGACACGTCTGTGTAAAATTCTTAGCAGGAGTACTTCGATTGAAGCTCTCGAAAATGCATAGCAATTTCAAGCTCAGGAGCATGCTTCGAGACCTCTACAAAGGATGTATCGCGTTCTATCAACTGCCACTCCCAGGGCGGTAATAGATTAACAGGAACCATTAGGCGATGTTCGAGTATCGGGACATTCATTTCTTCACTAAGTTCTCTTACAAGCAGTGACAAAGGAAGTCTCATGGAGGGTCTGTTACGGAAAAGTGTTTCACACGTCAAGTCGTTTACTGTCGTGAAACACGGATGTTCCTTATTAGAGCGCACTTTAAGAAAGTAGGTGATGCTGATGTATGTTCTCTGAAAATGGAGTGGCCACTCATCTGACTCGACATAGAGACTTTTGACAGGGCTTGTTCTAAAGGCGCCAGTGGCCAGGCGGACACCCAGGTGGTGGACGGGGTCTAACTTTTTAGCGTGCTCGGGGCGGCAGAGTGGTAAACCACGGCACCATAGTCCAGTCGTAATCGAACTAGGCTCCTGTAAAGACTCAATAAACACTTTCTGTCGCTACCCCATGTTGTGTGGGATAAGATTTTAAGTAAGTTCATTGTTTTAAGACATTTTGCTTGAAGATATTTTATGTGTGGGATGAATGTAAGCCGTATAACACATAGAAGTATATATATATATATATATATATATATATATATATATATATATATATATATATATATATATACATAGAGATATAGGAGTAGACATAGGAGTATATAAGTATAACACATAGGAATTTGTGTTCCTTGTTTACGGGTATTCGTTGTCCATATATTTCAACAGGGGGATCTGCAGCAAGCCATTTTTTCCTGCTGAAAAGAATGCAAGAACTTTTGTTGGGGTTCACTTTCAAGCCGTTTTCGTCTGCAGACTTGGAGACTTTGTTTAAGCACTGTTGTACCTGCCTCTCACAGACTGTTAGGTTACAGAATTTGAAACCTACTTGTATGTCGTCTACGTAGACAGAATAAAAAATAGATTGGGGTGTGGGATGTCATGTCTGCCGAAGGACGAATCCCAACATAAAAACGTAACGATTATTTATTCGACTAACGATGGCAGCGGACGGGCATACCAACGCTACATTCGTCCCAATAGCGGAAGGTAGAAAGCGGTTTTTCTCAGCCAGGCAGCCTGTTTTTATAGCCACCGTCGATGACGCATACCTCGGGTGACGTGGCGGTGGCGCTATGTTTTATCGACCATGCAGTCCAGCGTGCTGCTGTGTTATGCTGGGCCAGATGATAAGAAGACGGAGGGTGCGCAAAAATATGCGCGGAGTGTGTCACCACATCAACCCCCCCCCCCCCCCCCCCCCCCCGCAGAGTGGAGAGCCGTCAGGACTTGTAAAAATCTGGGCAGCGTACCCGACGTCCGCTGCGTGTAGTGACAGGAGCAGGCTGCGATGTCGCCGGTCGTGAATGGACGTCTGAGGATGCACTGGTATTCCCTGGTTCGGCGGAATCGGTGTAGGCCGGCTGCAGCCGTTCGATAGAGATGCGGACGGCGTTCCCTTTAATGCGCAGGGTGAAGGTTTTGTCGTCGCGACGGAAAACTGGGTAGGGTCCGCTGTAAGGTGGCTGTAAAGGCTGGCGGACGATGTCGTCGCGGAGAAAAGTGTGCGAGCACGTTGCCAGATCCTTGAAGACGAAGGGGGCGGTCTTACAGTGGGGAGCTGCAGGTGACGAGCGGAGGGCAGCGATGGTGCGTCGGAGCCGGGCGATGAAATCGGTGAGATCTGACGTCGTGGTGGTGGATGGTGGTGCAGCAAGAAATTCGCCTGGGAGACGGAGGGGTTCCCCGTAGACGAGCTCTGCGGGTGTAGCCTGAATGTCGGGCTTAAAGGTGGCGCGAAGACCTAGGGTGACGGCTGGGATGGCTTCAGGCCAGGTTGAGTCTGGGTGGCACGTGATGGCTGCTTTGAACTGTCGGTGGAAATGCTCGATCATCCCGTTGGCGCATGGGTGGTAGCTGGTGGTCCGCGAGCGTTCGAACCCGATGGTCAGCCCGAGCAGCCGGAAAAGGTGCGATTCGAACTGTCGTCCTTGGTCGGTGGTGACGCGGTCAGGGGGCCCGAAGCGGGCAATCCAGCCGGCGAAGAAGGCCGAGGTGACGTCTTCTGCAGTGATTCCCTCGAGGGGCCATGCCTCAGGCCATCGGGTGTACCGATCGATAGCGGTGAGGCAGTAGCGATAGCGTCCAGCTGGAGGCAAGGGCCCTATGATATCAAGGTGGACGTGTTGAAACCGACCAGAGGTCTGGGGGAATGCGCTGAGTGGTGAAGTGACATGCCTGGTGACTTTAGCGCGCTGGCATTGAATGCAGGAGCGCGCCCAGGTGCGGCAATCTCGCTGCATAGAGGGCCAGACATAGCGGTCGGTCACGAGGCGTGCAGAGGCACGCATGCCTGGATGGCTGAGGTTATGTAGCTGGTTAAAGAGGCAACGGCGACGGGAAAGGGGCTTGTAAGGCCTGCTTCGTGCTGTTGGTATGTCGCAGTAGATAGTCGTTGTCGATCCAGGTATAGGGACTTGCTGCAGCTGTAGCGAGGACCCGCCCTTAAGAAGCTCCTGCAGTTCGGCGTCCGTAGTCTGAGCCTTGGCGAGGACATCAGCTGTTATCTGCGAAGGGTTAATAGCTGCCACACGTGAAAGCGCGTCGGCGACCACGTTGTCCTTCCCGCTGACATGTTGGATGTCGGTGGTAAACTGGGAGCTGGTTCTGCTGGACCGGCGGGAGTTTCTCGCGGCGTTGAGAAAAGGCGTACCTCAGAGGTTTATGGTCGGTGTAGATAGTGCAGTGCTGTGCTTCGAGAATGTGGCGAAAATGCTGAACTGCTTCGTATATCGCCAGAAGTTCTCTGTAGTAAGCTGGCGAACTCGACGGGGCAGGGGTCGTGGTTTCGTCGGTGGGACTGGCCGCAGAAGGGGTCGTTTTGCGAGCTCAGGGTTTCTTGGAGAAGAACGCCAAGGGATGCCAGGTGTCGTCTACGCGCTGCATCAGGGCGTCGCCTACGGCGATGCTAGAGGCGTCCGTGAAGAGCCCCAAGGGAGCGTCTGGCACAGGATAGGAGAGAAGTGTGGCGGTGCAAAGAGCAGCTTTGCATTTTTCGAAAAGTTGCGTTAACGTCGGTGTCCACGTGACGGGTTGGTTTCCTCGTAGACCAGCCAAGGCATCATGGAGGGGAGCCTGGTACTCGGCTGCGTGTGGCAAGAAACGCCTGTAAAGGTTCAGCATGCCGAGTAAACGGCGAAGGTCTTTAGCGGTGGTTGGTTGAGTGTAATTTTGCATGTCTGAGATGCGTTAAGGTAAGGGTCGAGTTCCCTCTGATGAAACTTCATGGCCGAGGAATTTGACGGCTGAGCGCCGAGCGTGCTCTTTGGGACATTGACGAGTAGGCCGTGGTCATCGAGGCGTTGGAAAAGCAGACGAAGGTACCTGTGGTGTTCGTCGGTGTTGCGGGAAAAGACCAATATGTTGTCAAGATAGACGAAGCAGAAGTCGAGGCCGCGGACGACTTCGTCGATTAAGCGTTGAAAGGTTTGTCCGGCGTTCGTCAGGCCAAAGCTCATGAAGGGAAACTCGGACAAGCCGAAAGGAGTAATGATTGCAGTTTTCTGGACGTCGTCTGGATTGACGGGTATCTGTGTGTAAGCCTTGACCAAGTCTAGCACGGAGAAAACGTGGCAGCCAGAAATGCAATGGGCGAAGTCCTGTATATGGTGAACGGGGTACCTGTCCGGAATAGTGCGGGCGTTGAGGGCACGGTAGTACCCACAGGGCCGCGAGCCTTCGGTCTTCTTCGGGACGAGGTGAAGTGGCGAGGCCCATGGGCCGTCGGAGGGGCGGGCGATTCCCTCTCGGAGCATGGCCTCGAACTCTGCTTCGGCTATGCGCATGCGGTCCGGGGCAAGGCGACGGGTGCGACAGAAAACCGGGGGGCCTGGGGTGGTCCGGATGTAGTGCACAGTGGTGCGTTGCACATTACGTGGCAACCCGCTGGGGCGCGTCAAACCGGGAAATTCGGCGAGGATGGCGTATTACGGTGAATTATGTTCGACACTGAGCACCATGCTTGGCTGGTGGGTAGTCGTTCGCTGTCCTGGCGCGGAATGTCCCGTTGTGGCCTCAATGAGACGGTCGTGGCGGCAGTCCGGAAGGAGGTTGTAATGCGCCAAAAAGTCTGAGCCGATGATTGGCTCGGTGACGTTGGCGATGACAAAATTCTAATGAAGGTCACGGCGTAGGTTTTTGAGCTGGACGTGCAGGCTGAGCGAGCCGTAAGTTTTGATTGTGGACCGGTTTGCCGCGCTGAGCTCGAAAGACGTAGAAGGATGGGGACCTTGCAGATGGGCTCGCGGGTAGCAGCAAATGTCGGAACCGCGGTCGACAAAGAACCGCTGCTTCGTAATTTGGTTGGTGACGACGATGCGACGGCCTCGGGGTTGGCAGCTCGCAGCCGTGGCTACGAGCTGCCCTTGGCGTTTCCCTGATTTCTAGCCGAGCAGAGTGGTCGACATTGTCGTCCTCTGTCCCCGAAGCGTCGATGGTAGTAGCATCAGTCGTCGTCACCAGGCTGCTGTGACGGGGTAGTGTTCTGCCCACGGCTTTGCGAGTGGTGCGTCGGCAAGTGTTGATCCAGTCGTCGTTGACTGGAGCTGAGCTGTCGGTTGATATTGTCTATACGGAGCGCAAGCTCCATGGTGTTCAGCGGTGCGACGACAGCCTGAACGGTGGGTGACAATGGCGGCACGGAGACCTCGATGACACGATCAGCGATCCCGGCAAGTTGGTCGAGAGGTAGCGTAAGATGAGCCTGCAGAATTTCATGGACGTGCGGTGGAAGTCGTTGAAGCCAAAGAGTTCGCAGTAACGAATCCTGGACTTCCATGTTGCCCGCGAGAGCACGCATGTGGCGGAGGAGCTGTGAAGGCTTGCGTTCGGCAAGTTCTGCGGACTAAGTTGTCACACCTTCTGGTCTTCCGAGAGGGACAGGCGGCGAATGAGTTCAGTCTTGAGGTGTTCGTAAAGGTTGGCCGTTGGTGGGTTGGCAAGGACATCCCGGACCTCGTTGGCGTAGCGAGCATCGAGGTGGGCGACGACATAGTCGTAGCGGGTCCGGTCTTGCGTGATGTGGGCGAGGGAAAACTGGGCCTCAACTTGGGCGAACCACACCTCGGGTGAGTCGGCCCAAAAAGGCGGAAGCTTTACAGCGACACGCCAGACGCCGTGCGGGGCAGCGTGCGGGATGCCATCTGCCGGGGTTGGCGTCCTCGGCGGAGCCGGCAGGATGCTGCTGCACGGAACCATTGAGCTGGTCGTGCCGTTCCTGAAGCTGTTGCTCTTGCTTCTGGATCACCTTTTGCTGCGTGTGAAGCTGTCTGTTGAGCAGTTCCAGCTGTCGTTGAAGGGCGTCTTGTTCGTCCATGGCGATGCGTTGTTGTTCGTTGTCCGGGTCACCAGGTGTGGGATGTCATGTCTGCCGAAGGACGAATCCCAACATAAAAACGTAACGATTCTTTATTCGACTAACGATGGCAGTGGACGGGCATACCAACGCTACGCTCGTCCCAGTAGCGGAAGGTAGAAAGCGGTCTTTTTCAGCCAGGCAGCCTGTTTTTATAGCCACCGTCGATGACGCATTCCTCGGGTGACGTGGCGGTGGCGCTATGTTTTATCGACCATGCAGTCCAGCGTGCAGCTGTGTTATGCTGGGCCAGATGTTAAGACGACGGAGGGTGCGCAGAAATATGCGCGGATTGTGTCGCCAGATCGGTAATGTTTTACGGAGCGTGTTCATTTTAACTACAAAGAGCGTGCAGCTCAGAACGCCTCTCTGGGGTGCCCCGGTTTCTTGTATGAATGCTCGCGACAGCACGTTACCTATTTTCACCCGGAATGTAGGGTTTTGCAGGTAGCTTTCTATAATGTTTAACATAGTGCCGCCGATGCCCAGCGTCGATAGGTCACGCAGAATACCGTAGCGCCAAGTTGTATCGTACGCCTTTTCCATGTCGAGAAACACGGATAAGAAGGACTGTTTATGCACGAAGGCAACGCGAATGTGTGCTTCCATGCGCACTAGATGGTCGGTAGTAGATCGTCCTACTGTAAAACCACCACGATACGGATCAATAAATTTATTTAATTCAAGGAAGTGTAAAAGTCGATGGTTTATCATTTTTTCCAAAAGCTTGCATATACAGCTTGTGAGAGCAATCGGGCAATAACTTGCTACTAATGTGGGGTCTTTGCCCTCTTTAAGAATCGGGACAACCAATGCTTCTTTCCATTTGGTAGGGAGGTATCCCGCAGCCCATATTATGTTAAAAAGTGCTAGCAGAGTAATCTTAGTATCGCTGGAGAGGTGTTTTATCATGTCGTACATGATCCTGTCTGGTCCAGGTGCGGAGCTCTGACATGCAGTCAGGGAGGCTCTCAACTAGGCGATGTTAAAAGGCGCGGTGAAGGGTTCATTCTGTCCGCATTTGCGGTCGATAGCCTTGTGTTCTGCTACTTGTTTGAGTTTCAGAAACGCCTTGGAGTAATAGTTAGAGCTGGAAACGTGTTGGAAGCGTTCGCCAAGGGCGTCAGCTTGGTCTTCCAAGCGGTTTGCTTCACCGTTTACTAGGGCCAACGGATGAATTTCTTGCCCCTTAAGCCTTTTCAGCCCATCCCATACTTTAGATTCTTTAGTATAGGAATTTATACCAGAGAGAAACCTCTGCCAGCTTGCCCTCTTTGCCAGTCGTCGTGTCCTTCTTCCCTGTGATTTAACCTGTTTAAATTCTATAAGATTTTCCACTGTAGTACATTCACATAGTTTGCTCCAGGCTTTGTTTTGTCTCTGCCTCGCCTCTCTACAATCGTCATTCCACCAGGGGACCCGTCTTTTGGATGAAGTGCCTCTTGTTTGAGGAATGAACATTTCAGCGGCGTCAATGATAAAAGCGGTGAAGTATGAAACAGCATGATCTATAGTAAAATTATCTATAAAATCTCGTGATATGTGGGTGGATTCTCCAAAACGTTCCCAGTCCGCTGAGGCCAGTTTCCAGCGAGGGAAGAGTGGATACAAGTCCTGTCTGTTTACGGAGTTCAGCCTTACTGGGAAGTGATCACTTCCGAATGGGTTTTATTATTTATTTATTTTATTTATTTAATAATACTGTCAGCCCATGAAGGGCCTTTACAGGAGTGGAAAATACAAACACATACAAGGATACAGTATGACAACAAAAGCAAGTAAATGAACAGCAGCAGACATTTCAGCAGGGACGCGAATCGGTTTGGATTTTATGCACCTTACAAACTTCCCCCCCCAAAATAATAAACGAAATGAACAGATACACCTTTGACAAAGTTACATATTAGTTAGCGGCGAAAAGAATAACATGTACACATTGCAAAAACTCCTCAATGCATGAGGCCGACATGACAGAGTCGGGAAGCGCATTCCATTCCGTAATGCCTCTCGGGACAAAACTGTACTTAAAACAGTCATTTCTGACCTGAGGGGGTGTGATGTACTGGCTATGACGATGTCTGGATGTTTCATTTGTCGAGATTTTGAACAAGTTGTGTTTGTCGACAAGCAAGTGACCATTAATGATAAGGTAGATTAGTTTCAGTCGCTCATACTTGGTACGTAAGTCTAGCGGAGGTAAGTCGGCAAGCTTACAAAGTTCAGTGGGGGATTGGCAGTAGCGATACTTGTTAAATATGAACCTTGATGCTAACCTCTGGATTCTGTCAATCTTTTGTTGGTTGGATTTAGTGTAGGGATCCCATACAGCTTTAGCATACTCCAAGATAGGACGTATTAACGATTTATAGGCTAAAATTTTGACCTCAGGTGTCGACGCACTTATATTCCGTCTTAGGCTCCAGAGCGCTTTGCTGGCCTTACCACATACAGCGTCAATGTGTTGATTCCATCTGAGGTCAGAAGTGAACGTTACTCCTAGATACTTATGTTTATCGACTCTGCTAATAGTTATACTATTTATATTGTAAGGGTAACGCAAAATTTTTTTCTTTCTCGTTATGGACATAACAACAGACTTAGCTGCGTTTAGTTCCATCTGCCAGTCGTCACACCATTTTTTAATTATTTGCAAACTAGACTGTAAATTGGCCTGATCATTACTATCCCGAATTTTATTATACATCACACAATCGTCAGCAAACAGTCTGACAGGGACACTAATATTACTGGGCAAGTCATTTATAAAGATCAGAAATAAAAGAGGACCTAGGACACTTCCTTGCGGAACTCCGGACACAACACAGGAAGGGCGTGATGTGCACCCCCCGAATTCAACGTATTGTTCTCTAGAAGAAAGGTAAGATGAAAACCACTGAGTGATTGCGGGGCTCTGAAATACAGAATCAATTTTTATGATTAACTTCGGATGGGACACTTTGTCGAATGCTTTCGCAAAGTCGAGGAAGATTATGTCTGTTTGACCACGGGAGTTTAACGTTTCAGAGAGGTCATGTACAATTTCAATGAGTTGGGTAGTTGTTGAAAGCCGTTTTCGGAAACCGTGCTGTCCAGGAAAAAACAAGTTGTATTGGTCCAAGTAAGAAACTAATTGTTTATTAACAATGTGCTCAAGGAGCTTAGAACACGCGCTTGTAATAGAAATTGGTCTGTAATTTGCCACTTCTGCTGTACTGCCACTTTTGTGTATAGGTATGATTTTTGCGCGTTTCCATGCTACCGGGAAGCAACCACTATCAACAGAGGACTGAAAAATTTTAGTTAGGTATTTAGAGTTCCATTCTGCATATCTACGTAAAAATTCATTTGGAATGCCGTCAGGACCAGGGCTCTTCTTAACATCAATATTCAGGAGAAGATTTAAAACGCCTTGTTCATTGATTTCAATGTCTGCAATGGGTGGTCTAGCAGCTGTGTAGGCTATATGAGGTGTATGACCATTATCTTTAGTAAAAACGGATGCAAAGTAAGTATTAAAATTATCAGCTTGCATTGCAGCAGTACTGCAGGATTCTGAGGATAACGGTTTTGTAGATGGGTTGACGTACCGCCAGAACTTCTGCGGTGCCTCTTTAAGGAACTTCGTAAGTGTCACATTATAAAACTTGTCTTTAGATTGTTTTATAAGGCATTTCAGGTCATGGCTCATGTGTTGAATTGAGATTTTCTTATCGGGGGTTGGATTCCTCGAACAGTCCCCACGTTTTCGCCTTAATCTTCTCTTTAGATGTATAACTTCCCTTGTAATCCAAGGATTTTTCCTTTTAATTCTTTTATAGCACTTTGGTATGTAGTTTTTAATACAATCCATGACCGTTGCAAAGTAGTAGTCCCATAAATTATCTGTACTAGTATTTGACTCAACAAGATGAACAAAATGATCGAAAGAACGCTCTAAAAAGTCTAACACACCAACATCGTTGGCAGAGGAAAACTTCAAAAATGTTTCATGAAGAGCACATGGGTATGGTACAGGTCCTAAGTTTAGAAATGCTTGCACCATTTTATGGTCCGAAAGACCATCCTCCGTTTTACATATTTCTAGATGTGGTATTAAAGAATTTGACAGAAAAATTAAATCAAGTATTGATGACTTAGTCTCACAGATTCTTGTATAATCTGTCACTACCTGGGTTAGGCCTAAACAGAAAGCTAGCTCCAAAAGCTGGTCACAACTTGAAACCTCAGTCTGTCCCGGTGAAAGTGTCGGCCAATCAATGCCGGCCAAGTTAAAATCACCTAAAAGTATAATGTTATTGCCTTGATGCATGTTCGACTCCATAAATTTTCTTAAATGCAAAATAACATCTACGGGTGAGTTAGGTGCCCTGTAAATACAACCAATAAGGACTTGATGTTCACCCAACTTTGTTTTGATCCAGACCGTTTCCATCGCTTTCTCGGTCTCAAGAATATCATATGGTACACCGTTCTTTATCAAGAATGCTACGCCACCACCTCGACCTTCCCGATCTTTTCTCACAATTGAATACCCAGCGGGTGTGACCTCCGAATCATTTACATCCTTACGCAGCCATGTCTCTGTTATACCCATAACATCTGGTTCATGCACCAAGACAATGCTCTCTAGAGATTCCAACTTATTTAGGATACTTCTGGCATTGACATTAATAATACTAAACTTTGCCTCTTTTGTACGGGGATGTCAGGTGTTTTTTGCGCGAGGTGGTTGCACAACTTTGACCCTTTCATGTTTATCTTCATCCCAACTGAACATCACATTATTAACTTTCAATTTATCGAAGATCAATGCCACTTTTGCTCCACCTTTCCTTTCCTCAGAGCAAGAATTCCACAGCTTCTTTCGTATTTCAACAATCCTTTTAGAGTAATCTTCGCTAATACTAATCTGGGTGCCTTTGAGTTTGGAACAATTTTGTAGTATTATTTTCTTATCCCTGAAATCTACGAGCTTTAGTATGATCGGGCGGTTCACACCTGGAATCCTCTTTCCGAGCCTGTGAATCCTCTCGATGGAGCCTAACTTGAGCTTGAGTATACCTTCGAATATGTCGTCGTTTACTTTTTTCATTAGCATTTCCTCACTTTCTTGCCCTTCTTCCACAACTCCGCGTACAATTATGTTATTTCGTCGAGATCGGTTTTCTAAATCATCAACTTTACGGCCGAGCTCAGCCAAATTAGCATCGTTCCTGATAACTAAATTCTCGATTTTAGTGAGCCTGTCACGTGTTTCGTCCAGAGACAGCAATTTATTTTCTATCGTTGATAGCCTGTTTTCAACAAGTTGCAAACTAGCATCAGAGGAAGCTTGCTTTTCTTGTATGTCATTAAGCTTAAGCAGGATTGCCTTCTGCGTTTCAAGTAATTCCTTAAGCATCTCGTCGGTCAGAGGACCAGGGTTTTCTTCGACGTCTCCGGATATTAACAGCAACATCCTCACCACTGACAAACAATCACATAAGCAATTCCAAAGGATGTGTGGACATGGCAGCACGACCAAACAGAGCGAATTGCTACGGAAACCAATATTTTTTTTACTAACCTGCACGAACAATGGTATGTCAGTCGACATAGTCACGGCCGGGCTGCCGTGTCCACTGAAGGAAAGAGCCGGTGAAGATCCTTTTATAAGCGGTGGGCGTGTGCCGACGTCAGAGTCCATTGGCGTCATCGTGCGCCCAAATGCTGCGCGGTAGTTGATGTACACGTGCGACAGCAGCGGTATCATCCAGATATCAGGATCCGGACGGGATCCGCCATCTTCACTTTCCAAAGCAGGGAAGCACGGTGCTTGAACGGACGCAAACTCCAGCGGGCAGGAGCCATGGTCCGCGCGATGTAGATGGCCAGCTGCAGTGAAGAGCACGCAGGCCGAAAAGACCTGCACGAACAATGGTATGTCAGTCGACATAGTCACGGCCGGGCTGCCGTGTCCACTGAAGGAAAGAGCCGGTGAAGATCCTTTTATAAGCGGTGGGCGTGTGCCGACGTCAGAGTCCATTGGCGTCATCGTGCGCCCAAATGCTGCGCGGTAGTTGATGTACACGTGCGACAGCAGCGGTATCATCCAGATATCAGGATCCGGACGGGATCCGCCATCTTCACTTTCCAAAGCAGGGAAGCACGGTGCTTGAACGGACGCAAACTCCAGCGGGCAGGAGCCATGGTCCGCGCGATGTAGATGGCCAGCTGCAGTGAAGAGCACGCAGGCCGAAAAGACCTGCACGAACAATGGTATGTCAGTCGACATAGTCACGGCCGGGCTGCCGTGTCCACTGAAGGAAAGAGCCGGTGAAGATCCTTTTATAAGCGGTGGGCGTGTGCCGACGTCAGAGTCCATTGGCGTCATCGTGCGCCCAAATGCTGCGCGGTAGTTGATGTACACGTGCGACAGCAGCGGTATCATCCAGATATCAGGATCCGGACGGGATCCGCCATCTTCACTTTCCAAAGCAGGGAAGCACGGTGCTTGAACGGACGCAAACTCCAGCGGGCAGGAGCCATGGTCCGCGCGATGTAGATGGCCAGCTGCAGTGAAGAGCACGCAGGCCGAAAAGACCTGCACGAACAATGGTATGTCAGTCGACATAGTCACGGCCGGGCTGCCGTGTCCACTGAAGGAAAGAGCCGGTGAAGATCCTTTTATAAGCGGTGGGCGTGTGCCGACGTCAGAGTCCATTGGCGTCATCGTGCGCCCAAATGCTGCGCGGTAGTTGATGTACACGTGCGACAGCAGCGGTATCATCCAGATATCAGGATCCGGACGGGATCCGCCATCTTCACTTTCCAAAGCAGGGAAGCACGGTGCTTGAACGGACGCAAACTCCAGCGGGCAGGAGCCATGGTCCGCGCGATGTAGATGGCCAGCTGCAGTGAAGAGCACGCAGGCCGAAAAGACCTGCACGAACAATGGTATGTCAGTCGACATAGTCACGGCCGGGCTGCCGTGTCCATTTACATGCCATTCTAAATCAGGAAAGATGGAAGCGGATCCGATCGCCAGGTGTATTGATGAGTACGAGTTATGATGTGGGTTATAACACGTTGGTTCATTCTTATTAAAGAGACAGGCACCGGTGGTTAAAAGGAAATTTTCAATAAGTCGACCTCTCGCGTCGCATCGCGAGTCTCCCCACATTGTGTTATGTTCGTTAAAATCTCCCACGAGTATGTAAGGCTCGGGGAGCTGGTCAATAAGGTTATAAAAATTTGTTTTTTCGAGGCGCTGGTTTGGCGGCGTATAAATGAAAAACACTGTTACTAATTTATGAAATAGAATGGCCCGAACTGACACTGCCTCGAGGGGCGTGTTAAGGGCGACGGGTCAGCAAGATACCGCCTTGTCGGCTATTATTACTACGCCGCCGGAGGCATTAGCCTCCTCACGGTCTTTGCGGAAGATGGTGTAGTTTCGAAGAGAATTTGTATTGGTAGGTTTGAGGTCTGTCTCTTGAACACACAGCAGCTTCGGATTATGTTTGTGTATTATTTCTCTAATGTCGTCGAGGTTATATAGAAGTCCTCGTACATTCCACTGTAGTATTTGTGTTTCCATATTGATAAATGTGTTTGGTGCTGTGTGTTTAAGAAAGAGATTAGTTCACGGGCGCTTTGAAGGCGCCGTGACGGGAGTTTTATCTCTTTTGGCGCGATCGAGAGTGTCTCGCCGCTCCTTAGGCGCTGGTGGCACCGTCTGGCTGGTGGTTGTGTCCATCGTCTTTCGCGAGGCGCTGGACAAGCGCTCTTCCGAGCGCTTTGTTTGGCATGAAGGCCTCGGCACGTTGGACGAGGCCTTCACGCCAAACGAGGCCTTGGACGAGGCCTTGGACGAGGGGGGCGGATGGCGTCACTGCTGCCTCACTGGGTGTGGGTCGGACAGCAGCCGGACACCGTTGTGGTGCTGCCCCCTGACGCGCCACTTCGGCAAATGTGTTTTTGGGCAGGTAGGATACCCGCCTGTGTGCTTCCTTGAAAGTTATGTTTTCCGTTACTTTTATCATGACAATTTCTTTCTCCTTTTTCCAGGATGGGCACGAACGCGAGTACGCGGCGTGCTCCCCTTCACAGTTTACACAATGGAGAGTGTTCTTGCAAGTTTCAGATGTTCATGGGCACTGCACTTCGCACAGGTTTGACGGCCTCGGCAGCTGTGCGAACTGCGGCCGAAACGTTGGCATTTGAAACATCTGAGGGGATTTGGCACATATGGCCAAACACGGAGCTTGATGTACTCGCCTCTACAGACTCGGGCAGAATACTTGAGCCGAAATTGAGTATAAGGTGTTTGGTCTTGATTTCTTTGCTGTCACGCCTGATCTTAATTCTTTTAACATTGATAACATTGTGGTCACTGAAGCCCTCGAAGAGTTCATCCTCAGTGAGCTCCAGCAAGTCGTCGTCCGAGACAACACCGCGGCCGGTGTTCATCGTACGGTGCGGGGTTGTAATTACTTGGGTTTCCCCAAATGACACTAGATTTGTCAATTTCTCATATTGTTTCTGATCGCGGAGCTCCGAGAGGAGGTCACCGCTTGCTATCCTCAAGGCGATATAACCTGGACCAAAGACTTCAGTAAATGTTTTAGAAACAAGGAATGGTGAGATAGTTCGCACTGGTTTAGCTGGTTTTTCAGAGTGGATCACGTGAAAACGAGGGAAAGATTCTTTTTGCCGACCAAAAATCTGGAATACTTCATCGGTGCGCCCTCTTTTCTGAGGGCGAACAGGAAGCGGAGGGAGCGAAGTTGCCATAAAGAAATTGAATTTTCGGCAATAACGCCAGCCACCCACCGTGGAGTCCTACAAGGGGACGCTACAGAGACTGTAAGAACAGGTCCTGTAAACGCCAGCTGTACGTCATCACTATAACCAAATATGAAATAACCTAGGTTGGCTTTTCACACAAGGTTAACCCTTGCTGCCTGGAAAATTGGAAGTGAAGGGAAGCCAGGAGAAGACACGAAAGGTGGAAAGTGAGAGAAAGACGACCGCTGGAGGGAGAGAGAGACAGGAAAAGGCAGCAACCGATTTCCCCTGGGTGGGTCAGTCCGAAGGTGCCGTCTATGTGAAGCAGAGGCCAAAAGGGTGTGTTGCCTCCGCCGGGGGGCCTTAAAGGTCCAAACACCCAGCATCAGCTCAACCCCCAGAATCCCCCTTTCCCCAGACACGGCTAAGCCGCGGGAGGGTCCAAACCTCGTGTGCTCGGGTCCGTGGTGTCGCAACGCACCAAACGCCTGCTGAAGCAGACGCCCCTGCGGGGGAGCAGCAAGGCCGTGCTTAGCACGTTGTTTGGCAGGAATCCACGTGCGCGCTCTGCAAAAGCAGCATGCGTGAGCTTAGCACTTGGGCTTGGTAGAAAACCACGTACGAAACCAAAACCAGCATGCACGGGCTTACAGAGTGGTTTGGGCGAAAACTGCGTGCGCCAGCTTCCAAGAGCAGCATGCGCGTTCTAAGGCATGATTTTAGGTGATTGGCAACGTGTGCGCGCTGCCAAGAGCGGCATGTGCATGCTTAGCACATGGTTTGGCAGAAAACAATGTGCGCACGCTACAAAAAGCTGCATGTGCATGCTTAACAAGTGGTTTGGCAGAAGGCCACGTGTGCATGGAGCCAAAAGGGGCATGCGATATCCTAGAACGTACTTTGGCGCAAACCGGCACGCGCGTGCAACCAAGAGCTGCAAATGCATGCTTAGCACATGGTTTTGCACAAAACAACGTGTGCGCGCTAACAAAAGCTGCTTGTACATGCTTACAGTGGTTTGGCAGAAAGCTGCGCGCACGCGCTAAAAATAGCAGCATGAACGCGCTTAGCACGTTTGGCAGAAATCCACGTGCGTGCTCTGCACTAGCAGCATGCTTAGGACATGGGAATGGTAGAAAACCGCGTACGCAACCAAAAGCAGCATGCGCGTTCTTATAGCGTGGTTTGGCAGAAAACTACATGCGGGAGCTTCCAAGACCTGCATACGCATGCTTAGCACATGGTTTTGGCAGAAAGGCCACGTGTGCGCGCTTGCAAGAGATGCATGTGCATGCTTAGCACATGAATTGGCAGAAGAACGCGTGCGCACACTACCGAAAGCTGCTTGTGCATACTAACCAAGTGGTTTGGCATGAAACCAAGCGCGCGCGCTGAGGAGAGCAGCACGGGCGTGCTTAGCACGTAGTTTAAACGAAAACAACGTGCGCGCGCTACCAAAAGCTGCTTGTAAATGCTTAACACATGATTTTGCACAAAACAACGTGCGCGCGCTAACAAAAGCTACTTGTGGATGCTTATAGTGGTTTGGCATAAAACCACGCGCGCGCGCTGTAAAGAGCAGCATGGACGCGCTTAGCAAGATTAGCAGAAATCCACGTGCGCGCTGTGCAAAAGCAGCGTGCATGTGCTTAGCACTTGGGCTTGGTAGAAAACCACGTACGCAACCAAAAGGAGCATGCGCATGGTTATAGCGTAGTTTGGCAGATAACTACGTGCACGAGCTTCGAAGAGAAGCATGCGCATGCTTATCACTTGGTTTTTCCAGAAAGGCCGCGTGTGCGCGCTGCCAAGAACTGCATGTGCATGCTTAGCACATGGTTTGGCAGAAGACAACGTGTGCACACTACCAAAAGCTGGTTGTGCATGCTTGCCATGTGGTTTAGCAGAAAACCGCGTGCGCAGCCAAAAGCAGCATTCGCGTGCTTACCACTTGGTTTTGGCAGAAAGGCCACGCGCCCTCAACCAAGAGCTGCAAGTGCATGCTTAACACGTGGTTTTGCACAAAAAAAACGTGCGCGCGCTAACAAAAGCTGCTTGTGCATGCTTACAGTGGTTTGGCAGAAAACCACGCGCGCGCGCTGTAAAGAGCAGCATGGACGCGCTTAGCAAGATTGGCAGAAATCCACGTGCGCGCTCTGCAAAAGCGGCATGCATGTGCTTAGCACATGGGCTTAGTAGAAAACCACGTACGCAACCAAAAGCAGCATGGGCGTGCTTACAGTTTGGTTTGCCAGAAAACTACATGCACGAGTATCCAATAGCAGCACGCGCGTTCTTAATACGTGGTTTTGGCAGAAAGGCGACGTGTGCGCGCTGCCACAGAGCTGCATGTGCATGCTTAGCACATGGTTTGGCAGAAAACCACGGGCGCGCGCGCTGAGGAGAGCAGCACGGGCGTGCTTAGCGCGTGGTTTAGCTGAAAACAACGTGCGCGCGCTACCAAAAGCTGCATGTCCATGCTTACCAAGCGGTTTGGGAGAAAACCACATGCGCAGCCAAAAGCAGCATTCGCGTGCTTAGCATTTGGTTTTGGCAGAAAGGCCACGCGCGGTCAACCAAGAGCTGCACGTGCATGCTTAACACATGACTATGCACAAAACAACGTGCGCGCGCTAACTGAAAGTTCAAACTAACGCTAACTGAAAAGGGCAGCATGGACGCGCTTAGCACGTTTGGCAGATATCCACGTGCGCGCTCTGTAAAAGCAGCATGCATGTGCCTGGCACATGGGCTTGGTAGAAAACCACGTACGCAAACAGAAGCAGCATGCGCATGCTTATAGCGTGGCTTGGCAGAAAACTACGAGCGCGAGTTTCCAAGAGCAGCATGCGCATACTTAGCACATCGTTTTGGCAGAAAGACCACGTGTGCGCGCTGCCAAGAGCTGCATGTGCATGCTTAGCACATGGTTTGGCAGTAGACAACGTGCGCACGCAAATAAAAGGTACTTATCCATGCTTACCTAATATTTTGGCTGAAAACCACGCACGCGCGCTGAGGAGAGTACCACGCGCGTGTTTTGCGCGTGGTTTAGCAGTAAACAACGTGCGCGAGCTACCAAAGCTGCATGTGCATGCTTAACAAGTGGTTTGAGAGAAAACCACGCGCGCGGCCAAAAGCAGCATTCGCGTGCTTGGCAGTTGGTTTTGGCGGAAAGGCCACGCGCCCTCAACCAAGAGCTGCAAGTGCATGCTTAACACATGGTTTTGCACAAAACAACGTGTGCGCGCTAAAAAAAGCTGCTTGTGCATGCTTATAGTGATTTGGCAGAAAACTACGCGCGCGCGCTGAGAACAGCAGCATGGACGTGCTTAGCACGTTGTTTGGCAGAAATACACGTGCGCGTTCTGCAAAAACAGCATGCTTGTGCTTAGCACTTGGGCTTGGTAGAAAACCACGTACGCAACCAAAAGCAGCATGCGCCTGCTTATTGCCTCATTTGGCTGAAAACCATGGGCGCGAGCTTCCAAGAGCAACTTGAGCATGCTTAGCACATGATTTTGCACAAAACAACGTGCGCGCGCCAGGAAAAACTGCATGTGCATGCTTAACAAGTGGTTTAGCAGAAAACAATGTGAGCGCGCTACCAAAAACTGCATGTGCATGCTTAACAAGTGGTTTGTTAGACAACCACGTGTGCATGGAGCAAAAGCTGCACGCGCGTTCCTAGCGCGTAGTTTTGCGCAAAACCGCGCGCGCGTGCAACCAAGAGCTGCAAATGCATGCTTAACACATGGTTTTGCACAAAACAAAGTGCGCGCGCTAACAAGAGCTGCTTTTTTATGCTTACAGTGGTTTGGCAGAAAACCACGCGCGCGCGCTGAAAAGCGCAGCAAGGACGCGCTAAACAAGTTTGGCAGAAATCCACGTGCGCTCTCCGCAAAAGCAGCATGCATGTGTTTAGCACATGGCATAGGTAGAAAACCACGTTCGCAAACAAAAGCAGCATGCGCATGCTTGCAGCGTGGCTTGGCAGAAAATTACGTGCGCGAGATTCCAAGAGCAGCACGCGCATCCTTAACACATGATTTTGGCAGAAAGGCCATGTGTGCGCGCTGCCAAGAGCTGCATGTGCATGCTTAGCACATGGTTTGGCAGGAAACAACCTTTGCACGCTATCAAAAGCTGCATGTGCATGCTTATCATGTGGTTTAGCAGAAAACTACGTGCGCAGCCAAAAGCAGCATTCGCATGCTTAGTACTCGGTTTTGGCAGAAAAGCCAAGCGCCCTCAACCAAGAGCTGCAAGTGCATGCTTAACACATGCCTTTGCAGAAAACAACGTGCGCGCGCTAACAAAAGCTGCTTGTGCATCCTTACAGTGGTTTGCCAGAAAACCACGCGTGCGCGCTGAAAAGAGAAGCATGGACGTGCTTAGCACGTTGTTTGGCAGAAATCCACGTGCGCGTTCTGCAAGGACAGCATGCTTGTGCTTAGCACTTGGGCTTGTTAGAAAACCACGTACGCAACCAAAAGCAGCATGCGCGTGCTTATAGCCTGGTTTGGCTGAAAACCACGGGCCCGAGCTTCCAAAAGCAGCATGCGCACGCTTAGCACATGGTTTTAGGAAAAAGGCCAAGTGTGCGGGCTGCCAAGAGCTGCATGTGCATGCTTAGCACATGGTTTGGCAGAAAACAATGTGCGCACGCTACCAAAAGCTGAATGTGCATGCTTAGCACGTGGTTTAGCTAAAAACAACGTGCGCACGCTGCCAAAAGCTGCATGTGCATTCTTACCAAGTGGTTTGGTAGAAAACCATGTGCGCAGCCAAAAGCAGCATTCGCGTGGTTCGCACTTCACTTTGGCAGAAAGGTCACGCGCCCTCAACCAAGTGCTCTAAGGGCATACTGAACACGTTGTTTTGCATAAAACAACGTGCCAGCGCTAACAAAAGCTGCATGTGCATGCTCAACAAGTGGTTTGGCAGAAGACAACGTGCGCGCGCTACCAAAAGCTGCATGTGAATGCTTAGCAAGCGGTTTGTTAGAAAACACGTGTGCATGGAGCCCAAAGAAGCATGCGCGTTTCTAGCACGTAGTTTGGCGCAAAACCGCGCGCGCGGGCATCAAGCGCTGCGAATGCATGCTTAGCACATGGTTTTGCACAAAGCAACGTGCGCGCGCTAACAAAAGCTGCTTGTGCATGCTTACAGTGGTTTGGCAGAAAACCACGCGCGCGGCATGAAAAGAGCGGCACGGACGCGCTTAGTAAATTTGGCAGAAATCCATGTGCGCGCTCTCCAAAAGCAGCATGCATGTGTTTAGCACATGGGCTTGGTATAAAATGACGTACGCAACCAAAAGCAGCATGCCCGGGCTTATAGCGTGGTTTGGCTGAAAACTACGGGTGCGAGCTTCCAAGAGCAGCATCCGCATGCTTAGCACATGGTTTTGGCAGAAAAGCCGCGTGCGCGCGCTGCCACGAGCTGCATGTGCATGGTTTCCACATGCTTTGGCAGAAGACAACGTGCGCGCACTACCAAAAGCTAAATGTGCATGCATAACAAGTGGTTTGGCAAAAAACAACGTGCGCAGGCAAAAGCAGCATGCGCGTGCTTAGCACTTGGTTTTGGCAGAAAGGCCGCGCGCCCTCAATCAAGAGCTGCAAGTGCATGCTTAACAGATTGTTTTGCACAAAAAAACTTGCGCGCGCTAACAAAACCTGCTTGTGCATGCTTACAGGGGTGTGGCAGAAGAGCACGCGCCTGCGCTGAAAAGAGCAGCATGGACGCGCTTAGCACGTTTGGCACAAATCGACGTGCGCGCTCGCAAACAGCATGTATGTTCTTAGCACATGGGCTTGGTAGAAAACCACGTATGAAAGCAAAAGCGGCATGCGCGTGCTTATAGCGTGTTTTGGCTGAAAACTACGTGCACGAGCTTCTAAGAGCAGCATACGCATGCTTAGCACATGGTTTTGGAAGAAAGGCCAGGTGCGCGCTGCCAAGAGCTGCACATGCATGCTTAGCACATGGTTTGGCAGAAGACAACGTGTGCACTCTACCAAAAGCTGGTTGAGCATGCTTACCAAGTGGATTGGCAGAAAACCACACGCGCGCGTTGAGGAGAGCAGCACGGGCGTGATTAGGACGTTGTTCAGCAGTAAACAACGTACGCGTGCTACCAAAAGCTGGATCTGCATGCTTAACGAGTGGCTTGGCAGAAAACCACGTGCGCAGCCAAATGCAGCACGCTCATGCTTAGCACTTGGTTTCGGTAGAAAGGCCATGCGCCATGAACCAAGAGCTGCAAGTGCATGCTAAACACATGGTTTTGCGCAAAGCAACGTGCGCGCGCTAACAAAACCTGCTTGTGCATGCTTAAAGGGGTGTGGCAGAAAAGCACGCGCGTGCGCTTAAAAGAGCAGCATGGACGTGCATTTAGCATGTTTGGCAGAAATCGATGTGCGTGCTCGCAAACAGCATGTATGTTCTTAGCACGTTGGCTTGGTAGAAAACCACGTACGAAAGCAAAAGCAGCATGCGCGTGCTTATAGCGTGTTTTGGCTGAAAACTACGTGCACGAGCTTCTAAGAGCTGCATATGCATGCTTAGCACATGGTTTGGCAGAAGACAACGTGTGCACGCTACCAAAAGCTAGTTGTGCATGCTTAGCAAGTGGTTTGGCAGAAAACAACGCGCGCGCGCTGAGGAGAGCAGCACGGATGTGCTTAGCACGTGGTTTAGCAGAAAACAACGTGCGCGCTACCAGAAGCTGCATGTGCATGCTTAACAAGTGGTTTAGCAGAAAACCACGTGCGCAGCCAAAACAGCATGACCGTGCTTAGCACTTGCTTTTGGCACAAAGGCCACGCGCCCTCTACGAAGAGCTGAAAGTGCATGCTTAACACATGGTTTTGCACAAAACAACGTGCGCGCGCTACAGAAGCTGTTTGTGCATGATTACAGTGGTTTGGCAGAAACAGTCGCGCGCGCGCTGAAAAGAGCAGGATGGATGTGCTTAGCACGTTGTTTGGCAGAAATCCACGTGCGGGCTCTGGAAAAGCAGCATGCTTGTGCTTAGCACATGGGCTTGGTAGAAAACCACGTACGCAGCCAAAAGCAGGATGCGCGTGCCTATACAGTGGTTTGGCAGAAAACTACGTGCGGGAGCATCCAAGAGCAGCATGCGCATGCTTAGCACATTGTTTTGGCAGAAAGGCCACGTCTGCGCGCTGCCAAGAGCTGCATGTGCATGCTTAGCACATGGTTTGACAGAAAACTATGAGCGCACGCTACCAAAAACTGCATTTGCATGCTTACCAAGTGGTGTGGCAGAAATGCACGCGCGCGCGCTGAAAAGAGCAGCATGGCATGCTTTGCACGTGGTTTGGTATAAGTCCGCGCTCTGCCAAAAGCAGCATGCATGTGCTTTGCACTTAGCTGGCATGGTTACGAAGTGGTTTGCCAGAAAACCACGCGCGCGCTCAGAAGAGCAGCAGGGGCGTGCTTAGCACGTGCTATAGCAGAAAACAACGTGCCAGCGCTACCAAAAGCTTCATCTGCATGCTTAACAAGTGGTATGGCAAAAAACAACGAGCACATGCAAAAGCACCACGCGCTTGCTTAGCCCGTAGTTTGGCAGAAAAGAACGTGCGGGCGCTATCAAAACCTGCATGTGCATGCTTAGGGCGAGATTTGGCAGAAAACCACGTGTGCATGGAGCCAAAAGAGGCATGCGCCTTCCTACCACGTAGTTTGGCGCAAAACCGGGCGCGCGTGCAAACTAGAGGTGCAAGTGCATGCTTAGCACATGGCTTTGCACAAAACAACCGGCACGCTAACAAAATCTGCTTGTGCATACACACAATGATTCGGCAGAAAACGACTCGCACGCTATGCCAAAAGCAGCATGCATGTGCTTAGCACTTGGGCTTGGTAGAAAACTGCGTGCGCAGCAAAAAGCAGGATGCACGTGCTTATACCATGGTTTGGCAGAAAACTACGTGCGGGAGCTTCCGAGAGCAGCAAGCGCATGCTTAGCACATGGTTTTGGCAGAAAGGCCACGTATGCGCGCTGCCAAGAGCAGCATGTGCATCCTTAGCACATTGTTCGACAGAAAACAACGACCGCACGCTACCAAAAGCTGCATTTGCATGCTTACCAAGTGGTTTGGCAGAAAAGCAGGCGCGTGCGCTGAGAACAGCAGCATGGGCGTGTTAATACGTCGTTTGGCAGAAGTGAACGTCCTCGCTCTGCCAAAAGCAGCATGCATGTGCTTAGCACTTGGGCTTGTTAGAAAACCACGTGCGCAGCCAAAAGGAGGATTTGCATGGTTACAAAGTGGTTTGCCCGAAAACCACGCGCGCGCTGAGTAGACCAGCACGGGCGTGCTTAGCACGTGCTATAGCAGAAAACAACGTGACAGCGCTACCAAAAGCTTCATGTGCATGCTTAACAAGTGGTTTGGCAGAAAACCACGTGCGCATCCAAAAGCAGTATGCGCGTGCTTACCCCATGGTTTGGCAGAAAACAACGTGCGTGCGCTAGCAAAAGCTGCATGTGCATGCTTAGCGCGAGCTTTGGTAGAAAACCACGTGTGCATGGAGCTAAAAGCAGCATGCGCGTTCCTACCGCGTAGTTTGGCGCAAAACCGCGCGCGCGTGCAACCAAGAGCTGCAAGTGCATGCTTAGCACATGGTTTTGCACAAAACAACGTGCGCGCTAACGAAAGCTGCTTATGCATACATATAGTTTGGCACAAAACCCAGCACGCGCTCTGCCAAAAGCAGATTGCATGTGCTTAGCACTTGGCCTTGGTAGAAAACCAAGTGCGCAGCCATAAGCAGAATGCGCGTGCGTATACCTTGGTTTGGCACACAAAACTACGTGCGGGAGCTTCCAAGAGCAGCATGCGCATGCTTAGCACATGGTTTCGGCAGAAAGGCCACGTGTGCACGCTGCCAAGAGCTGCATATGCATGCTTAGCACATGGTTTGGCAGAAGACAACGTGTGCACGGTACCAAAAGCTGGTTGTGCATGCTTACCAAGTGATTTGGGAGAAAACCACGCGCGCGCGCTGAGGAGCGCAGCACGGACGTGCTTAGCACGTGATTTAGCAGAAAGCGTGCACGCTACCAAAAGCTGCATGCATGTGCATGCTTAACAAGTGGTTTATCAGAAAACCACGTGCGCTGCCAAAAGCAGCATGACCGTGCTTAGCACTTGGTTTTGGCACAAAGGCCACGCGCCCTCTACCAAGAGCTGAAAGTGCATGCTTAACACATGGTTTTGCACAAAACAACGTGCGCGCGCTACAATAGCTGTTTGTGCATGTTTACAGTGGTTCGGCAAAAATAGTCGCGCGCGCGCTGAATAGAGCAGGATGGATTCGCACGTGAATAGGATGGATGGATCCGCACGTTATTTGGAAGAAATCCATGTGCGCGCTCTGGAAAAGCAGCATGCATGTGCTTAGCACATGGGCTTGGTAGAAAACCACGTACGCAGCCAAAAGCAGGATGCGCGTGCTTATAGCGTGGTTTGGCAGAAAAGTACGTGCGCGAGCTTCGAAGGGCAGCATGCTCATGCTTAGCACACGGTTTTTGAAGAATGGCCATGTGCGCGCTGCCAACAGCTGCGTCTGCATGCTTAGCACAATGTTTGGCAGAAAAGAACATGCGCAAGGTACCAAAAGCTGCATATGCATGCTTATCAAGTTATTTTGCAGATATCCACGTGCGAAGCAGAAAGCAGCATACGCGCGCTTAGCACTCGGTTTTGGAAGAAAGGCCACGCGCCCTCAACCAAGAGCTGCAAGTACATGCTTAACACATGGCTTTGCACAAAACGTGCGCGCGCTAAAAGCTGCATGTGCATGCTTTACAAGTGGTTTGGCAGAAAACAATGTTCGAGCGCTACCAAAAGGTGCATGTGCATGCTTAACGAGTAGTTTGTTAGAAAACCACGTGTGCATCGAGCCAAAAGCAGCATGCGCGTTCATAGCCCATAGTTTGGCGCAATACCTCGCGCGCGTGCCAGCAAGAGCTGCAAATATATGCTTAGCACATGGTTTTGCACAAAACAACGTGCGCGCGCTAACAAAAGGTGCCTTAGCATGCTTAACAAGTGGTTTGGCACAAAGCCACTCGCGCGTGCTGAAAAGAGCTGCATGTGCATGCTTAGCTTTTGGTTTCCCAGAAAACAATGGGCGCATGTTACCATAAGCTGCGTGTGCTTGCTTACCAAGTGGTTTGTCACAAATCCTTGCGCGTGTGTTGAAAAGAGCAGCATGGGCGGGCATAGAACGTCGTTTGGCAGAAATTCACGTGCGCGCTCTGCCAAAAGCTGCATGTGCATGCTTAGCTTGTGGTTTGGCAGAAAACAAGGTGCGCGTGCTACCAAAAGCTGCATGTGCGTGCTTAACACATGGTTTGGCACAAATGAATGCGCGTGCGCTGAAAAGAGCATCATGGGCGTGTTTAGCACGTGGTTTGGAAAAATCCACGTCCGCGCTCTGCCAGAAGCTGAATGTTCATGCTTAGCAGGTGGTTTGGCAGAAAACAACGTGCGTGTGCTGCCAAGAGCAGCATGTGCATGCTTTACAAGTGGTTTGGCAGAAAACTATCTGCGTAGGCAAAAGCAGCATGTGCATGCTTAGCCCAATATTTGGCAAAACAAAACTTACGTGTGCTACCAAAAGCTGCATGTGCATGCTTAACGAGTGGTTTGGCACAAATCCATGCGCCTGGGATGAAAAAAGCAGCGTGGGCACGCTTAGCACGTGGTATGGCTTAAATCCACGTGCGTGCGCTGCCAAGAACTGTATGGGCATGCTTCGCTTGTGGTTTCGCAGAAAACAACGTGCGTGTGGTACCAAAAGTTGCATGTGCATGCTTATCAGGTGGTTTGGCAAAAATCCTTGCGCGTGCGCTGAAAAGAGCTGTATGGGCGTGCTTAGCACGTGGTTTGGCAGAAATGCACGTGTGCGATCGGCCAAAAGCTGCATGTTCATGCTTAGCAGGTGGTTCGGCAGAAAATAACGTTCCAGTGCTGCCAAAAGCTGCATGTGCATACTTTACAAGTGGTATGGCAGAAAACCACGTGTGTAGCGAAAAACAGCATGAGCATGCTTAGCCGGAAGTTTGGCAGAACACAACGTGCGCGCGCTATCAAACGCTGCATGTGCATGCTTAAGAAGTGGTTTGGCAATAATCCATGCGCGTGTGCTGACAAGAGCAACATGGGTGTGCTTCGCACATGGTTTGGCAGAAATCCACGTGCGCGATCTGCCAAAAGAAGCATGTGAATGCTGAGCTTGTGGTTTGGCGGAAAACAACATGCGCGTGCTACCAAAAGCTGCATGTGCATATTTAATAAGTGGTGTGGCCCAAATCAATGCACGTGAGCTGAAAAGAGCAGCACGGGCGTGCTTAGCACGTGGTGTGGCAGAAAACAACGTGCGCGTGCTACCAAAAGCTGCATGTGAATGCTTAACAAGTGGTTTAGCACAAATCCACCCGCGTTTGCTGAAAAGAGTAGCGGGAGCGCGCTTAGTTCGTGGTTCGGCAGAAATTCTCGTGCGCGCTCTGGCAAGAGCTGCATGTGCATGCTTAGGTTGTGGTTTGGTAGAAAAGAACGTGCGCGTGCTACCAGAAGCTGCATGTACATGCTTTACAAGTGGTTTGGTACAAATCTACTCGCGAGTGCTGAAAACAGCAGCATGGGCGTGCTTAACACTTGGTTTGGCAGAAATCCAAGCGCGCTCTGCCAAAAGCTGCATGTGCATGCTTAGCAGGTGGTTACCAAAAGCTGCACGTGCATGCTTAACAAATGCTTTGGCAGAAATCCATGCGCGTGTGCTGAAAAGAGCAGTGTGGGCGTGCTTCGAAAATGGTTTAGCAGAATTTAACGTGCCCGCTTTCCCAAAATCTGCATGTGAATGCTCAGCTTTTGGTTCGGCAGAAAACAACGTTCGCGTGCTACCAAAAGCTGCATGTGCATGCTTAACAAGGGATTTGGCACAAATTCATGCGCGTGTGTTGAAAAGAGCAGCATGGGCGTGCTTAGCACGTGGTTTGGCAAAAATCCTCGTGCACGCTCTGCCAAAAGCTGCATGTGCTTGCTCAGCTTGTGCTTTCGCAGAAAACAACGTGCGCGTGCTACCAAAAGATGCGTGTGCATGCTTAACAAGCGGTTTGGCACAAATCCATGCGCGTGCACTGAAAAGAGCAGCATGGGCGTGCCTAACACTTGGTTTGGCAGAAATTCACGTGCGCGCTCGGCTAAAAGCGGCATGCGCGTGCTTAACACGTGGTTTGGCACAAATCCATGCGCGTGCGCTGAAAAGAGCCGCATGGGCGTGCTTAGCATGATGTGTGGCAGAAAGCAACGTGTGCCTGCTACCAAAAGGTGCATGAGCATACTTAACAAGTGGTTTAGAAGAAATCCACTCGCGTGTGCCAGAAAGAGCAGCATGGGCGTGCTTAGCACGTGGTTTGGCAGAAAACAACGTGAGCGTGCTACCGAAAGCTGCATGTGCATGATTAACAAGTGCTTTACCACAAATGCATGCGCGTGCGCTGAAAAGAGCAGCATGGGCGTGCTTAGCCCGTGCTTTGGCAGAAATGCACGTGCGCGCTCTGCGAAAAGCTGCATGTGCATGCTTACCTTGTGGTTTGGCAGAAAACAATCTGTGAAAAGCTGCATGTGCATGCTTACCGTGTGGTTCGGCAGAAATCAACGTGCGCGTACTACTAATGCTGCAAGTGCATGCTTGACAAGTGGTTTGCCACAAATCCATGCGCGTGTGCTGAAAAGAGCAGCATGGGCGTGCTTAGCACTTGGTTTGGCAGAAATCCACGTGCGCGCTCTGCCAACAGCTGCATGTGCATGCTTAGCAGGTGGTTTGGCAGAAAACCACGTGCGTAGCCAAAAGCAGCATGTGCATGCTTAGCCGGAAGTTTGGCAGAACACAACGTGCACACGCTAGCAAAAGCTGCATGTGCATGCTTAAGCGGTGGTTTGGCACATAACAATGCGCGTGTGCTGACAAGAACAGCATGGTTGTGCTTAGCACGTGGTTTGGCAGAAATCCACGTGTGCGCTCTGCCAAAAGCTGCATGTGCTTGCGCAGCTTGTGCTTTCGCAGAAAACAACGTGCGCGTGCTACCAAAAGATGCGTGTGCATGCTTAACAAGCGGTTTGGCACAAATCCATGCGCGTGCACTGAAAAGAGCAGCATGGGCGTGCCTAACACTTGGTTTGGCAGAAATTCACGTGCGCGCTCGGCTAAAAGCGGCATGTGCGTGCTTAACACGTGGTTTGGCACAAATCCATGCGCGTGCGCTGAAAAGAGCCGCATGGGCGTGCTTAGCATGATGTGTGGCAGAAAGCAACGTGTGCCTGCTACCAAAAGGTGCATGAGCATACTTAACAAGTGGTTTAGAAGAAATCAACTCGCGTGTGCCGGAAAGAGCAGCATGGGCGTGCTTAGCACGTGGTTTGGCAGAAAACAACGTGAGCGTGCTAGCGAAAGCTGCATGTGCATGATTAACAAGTGCTTTAGCACAAATGCATGCGCGTGCGCTGAAAAGAGCAGCATGGGCGTGCTTAGCCCGTGCTTTGGCAGAAATGCACGTGCGCGCTCTGCGAAAAGCTGCATGTGCATGCTTACCTTGTGGTTTGGCAGAAAACAACGTGAGCGTGCTACCGAAAGCTGCATGTGCATGATTAGCAAGTGCTTTAGTACAAATGCATGCGCGTGCGCTGAAAAGAGCAGCATGGGCGTGCTTAGCCCGTGGTTTGGCAGAATTGCACATGCGCGCTCTGTGAAAAGCTGCATGTGCATGCTTACCTTGTGGTTTGGCAGAAAACGTGCGCGTGCTACTAAAGCTGCATGTGCATGCTTGACAAGTGGTTTGCCACAAATCCATGCGCGTGTTCTGAAAAGAGCAGCATGGGCGTGCTTAACACGTGGTTTGGCAGAAATCCACGTGCGCGCTCTGCCAAAAGCTGCATGTGCTTGCTTAGCTTGTGGTTTCGCAGAAAACAACGTGCGCGTGCTACCGAAAGCTCCATGTGCATGCATAACGAGAGGTTTGTCACAAATCCATGCGCGTGGGCTGAAAAGAGCAGCATGGGCCTGCTTAGCACGTGGTTTGGCAGTTATCCACGTGCGTGTTCTGCAAAAAATTGCATTTGCATGCTTAGCTTGTGTTTTGGTAGAAAACAACGTGTGTGTGCTGCCGAAAGCTGCATGTGCACGCTTAACAAGATGTTTGGCACAAATCCATGCGCGTTTTCTAAAAAGAGCAGCATGGGCGTGCTTAGCACGTGGTTTGGCAGAAATGCACGTGCGCGCTCTGCGAAAAGCTGCATGTGCATACTTAGCCTGTTGTTCGGCCGAAAACCACGTTCGCGTGCTACCAAATGCTGCATGTGCATGCTTAACAAACGGTTTGGCACAAATCCATGCGCGTGCACTGAAAAGAGCACCATGTGCATGCTTAGCTTGTGGTTTGGCAGAAAACAACGTGCGCGTGCTACCAAAAGCTGCATGTGCATACTTTACAAGTGGTTTGGCAGAAAACGACGTGCGTAGCGAAAAGCAGCATGTGCATGCTTAGCCGGAGATTTGGCAGGACACAACGTGCGCGCCCTACCAAAAGCTGCATCTGCATGCTTAAGAAGTGGTTTGGGACAAATACATGCGCGTGTGCTTACAAAAGCAGCATGGGTGTGCTTCGCACATGGTTTGGCAGAAATTCACGAGCGCGCTCTGCCAAAATAAGCATGTGAATGCTTAGCGTGTGGTTTGGCAGCAAACAACGTGCGCGTGCTACTAAAACCTGCATGTGAATGCTTAACAAGCGGTTTGGCAAAAATGAATGCGCGTGTGCTGAAAAGAGCAGCATGGGCGTGCTTAGCACGTGGTTCGGCAGAAATCGACGTGCACGCTCTGCGAAAAGCTGCATGTGCATGCATAACAAGTGGTTTGGCACAAATCAATGCACGTGAGCCTAAAAGAGCAGCACGGGCGTGCTTAGTACGTGGTGTGGCAGAAAACAACGTCCGCGTTCTACCAAAAGCTGCATGTGCGTGCTTAACAAGTTATTTGGCACAAATCCACTCGCGTTTGCTGAAAAGAGTAGCATGGGCGTGCTTAGCACGTGCTTTGGAAGAAATCCACGTGCGCGCTCTTCCGAAAGCTGCATGTGTATGCTTAGCTTGTGGTCTGGGAGAAAACAACGTGCGCGTGCTACCAAAAGCTGCACGTGCATGTTTATCAAGTGGTTTGGCACAAATTCAAGCGCGTGTCCTGAAAAGAGGAGCATGGGCGTGCCTAAACGTCGTTAGGCAGAAATCCAGGCGCGCTCTGCTAAAAGTCGTTTGTTCATGCTCAGCTTGTGGTTTGGCAAACAACAACGTGCGCGTGCTACCAAAAGCTGCATGTGCATGCTTAACAAGTGGATTGGCACAAACCCAGGCGCGTGTGCTGAAAACTGCAGCATGGGCGTGCTTAACACTTGGTTTGGCAGAAATCCAAGCGCGCTCTGCCAAAAGCTGCAGGTGCATGCTCAGCAGGTGGTTACCAAAAGCTGCACGTGCATGCTTAACAAATGCTTTGGCAGAAATCCATGCGCGTGTGCTGAAAAGAGCAGCGTGGGCGTGCTTCGAACATGGTTTAGCAGAAATCAACGTGCGCGCTCTGCCAAAATCTGCATGTGAATGCTCAGCTTTTGGTTCGGCAGAAAACAACGTTCGCGTGCAACCAAAAGTTGCATGTGCATGCTTAACAAGTGATTTGGCACAAATTCATGTGCGTGTGTTGAAAAGAGCAGCATGGGCGTGCTTAGCACGTGGTTTGGCAAAAATCCTCGTGCGCGCTCTGCCAAAAGCTGCATGTGCTTGCGCAGCTTGTGCTTTCGCAGAAAACAACGTGCGCGTGCTACCAAAAGATGCGTGTGCATGCTTAACAAGCGGATTGGCACAAATCCTTGCGTGTGCACTGAAAAGAGCAGCATGGGCGTGCCTAACACTTGGTTTGGCAGAAATTCACGTGCGCGCTCGGCTAAAAGCTGCATGTGCGTGCTTAACACGTGGTTTGGCACAAATCCATGCGGGTGCGCTGAAAAGAGCCGCATGGGCGTGCTTAGCATGATGTGTGGCCGAAAGCAACGTGTGCGTGCTACCAAAAGGTGCATGAGCATACTTAACAAGTGGTTTGGAAGAAATCCACTCGCGTGTGCCGGAAAGAGCAGCATGGGCGTGCTTAGCACGTGGTTTGGCAGAAAACAACGTGACCGTGGTACGGAAAGCTGCATGTGCATGATTAAGAAGTGCTTTAGCACAGATGCATGCGCGTGCGCTGAAAAGAGCAGCATGGGCGTGCTTAGCCCGTGCTTTGGCAGAAATGCACGTGCGCGCTATGCGAAAAGCTGCATGTGGATGCTTACCTTGTGGTTTGGCAGAAAACAACGTGAGCGTGCTACCGACAGCTGCATGTGCATGATTAACAAGTGCTTTAGCACAAATGCATGCGCGTGCGCTGAAAAGAGCAGCATGGGCGTGCTTAGCCCGTGGTTTGGCAGAATTGCACGTGCGCGCTCTGTGAAAAGCTGCATATGCATGCTTACCTTGTGGTTTGGCAGAAAACGTGCGCGTGCTACTAAAGCTGCATGTGCATGCTTGACAAGTGGTTTGCCACAAATACATGCGCGTGTTCTGAAAAGAGCAGCATGGGTGTGCTTAACACGTGGTTTGTCAGAAATCCACGTGCGCGCTCTGCCAAAAGCTGCATGTGCTTGCTTAGCTTGTGGTTTCGCAGAAAACAACGTGCGTGTGCTACCAAACGATGCGTGTGCATGCTAAACAAGTGGTTTAGCACCAATCCACGCGCGTGTGCTGACAAGAGCAGCATGGGTGTGCTTCGAACATGGTTTGGCAGAAATCCACGTGCGCGCTCTGCGAAAATCTGCATGTGAATGCGTAGCTTGTGGTTTGTTAGAAAACAACATGCGCGTGCTACCAAAAGCTGCATGTACATGCTTTTCAAGTGGTTTGGTACAAATCTACTCGCGTGTGCTGAAAAAAGAAGCATGGGCGTGCTTAGCACGGGTTTGGAAGAAATCCACGTGCGCGCTCTGCCAAAAGGTGCATGTGCATGTTTAGCAGATGGTTTGGCAGAAAACAACGTGCGCGTGCTACCAAAAGCGGCATGTGCATGTTTCACAAGTGGTTTGGCAGAAATCCATGCTCGTGCACGGAAAAGAGCAGCACGGGCGTGCTTAGCTTGTTGTGTGGGAGAAAACAACGTGCGCGGGCTACCAAAAGCTGAAAGTGCATTGTTAACAAGTTGGTTGGCTCAAATCCATGGGCGTGTGCTGAGAAGAGCAGCGTGTGCGTGCTTAGCACGTAGTTTGGCAGAAATCCACGTGCCCGCTCTGCCAAAAGTTGCATGTGCATGCTTAGCATGTGGTTTGGCAAACAACAACGTGCGCGTGCTACCTAAAGCTGCATGTGCAGCTTAACAAGTGGTTTGGCACAAACCCAGGCGCGTGTGCTGAAAACAGCAGCATGGGCGTGCTTAACACTTGGTTTGGCAGAAATCCAAGCCCGCTCTGCCAAAAGCTGCATGTGCGCTCTCAGCAGGTGGTTACCAAAAGCTGCACGTGCATGCTTAACAAATGGTTTGGCAGAAATCCATGCGCGCGTGCTGAAAAGAGCAGCATGGGCGTGCTTACCACGTGGTTTGGCAGAAATCCTCGTGCGCGCTCTGCCAAAAGCTGCATGTGCTTGCTCAGCTTGTGCTTTCGGAGAAAACAACGTCCGCGTGCTACCAAAAGATGCGTGTGCATGCTTAACAAGCGGTTTGGCCCCAATCCTTGCGCGTGCACTGAAAAGAGCAGCATGGGAGTGCCTAACACTTGGTTTGGCAGAAATTCACGTGCGCGCTCGGCTAAAAGCTGCATGTGCGTGCTTAACACGTGGTTTGGCACAAAGCCATGCGGGTGCGCTGAAAAGAGCCGCATGGGCGTGCTTAGCATGATGTGTGGCAGAAAGCAACGTGTGCGTGCTACCAAAAGGTGCATGTGCATGCTTAACAAGTGCTTTGGAAGAAATCCACTCGCGTGTGCCGGAAAGAGCAGCATGGGCGTGCTTAGCACATGGTTTGGCAGAAATCTACGTGCGCGCTCTGCCAAAAGCTACATGTGCATGCTTAGCTTGTGGTTTGGCAGAAAACAACGTGAGCGTGCTACCGAAAGCTGCATGTGCATGATTAACAAGTGCTTTAGCACAAATGCATGCGCGTGCGCTGAAAAGAGCAGCATTGGCGTGCTTAGCCCGTGGTTTGGCAGAAATGCAAGTGCGCGCTCTCCGTAAAGCTGCATGTGCATGCTTACCTTGTGGTTTGGCAGAAAACAACGGTGAGCGTGCTACCGAAAGCTATATGTGCATGATTAACAAGTGCTTTAGCACAAATGCATGCGCGTGCGCTGAAAAGAGCAGCATGGGCGTGCTTAGCCCGTGGTTTGGCAGAAATGCACGTGCGCGCTCTGCGAAAAGCTGTATGTGCATGCTTACCTTGTGGTTTGGCAGAAAACGTGCGCGTGCTACTAAAGCTGCAAGTGCATGCTTGACAAGTGGTTTGCCACAAATCCATGCGCCTGTGCTGAAAAGAGCAGCATGGGTGTGCTTAGGACGTGGTTTGGCAGAATTCTACGTGCCCCCTCTGCCAAAAGCTGCATGTGAATGCTTAGGTTGTGGTTTGGCAAAAACAACGTGCGCGTTCTACCAAAAAGCCTCCATGTGCATGCATAACCAGACGTTTGTCACAAATCCATGCGCGTGGGCTGAAAAGAGCAGCATGGGCCTGCTTAGCACGTGGTTTGGCAGATATCCACGTGCGTGTTCTGCAAAAAAATTGCATTTGCATGCTTAGCTTGTGTTTTGGTAGAAAACCACCGGTGCGTGCTACCAAAAGCTGCATGTGCACGCTTAACAAGATGTTCGGCCCAAATCCATGCGCGTTTTCTAAAAAGGGCGGCATGGGCGTGCTTAGCACGTGGGTTTGGCAGAAATGCACGTGCGCGCTCTGCAAAAAGCTGCATGTGCATACTTAGCCTGTGGTTCGGCCGGAAACCACGTTCGCGTGCTACCAAATGCTGCATGTGCATGCTTAACAAATTGTTTGGCACAAATCCATGCGCGTGCACTGAAAAGAGTACCATGTGCATGCTTAGCTTGTGGTTTGGGAGAAAACAACGTGGGCGTGCTACCAAAAGCTGCACGTGCATGTTATCAAGTGGTTTGGCACAAATTCAAGCGCGTGCGCTGAATAGAGGAGCATCGGCGTGCCAAAACGTCGTTTGGCAGAAATTCAGGCGCGCTCTGCTAAAAGTCGCATGTTCATGCCTAGCTTGTGGTTTGGCAGAAAACAACGTGCGCGTGCTACCAAAAGTAGCATGTGCACGCTGAACAAGTGCTTTGGCACAAATGCATGCACGTGCGCTGAAAAGAGCAGTATGGGCGTTCTTAGCACGTGGTTTGGCAGAAATGCACGTGCGTGCTCTGCCAAAATCTGCATGTGAATGCTCAGCTTGTGGTTCGGCAGAAAACAACGTTCGCATGCTACCAAAAGCTGCATGTGCTTGCTTAACAAGTGGTTTAGCGCAAATTTATTCGCGTGTGTTGAAAAGAGCAGCATGGGCGTGCTTAACACGTGGTTTTGCAGAAATCCTTGTGCGCGCTCAGCCAAAAGCTGCATGTGCTTGCTTAGCTTGTGGTTTCGCAGAAAACAACGTGCGCGGACTACCAAAAGATGCGTGTGCATGCTTAACAAGCGGTTTGGCACAAATTCATGCGCGCGAGCTGAAAAGAGCAGAAATAGGCGTGCTTCGAACATGGTTTTGGCACAAATCCACGTGCGCGCTCTGCCAAAATCTGCATGTGAATGCTCAGCTTGTGGTTCGCCAGAAAAACAAACGTTCGCGTGCTACCAAAAGCTGCATGTGCATGCTTAACAAGTGGTTTGGCTCAAATTCATGCGCGTGTGTTGAAAAGAGCAGCATGGGCGGGCTTAGCAGGTGGTTTGGCAGAAATCCTCGTGCGCGCTCTGTCAAAAGCTGCATGTGCTTGCTTAGCTTGTGGTTTCGCAGAAAACAACGTGCGTGTGCTACCAAAAGACGCGTGTGCATGCTTACAGGGGTTGAGACACCAAATTTTGAGGCTATGAAAAGCATGTTGTAGGCTGCTTCCGTATGCAAGGACACCCAGAACGAGGTATTGGATGCTGCAAACATTGCAAAATAATTTTAATTGAGCTCCAAAGAGTCATGAAAAACTCCTTCTCGTAGTCGAGACCCATTGCTAGCGTGGCAGTTACTACGTCACAGAGGAGGAACGAAAATGTTGACGTCATAGCACACCAGCACAAAAACGTGACGTATGATGAGTAGCGATGAAATGCCGATTATGGAGCCTGCTGAGCCGAGCAACCGAGCATAGCCTGCACTACGACCGAGCTACAGGCATATAGAATTCCTTTCTTAATGCAAAGAAGGGGCAAGGCGTCCAGACACGGACACAAGAGGAGAGAAGTGGACAACACGAACGCAGCACGCCGGCCCGCGAACGGCAAACTGCGTGCGGCGAGTTGCCCTGCGTACGGGCCTTTACACGTTTGAGTGTAACACTAGCCGGCCGACTCCGACAGGGACCAGGATATGCGGCGTTCGTGTTGTCTGCTTCTCTCCTCGTATAGTCGCGTAGTTCGGCAGCTCGGAGCGGACTCTCCTTTGCTTGGCCTTTCCACGTTACCGGCCCGTCCACGTTACCGGCACGGAAACTCGCCGCGCTCCGTTTGCCGTTCGCGGGCCCCCGTTTGACGGCGGTTTTGCTCGCGAACGGCGAGATTTCCTTTCCGTAGAGAGGACGGGCCCGGGACCCATTTGTGCAGCAGCCGTACGGCGAAGCGGCCAATCAGCGACCGAGGAGTAGTCGCTCTGGCATCGACGGCAGCTTCACCGCCTCGGATCGTTCGGCGCCGCCGATATCGTCGCTAGGCCTTTTCCGGTTCACTTCAAACCTAATGCTTACGGCGCTTCGGAATGAATCACCGACTCTCACAAGCCGCAATATTTTCTTACCGTTGTTGTCGCTCTTCGCAATAATTATAATAATCGCGACATGCACTTCGAATCGCCAGTGGTTGACCTCTGCTGGCAGAGCACGCGTATGCGCGAGCAGACGACGCAGCATAGCTTTACGTCACTATTTTTTGTGGGCCACGTGTCCAAGCCATGTTGCGTTTCCTCCTCTGTGACGTCATAGCATCCCCCGGAGCCCAGAAACTGAAACCGAAATCGCTCGGTATAATAATGCTATTATTAAATTATTTATCGGATATATATGAATCCCGCTGTGTGTATCGTGCTCCCTGAAGCATGACGCAACGTTTGAATCAACAAACGCATGAACGAAAATTTTGATGTCTCCACCCCTTTAACAAGCGGTTTGGCACAAATCCTTGCGCGTGCACTGAAAAGAGCAGCGTGGGCTTGCCTAACACTTGGTTTGGCAGAAATTCACGTGCGCGCTCTGCCAAAACCTGCATCTGTATGCTTATCATGGGGTTTGGCAGAAAGCAAAGTGCGCGTGCTACTAAAGCTGCATGTGCATGCTTGACAAGTGGTTTGCCACAAATACATGCGCGTGTGCTGAAAAGAGCAGCATGGGCGTGCTTAGCACGTGGTTTGGCAGAAATCCAAATGCGCGATCTGCCAAAAGCTGCATGTGCATGCTTAGCAGGTGGTTTGACAGAAAAGAACGTTCGAGTGCTACCAAAAGCTGCATGTGCATATTTACAAGTGGTTTGGCGCAAATCCCTGCGCGTGCACTGAAAAGAGCCGCATGGGCGTGCTTAGCATGGTGTGTGGCAGAAAACAACGTGTGCGTGCTACCAAAAGGTCCGTGTGCATGCTTAACATGTGGTTTCGCAGAAATCCACTCGCGTGTGCCGAAAAGAGCAGCATGGGCGTGCTTAGCACGTGGTTTGGCAGAAATCCTCATGCGCGCTCTGCCAAAAGCTGCATGTGCTTGCTTAGCTTGTGGTTTCGCAGAAAACAACGTGCGTGTGCTACCAAACCATGCGTGTGCATGCTTAACAAGCGGTTTGGCACAAATTCATGCGCGCGAGCTGAAAAGAGCAGAATAGGCGTGCTTCGAACATGGTTTGGCACAAATCCACGTGCGCGCTCTGCCAAAATCTGCATGTGAATGCTCAGCTTGTGGTTCGCCAGAAAACAACGTTTGCGTGCTGCCAAAAGCTTCATGTGCATGCTTAACAAGTGATTTGGCACAAATTCATGCGCGTGTGTTGAAAAGAGCAGCATGGGCGTGCTTAGCACGTGGTTTGGCAGAAATCCTTGTGCGTGCTCTGCCGAAAGCTGCATGTGTTTGCTTTGCTTGTGGTTTCGCAGAAAACAACGTGCGCGTGCTACCAAAAGATGCGTGTGCATGCTTAACAAGCGGTTTGGCACAAATCCATGCGCGTGCACTGAAAAGAGCAGCATGGGCGTGCCTAACACTTGGTTTGGCAGAAATTCACGTGCGCGCTTGGCCGAAAGCTGCATGTGCGTGCTTAACACGTGGTTTGGCACAAATCCATGTGCGTGCGCTGAAAAGAGCCGCATGGGCATGCTTAGCATGATGTGTGCATGTGTGCATTAGTGCATGCAAAGGTGCATGTGCATGCTTAACAAGTGATTTGGCAGAAATCCACTCGCGTCTGCCGGAAAGAGCAGCATGGGCGTGCTTAGCACGTGGTTTGGCAGAAATCTACGTGCGCGCTCGGCCAAAAGCTGCATGTGCATGCTTAGGTTGTGGTTTGGCAGAAAACAATGTGAGCGTGCTACCGGAAGCTGCATGTGCATGATTAACAAGTGCTTTAGCACAAATGCATGCGCGTGCGCTGAAAAGAGCAGCATGGGCGTGCTTAGCTCGTGGTTTGGCAGAAATGCTTGTGCATGGTATGTGAAAAGCTGCATGTGCATGCTTACTTTGTGGTTTGCCAGAAATCAACGTGCGCGTGCTACTAAAGCTGCATGTGCATGCTTAACAAGTGGTTTGCCACAAATCCATGCGCGTGTGCTGGAAAGAGCAGCATGGGCGTGCTTAGGACGTGGTTTGGCAGAAATCCACGTGCGTGTTCTGCCAAAAACTGCATATGCATGCTTAGCAGGTGGTTTGACAGAAAACCGCGTGCGTAGCCAAAAGCAGCATGTGCATGCTTAGCCGGAAGTTTGGCAGAACACAACGTGCGCGCGCTAGCAAAAGCTGAATGTGCGTGCTTAAGAGGTGGTTTGGCAAATATCTGTGCGCGTGTGCTGACAAGAGCAGCATGGGTGTGCTTAGCACGTGGTTTGGTAGAAATCCACGTGCCCCCTCTGCCAAAAGCTGCACGTGAATGCTTAGGTTGTGGTTTGGCAAAAAACAACGTGCGCGTGCTACCAAAAGCTCCATGTGCATGCTTAACGAGAGGTTTGTCACAAATGCATGTGCGTGGGCTGAAAAGAGCAACATGGGCCTGCTTAGCACGTGGTTTGGCAGAAATCCACGTGCGCGCTCTGCCAAAAGCTGCATGTGCATGCTTAGCTTGTGGTTCGGCAGAAAACCACGTTCGCGAGCTACCAAATGCTGCATGTGCATGCTTAACAAATGGTTTGGCACAAATACATGCGCGTGCACTGAAAAGAGCATAATGTGCATACTTTACAAGTGGTTTGGCAGAAAACAAGGTGCGTAGCGAAAAGCAGCATGTGCATGCTTAGCCGGAGATTTGGCAGAACACAACGTGCGCGCCCTACCAAAAGCTGCATGTGCCCGCTTAAGAAGTGGTTTAACAGAAATCCACTCGCGTTTCCTGAAAAGAGTAGCATGGGCGTGCTTAGCACGTGCTTTGGAAGAAATCTACGTGCGCGCTCTTCCGAAAGCTGCTTGTGTATGCTTAGCTTGTGGTTTGGCAGAAAACAACGTGCGCGTGCTACCAAAAGCTGCATGTGCATGCTGAACAAGTGGTTTGGCACAAATCCATGCGCGTGTGTTGAAAAGAGCAGCATGGGCGTTGTTAGCACTTGGTTTGAGAGAAATCCACGCGCGCGCTCTGGCAAAAGCTGCATGTGCATGCCTAGCAGGTAGTTTGGCAGAAAACAACGTGTGCGTTTTACCAAATGCTGCATTTGTATGCTTAACAAGTGATTTGGCACAAATCCATGGGCGTGCGCAGAAAAGAGCAGCATGGGCGTTGTTCGAACATGGTGAGGCAGAAATCAACGTGCGCGCTCTGCGAAAAGCTGCATGAGCATGCTAAGCTTGTGGTTCGACAGAAAACAAGGTTCGCGTGCTACCAAATTCTGCATGTGCATGCTTAACAAGTGGTTTGGCACAAATTCATGCGCGTGTGTTGAAAAGAGCAGCATGGGAGTGGTTAGGTTTTGGTTTCACAGAAATCCACGCGCGCGCTCTGCCAAAAGCTGCACGTGCTTGCTTAGCTTGTGGTTTCGAAGAAAACAACGTGCGTGTGCTACCAAAAGATGCGTGTGCATGCTTAACAAGCGGTTTGGCACAAATCCTTGCGCGTGGGCTGAATAGAGCAGCATGGGTGTGCTTCGCACATGGTTCGGCAGAAATCCACGTGCGCGCTCTGCCAAAAGATGCATGTGAATGCTTAACTTGTGGTTTGGCAGAAAACAACGTGCGCGTTCTACCAAAAGGTGAATGTGCATGCTTAACAAGTGGTTTTGCACCAATCCATGCGCGTGTGCTGACAAGAGCAGCATGGGTGTGCTTCGAACATGGTTTGGCAGCAATCCACGTGGACGCTTTGCGAAAATCTGCATGTGAATGCTTAGCTTGTGGTTTGGTAGAAAACAACGTGCGCGGGCTATCAATAGCTGCATTTGATGCTTAACAAGTGGTGTGGCAGAAAACAACGTGCGCGTGCTACCAAAAGCTGCATGTACATGCCTTACAAGTGGTATGGTACAAATCTACTCGCGTGTGCTGAAAAAAGAAGCATGGGCGGGCTTAGCACCGGTTTGGAAGAAATCCACGTGCGCGCTCTGCCAAAAGGTGCATGTGCAAGCTTAGCAGATGGTATGGCAGAAAACAACGTGAGCGTGCTACCAAAAGCTGCACGTGCATAATCTACATGTTGTTCGGGAGAAAACCACGTGCATAGCCAAAAGCAGCATGTGCATGCATAGCCCGAAATTTGGCAGAACACAACTTATGCGCGCTACCACAAGCTGAATGTGCATGTTTAACAACTGGTTTGGCAAAAATCAATGCGCGTGGGCTAAAAAGAGCATCATGAGCGTGCTTAACACTTGGTTTGGCAGAAATCCACGTGGGCGCTCTCCCAAAAGCTGCATATACATGTTTAGCAGGGGGTTTGGCAGAAAACAACGAGCACGTGCTTCTAAATGCTGCATGTGCAAGCTTAAGAAGTGGTTTGGCACATAAGCGTGGGCTTGTGCTGAAAAGAGCAGCATGGGCGTGCTTAGCACGTGGTTTGGCAGAAATTCACGTGTGTGCGCTGCCAAAGGCTGCATGTGCATGCTTAGCTTGTAGATTACCAGAAAACAACGCGCACGTGCTACCAAAAGCTGCATGTGCATGCTTAACAAGATGTTTGGCACAAATCCATGCGCGTTTTCTAAAAAGAGCAGCATGGGCGTGCTTAGCACGTGGTTTGGCAGAAATCCACGTGCGCGCTCTGCCAAAAGCTGCATGTGCATGCTTAGCAGGTGGTTTGGCAGAAAAAACACGTTCGAGTGCTACCAAAAGCTGCATGTGCATATTTACAAGTGGTTTGGCACAAATCCATGCACGTGCACTGAAAAGAGCAGCTTAGGCATGCTTATCACGTGGTTTGGCAGAAATGCACGTGCGCGCTCTGCGAAAAGCTGCATGTGCATGCTTAGCAGGTGGTTTAGCAGAAAAAAAAATTCGAGTGCTACCAAAAGCTGCATGTGCATATTTACAAGTGGTTTCGCACAAATCCATGCGCGTGCACTGAAAAGAGCAGCTTGGGCATGCTTATCACGTGGTTTGGCAGAAATGCACGTGCACGCTCTGCGAAAAGCTGCATGTGCATGCTTAGCCTGTGGTTCGGCCGAAAACCAGGTTCGCGTGCTACCAAATGCTGCGTGTTCATGCTTAACAAATGGTTTGGCACAGATCCATGCGCGTGCACTGAAAAGAGCACCATGTGCATGCTTAGCTTGTGGTTTGGCAGAAAACAATGCGCACGTGCTACCAAAAGCTCCATGTGCATACTTTACAAGTGGTTTGGCAGAAAACAACGTTCGTAGCGAAAAGCAGCATGTGCATGCTTAGTCGGAGATTTGGCAGAACACAACGTGCGCGCCCTACCAAAAGCTGCATGTTCATGCTTAAGAAGTGGTTTGGCACAAATCAATGCGCGTGTGCTGACAAAAGCAGCATGGGTGTGCTTCGCACATGGTTTGGCAGAAATCCACGAGCGCGCTCTCCCAAAATATGCATGTGAATGCTTAGCTTGTGGTTTGGCAGAAAACAACGTGCGCGTGCTACCAAAAGCTGCATGTGCATGCTTAACAAGCGGTTTGGCTAAAATCAATGCGCGTGTGTTGAAAAGAGCAGCATGGGCGTGCTTAGCACGTGGTTTGGCTGAAATACACGTGCACGCTCTGCCAAAAGCTGCATGTGCTTGCATAACAAGTGGTTTGGTACAAATCAATGTACGTGAGCTGAAAAGAGCAGCACGGGCGTGCTTAGTACGTGGTGTGGCAGAAAACAACGTGCGCGTGCCACCAAAAGCTGCGCGTGCATGTTTATCAAGGGGTTTGGCACAAATTCAAGGGCGCGTGCTGAAAAGAGGAGCATGGGCGTGCTTAAACGTCGTTTGGCAGAAATCCAGGCGCGCTCTGCTAAAAGTCGCATGTTCATGCTTAGCTTGTGGTTTGGCAGAAAACAACGTGCGTGCGCTACCAAAAGCAGCATGTGCATGCTGAACAAGTGCTTTGGCACAAATGCATGCGCGTGTGTTGAAAAGAGCAGCATGGGCGTGCTTAGCACGTGGTTTGGCAGAAATCCTCGCGCGCGCTCCGCCAAAAGCTGCATGTGCTTGCTTAGCTTGTGGTTTCGCAAAAAACAACGTGCACGTGCTACCAAAAGATGCGTGTGCATGCTTAACAAGCGGTTTGGCACAAATTCATGCGCGCGAGCTGAAAAGAGCAGAGTAGGCGTGCTTCGAACATGGTTTGGCAGAAATCCACGTGTGCGCTCTGCCAAAATCTGCATGTGAATGCTCAGCTTGTGGTTCGCCAGAAAACAACGTTCGCGTGCTACCAAAAGCTGCATGTGCATGCTTAACAAGCGGTTTGGCACAAATCCTTGCGCGTGGGCTGAATAGAGCAGCATGGGTGTGCTTCGCACATGGTTCGGCAGAAATCCACGTGCGCGCTCTGCCAAAAGATGCATGTGAATGCTTAACTTGTGGTTTGGCAGAAAACAACGTGCGCGTTCTACCAAAAGGTGAATGTGCATGCTTAACAAGTGGTTTTGCACCAATCCATGCGCGTTTGCTGACAAGAGCAGCATGGATGTGCTTCAAACATGGTTTGGCAGAAATCCACATGCACGCTTTGCGAAAATCTGCATGTGAATGCTTAGCTTGTGGTTTGGTAGAAAACAGCGTGCGCGGGCTATCAATAGCTGCATGTGCATGTTTAACAAGTGGTGTGGCAGAAAACAACGTGCGCGTGCTACCAAAAGCTGCATGTACATGCCTTACAAGTGGTATGGTACAAATCTACTCGCGTGTGCTGAAAAAAGAAGCATGGGCGGGCTTAGCACGGGTTTGGAAGAAATCCACGTGCGCGCTCTGCCAAAAGGTGCATGTGCAAGCTTAGCAGAGGGTATGGCAGAAAACAACGTGAGCGTGCTACCAAAAGCTGCACGTGCATAATCTACAAGTTGTTCGGGAGAAAACCACGTGCATAGCCAAAAGCAGCATGTGCATGCATAGCCCGAAATTTGGCAGAACACAACTTATGCGCGCTACCACAAGCTGCATGTGCATGTTTAACAACTGGTTTGGCAAAAATCAATGCGCGTGGGCTAAAAAGAGCATCATGAGCGTGCTTAACACTTGGTTTGGCATAAATCCACGTGGGCGCTCTCCCAAAAGCTGCATATACATGTTTAGCAGGGGGTTTGGCAGAAAACAACGAGCACGTGCTCTAAATGCTGCATGTGCAAGCTTAAGAAGTGGTTTGGCAAATAAGCATGGGCTTGCGCTGAAAAGAGCAGCATGGGCGTGCTTAGCACGTGGTTTGGCAGAAATTCACGTGTGTGCGCTGCCAAAGGCTGCATGTGCATGCTTAGCTTGTAGATTACCAGAAAACAACGCGCACGTGCTACCAAAAGCTGCATGTGCATGCTTAACAAGTGATTTGGCACAAATTCATGCGCGTGTGTTGAAAAGAGCAGCATGGGCGTGCCTAGCACGTGGTTTGGCAGAAATTCACGTGTGTGCGCCGCCAAAGGCTGCATGTGCATGCTTAGCTTGTAGATTACCAGAAAACAACGCGCACGTGCTACCAAAAGCTGCATGTGCATGCTTAACAAGTGATTTGGCACAAATGCATGCGCGTGCGCTGAAAAGAGCAGCATGGGCGTGCTTAGGACGTGGTTTGGTAGAAATGCACGTGCGCGCTCTGCGAAAAGCTGCATGTGCATGCTTAGCCTGTGGTTCGGCCGAAAACCACGTTCGCGTGCTACCAAAAGATGTGTGTGCATGCTTAACAAGCGGTGTGGCACAAATCCTTGCGCGTGCACTGAAAAGAGCAGCATGGGCGTGCCTAACACTTAGTTTGGCAGAAATTCACGTGCGCGCTCTGCCAAAAGCTGCATCTGTATGCGTATCATGGGGTTTGGCAGAAAGCAAAGTGCGCGTGCTACTAAAGCTGCATGTGCATGCTTGGCAAGTGGTTTGCCACAAATCCATGCGCGTGTGCTGAAAAGAGCAGCATGGGCGTGCTTAGCACGTGGTTTGGCAGAAATCCAAATGCGCGATCTGCCAAAAGCTGCATGTGCATGCTTAGCAGGATGTTTGGCAGAAAAGAACGTTCGAGTGCTACGAAAAGCTGCATGTGCATATTTACAAGTGGTTTGGCGCAAATCCATGCGCGTGCACTGAAAAGAGCAGCTTGGGCTAATTATCACGTGGTTTGGCGGAAATCCACGTACGCGCTCTGCCAAAAGCTGCATGTGCGTGCTTAACACGTGGTTTGGCACAAATCCATGCGCGTGCGCTGAAAAGAGCCGCATGGGCGTGCTTAACATGATGTGTGGAAGAAAACAACGTGTGCGTGCTACCGAAAGCTGCATGTGCATGATTAACAAGTGCTTTAGCACAAATGCGTGCGCGTGCGCTGAAAAGAGCAGCATGGGTGTGCTTAGCGCGTGGTTTGGCAGAAATCCACGTGCGCGCTCTGCCAAAAACTGCATGTGCATGCTTAGCAGGTGGTTTGGCAGAAAAACACGTGCGTAGCCAAAAGCAGCATGTGCATGTTTAGCCGGACGTTTGGCAGAACACAACGTGCGCGCGCTAGCAAAAGCTGCATGTGCATGCTTAAGAGGTGGGTTGGCATATATCCATGCGCGTGTGCTGACAAGAGCAGCATGGGTGTGTTTAGCACGTGGTTTGGCAGAAATCCACGTGCCCCCTCTGCCAAAAGCTGCATGTGAATGCTTAGGTTGTGGTTTCGCAGAAAAACGTGCGTGATCAACCAAAAGCTCCATGTGCATGCTTAACGAGAGGTCTGTCACAAATCCATGCGCGTGGGCTGAAACGAGCAGCATGGGCCTGCTTAGCACGTGGTTTGGCAGAAATCCACGTGCGCGCTCTGCCAAAAGCTGCATGTGCATGCTTAGCAGGTGGTTTGGCAGAAAAAAACGTTCGAGTGCTACCAAAAGCCGCATGTGCATATTTACAAGTGGTTTGGCACAAATCCATGCGCGTGCACTGAAAAGAGCAGCTTGGGCATGCTTATCACGTGGTTTGGCAGAAATGCACGTGCGCGCTATGCGAAAAGCTGCATGAGCATGCTTAGCTTGTGGTTCGGCAGAAAACCACGTTCGCGAGCTACCAAATACTGCATGCGCATGCTTAACAAATGGTTTGGCACAAATCCATGCGCGTGCTCTGAAAAGAGCACCATGTGCATGTTTAGCTTGTGGTTTGGCAGAAAACAACGTGCGCGTGCTACCAAAAGCTGCATGTGCATACTTTACAAGTGGTTTGGCAGAAAACGACGTGCCTACCGAAAAGCAGCATGTGCCTGCTTAGCCGGAGATTTGGCAGAGCACAACATGCGCGCCCTACCAAAAGCTGCATGTGCATGCTTAAGAAGTGGTTTGGCAGAAATCCACGCGCGTGTGCTGACAAAAGCAGCATGGGTGTGCTTCGCATATGGTTTGGCAGAAATCCACGAGCGCGCTCTGCCAAAAGATGCATGTGAATGTTTAGCTTGTGGTTTGGCAGAAATCCACGTGCACGCTCTGCCAAAAGCTGCATGTGCATGCATAACAAGTGGTTTGGCACAAATCAATGCACATGAGCTGAAAAGAGCTGCATGGGCGAGCTTAGTACGTGGTGTGGCAGAAAACAACGTGCTCGTGATACCAAAAGCTGCATGTGCATGCTCATCAAGTACTTTGGCACAAATCCATACGCGTGCGCTGAAAAGAGGAGCATGGGCGTGCTTAAACATCGTTTGGCAGAAATCCAGGTGCGCGCTCTGCTAAAAGCTGCATGTGCAAGCTTAGCTTGTGGTTTGGCAGAAAACAACGTGCGCGTGCTACCTCAAGCTGCATGTGCATGCTGAACAAGTGGTTTGGCACAAATCCATACGAGTGCGCTGAAAGGAGCAGCATGGGCGTGCTTAGCAAATGTTTTGGAAATGCACGTGCGCGCTTTGCGAAAAGCTGCATGTGCATGCTTAGCTTGTGGTTCCGCAGAAAACCTCGTTCACGTGCTACCAAAAGCTGCATGTGCATGTTTATCAAGTGGTTTTGCAAAAATTCATGCGCGTGTGTTGAAAAGAGCAGCATGGGCGTGGTTAGCACTTGATTTGACAGGAATCCACGCGCGCCCTGGCAAAAGCTGCATGTGCGTGCTTAGCAGGTAGTTTGGCAGAAAACGACGTGCGCGCGCTACCAAATGCTGCATGTGTATGCTTAACAAGTGCTTTGGCACAAATCCATGCACTTGCGCTGAAAAGAGCAGCATGGGCGTGCTTAGCACGTGGTTTGGGAGAAATGCACGTGCGCGCTCTGCCAAAAGCTGCATGTGCATGCTGAGCATGTGGTTTGGCAAAACACTATGTGCACGCGCAACCAAAAGCTGCACGTGCATGCTTAACAAGTGGTTTGGCACAAATCCATGCGCGCGTGCTGAAAAGAGCAGTGTGGGCGTGCTTCGAACATGGTTTGGCAGAAATTATCGTGCGCGCTCTGCCAAAAGATGCATGTGAATGCTTAGCTTGTGGTTCGGCAGAAAACAACGTTCGCGTGCTACCAAATTCTGCATGTGCTTGCTTAACAAGTGGTTTGGCACAAATTCATGCGCGTGTGTTGAATAGAGCAGCATGGGCGTGCTTAGCACGTGGTTTGGCAGAAATCCTCGTGCGCTTTGCCAAAAGCTGCATGTGCTTGCTTAGCTTGTGGTTTCGCAGAAAACAACATGCGCGTGCTACCAAAAGATGCGTGTGCATGCTTAACAAGCGGATTGGCACAAATTCATGCGCGCGTGCTGAAAAGAGCCGCGTAGGCATGCTTCGAATATGGTTTGGCAGAAATCCACGTGGGCGCTCTGCCAAAATCTGCATGTGAATGCTCAGCTTGTGGTTCGCCAGAAAACAACGTTCGCGTGCTAGCAAAAGCTGCATGTGCATGCTTAACAAGTGGTTTGGCAAAATCAATGTGCTTGAGCTGGAAAGAGCAGCATGGGCGTCCTTAGCACGTGGTGTGGCAGAAAACAATGTGCGCGTGCTACCAAAAGCTGCATGTGCATGCTTAACAAGTGGTTTGGCAGAAATACACTCGCGTTTGCTGAATAGAGTAGCATGGGCGTGCTTACCACGTGCTTTGGAAGAAATCCACGTGGCGCTCTTCCGAAAGCTGCATGTGCATGCTTAGCTTGTGGTTTGGCAGAAAACAGCGTGCGCGTGATACCAAAAGCTGCATGTGCATGCTCATCAAGTACTTTGGCACAAATCCATACGCGTGCGCTGAAAAGAGGAGCATGGGCGTGCTTAAACATCGTTTGGCAGAAATCCAGGCGCGCGCTCTGCTAAAAGCTGCACGTGCATGCTTAGCTTGTGGTTTGGCAGAAAACAACGTGCGCGTGCTACCTGAAGCTGCATGTTCATGCTGAACAAGTGGTTTGGCACAAATCCATACGAGTGCGCTGAAAGGAGCATCATGGGCGTGCTTAGCAACTGGTTTGGCAGAAATGCACATGCGCGCTCTGCGAAAAGTTGCATGTGCATGCTTAGCTTGTGGTTCCGCAGAAAACCTCGTTCACGTGCTACCAAAAGCTGCATGTGCATGTTTATCAAGTGGTTTTGCAAAAATTCATGCGCGTGTGTTGAAAAGAGCAGCATGGGCGTGGTTAGCACTTGATTTGACAGAAATCCACGCGCGCCCTGGCAAAAGCTGCATGTGCGTGCTTAGCAGGTAGTTTGGCAGAAAAGAACGTGCGCGCGCTAGTAAATGCTGCATGTGTATGCTTAACAAGTGCTTCGGCACAAATCCATGCGCGTGCGCTGAAAAGAGCAGCATGGGCGTGCTTAGCACGTGGTTTGGCAGAAATCCACGTGCGCGCTGTGCCATAAGCTGCATGTGCATGCTGAGCACGTGGTTTGGCAAAACACAATGTGCACGCGCAACCAAAAGCTGCACGTGCATGCTTAACAAGTGGTTTGGCACAAATCCATGCGCGCGTGCTGAAAAGAGCAGTGTGGGCGTGCTTCGAACATGGTTTGGCAGAAATCAACGCGCGCGCTCTGCCAAAAGATGCATGTGAATGCTTAGCTTGTGGTTCGGCAGAAAACAACGTTCGCGTGCTACCAAAAGCTGCATGTGCTTGCTTAACAAGTGGTTTGGCACAAATTCATGCGCGTGTGTTGAATAGAGCAGCATGGGCGTGCTTAGCACGTGGTTTGGCAGAAATCCTCGTGCGCGCTCTGCCAAAAGCTGCATGTGCTTGCTTAGCTTGTGGTTTCGCAGAAAACAACGTGCGCGTGCTACCAAAAGATGCGTGTGCATGCTTAACAAGCGGTTTGGCACAAATTCATGCGCACGTGCTGAAAAGAGCCGCGTAGGCTTGCTTCGAACATGGTCTGGGAGAAATCCACGTGGGCGCTCTGCCAAAATCTGCATGTGAATGCTCAGCTTGTGGTTCGCCAGAAAACAACGTTCGCGTGCTAGCAAAAGCTGCATGTGCATGCTTAACAAGCGGTTTGGCAAAATCAATGCGCGTGAGCTGAAAAGAGCAGCATGGGCGTGCTTAGCACGTGGTGTGGCAGAAAACAATGTGCGCGTGCTACCAAAAGCTGCATGTGCATGCTTAACAAGTGGTTTGGCACATATACACTCGCGTTTGCTGAATAGAGTAGCATGGGCGTGCTTACCACGTGCTTTGGAAGAAATCCACGTGGCGCTCTTCCGAAAGCTGCATGTGCATGCTTAGCTTGTGGTTTGGCAGAAAACAGCGTGCGCGTGATACCAAAAGCTGCATGTGCATGCTCATCAAGTACTTTGGCACAAATCCATACGCGTGCGCTGAAAAGAGGAGCATGGGCGTGCTTAAACATCGTTTGGCAGAAATCCAGGCGCGCGCTCTGCTAAAAGCTGCACGTGCATGCTTAGCTTGTGGTTTGGCAGAAAACAACGTGCGCGTGCTACCTGAAGCTGCATGTTCATGCTGAACAAGTGGTTTGGCACAAATCCATACGAGTGCGCTGAAAGGAGCATCATGGGCGTGCTTAGCAACTGGTTTGGCAGAAATGCACATGCGCGCTCTGCGAAAAGTTGCATGTGCATGCTTAGCTTGTGGTTCCGCAGAAAACCTCGTTCACGTGCTACCAAAAGCTGCATGTGCATGTTTATCAAGTGGTTTTGCAAAAATTCATGCGCGTGTGTTGAAAAGAGCAGCATGGGCGTGGTTAGCACTTGATTTGACAGAAATCCACGCGCGCCCTGGCAAAAGCTGCATGTGCGTGCTTAGCAGGTAGTTTGGCAGAAAAGAACGTGCGCGCGCTAGTAAATGCTGCATGTGTATGCTTAACAAGTGCTTCGGCACAAATCCATGCGCGTGCGCTGAAAAGAGCAGCATGGGCGTGCTTAGCACGTGGTTTGGCAGAAATCCACGTGCGCGCTGTGCCATAAGCTGCATGTGCATGCTGAGCACGTGGTTTGGCAAAACACAATGTGCACGCGCAACCAAAAGCTGCACGTGCATGCTTAACAAGTGGTTTGGCACAAATCCATGCGCGCGTGCTGAAAAGAGCAGTGTGGGCGTGCTTCGAACATGGTTTGGCAGAAATCAACGCGCGCGCTCTGCCAAAAGATGCATGTGAATGCTTAGCTTGTGGTTCGGCAGAAAACAACGTTCGCGTGCTACCAAAAGCTGCATGTGCTTGCTTAACAAGTGGTTTGGCACAAATTCATGCGCGTGTGTTGAATAGAGCAGCATGGGCGTGCTTAGCACGTGGTTTGGCAGAAATCCTCGTGCGCGCTCTGCCAAAAGCTGCATGTGCTTGCTTAGCTTGTGGTTTCGCAGAAAACAACGTGCGCGTGCTACCAAAAGATGCGTGTGCATGCTTAACAAGCGGTTTGGCACAAATTCATGCGCACGTGCTGAAAAGAGCCGCGTAGGCTTGCTTCGAACATGGTCTGGGAGAAATCCACGTGGGCGCTCTGCCAAAATCTGCATGTGAATGCTCAGCTTGTGGTTCGCCAGAAAACAACGTTCGCGTGCTAGCAAAAGCTGCATGTGCATGCTTAACAAGCGGTTTGGCAAAATCAATGCGCGTGAGCTGAAAAGAGCAGCATGGGCGTGCTTAGCACGTGGTGTGGCAGAAAACAATGTGCGCGTGCTACCAAAAGCTGCATGTGCATGCTTAACAAGTGGTTTGGCACATATACACTCGCGTTTGCTGAATAGAGTAGCATGGGCGTGCTTACCACGTGCTTTGGAAGAAATCCACGTGGCGCTCTTCCGAAAGCTGCATGTGCATGCTTAGCTTGTGGTTTGGCACAAAACAACGTGCGCGTGATACCAAAAGCTGCATGTGCATGCTCATCAAGTACTTTGGCACAAATCCATACGCGTGCGCTGAAAAGAGGAGCATGGGCGTGCTTAAACATCGTTTGGCAGAAATCCAGGTGCGCGCTCTGCTAAAAGCTGCATGTGCATGCTTAAATTGTGGTTTGGTAGAAAACAACGTGCGCGTGCTACCTGAAGCTGCATGTTCATGCTGAACAAGTGGTTTGGCACAAATCCATACGAGTGCGCTGAAAGGAGCATCATGGGCGTGCTTAGCAAATGGTTTGGCAGAAATGCACGTGCGCGCTCTGCGAAAAGCTGCATGTGCGTGCTTAGCTTGTGGTTCCGCAGAAAACCTCGTTCACGTGCTACCAAAAGCTGCATGTGCATGTTTATCAAGTGGTTTTGCAAAAATTCATGCGCGTGTGTTGAAAAGAGCAGCATGGGCGTGGTTAGCACTTGATTTGACAGAAATCCACGCGCGCCCTGGCAAAAGCTGCATGTGCGTGGTTAGCAGGTAGTTTGGCAGAAAACAACGTGCGCGCGCTAGTAAATGCTGCATGTGTATGCTTAACAAGTGCTTTGGCACAAATCCATGCGCGTGCGCTGAAAAGAGCAGCATGGGCGTGCTTAGCACGTGGTTTGGTAGAAATCCACGTGCGCGCTCTGCCAAAAGCTGCATGTGCATGCTGAGCACGTGGTTTGGCAAAACACAATGTGCACGCGCAACCAAAAGCTGCACGTGCATGCTTAACAAGTGGTTTGGCACAAATCCATGCGCGCGTGCTGAAAAGAGCAGTGTGGGCGTGCTTCGAACATGGTTTTGCAGAAATCAACGTGCGCGCTCTGCCAAAAGATGCATGTGAATGCTTAACAAGTGGTTTGGCACAAATTCATGCGCGTGTGTTGAATAGAGCAGCATGGGCGTGCTTAGCACGTGGTTTGGCAGAAATCCTCGTGCGCGCTCTGCTAAAAGCTGCATGTGCTTGCTTAGCTTGTGGTTTCGCAGAAAACAACGTGCGCGTGCTACCAAAAGATGCTTGTGCATGCTTAACAAGCGGTTTGGCACAAATTCATGCGCGCGTGCTGAAAAGAGCCGCGTAGGCGTGCTTCGAACATGGTTTGGCAGAAATCCACGTGGGCGCTCTGCCAAAATCTGCATGTGAATGCTCAGCTTGTGGTTCGCCAGAAAACAACGTTCGCGTGCTAGCAAAAGATGCATGTGCATGGTTAACAAGCGGTTCGGCAAAATCAATGCTCGTCAGCTGAAAAGAGCAGCATGGGCGCGCTTAGCACGTGGTGTGGCAGAAAACAATGTGCGCGTGCTACCAAAAGCTGCATGTGCATGCTTAACAAGTGGTTTGGCAGAAATACACTCGCGTTTGCTGAATAGAGTAGCATGGGCGTGCTTACCACGTGCTTTGGAAGAAATCCACGTGGCGCTCTTCCGAAAGCTGCATGTGCATGCTTAGCTTGTGGTTTGGCAGAAAACAGCGTGCGCGTGATACCAAAAGCTGCATGTGCATGCTCATCAAGTACTTTGGCACAAATCCATACGCGTGCGCTGAAAAGAGGAGCATGGGCGTGCTTAAACATCGTTTGGCAGAAATCCAGGCGCGCGCTCTGCTAAAAGCTGCATGTGCATGCTTAGCTTGTGGTTTGGCAGAAAACAACGTGCGCTGCTTCCAGAAGCTGCATGTGCATGCTGAACAAGTGGTTTGGCACAAATCCATGCGCGTGCGCTGAAAAGAGCAGTATATGCGTGCTTAGCACGTGGTTTGGCAGAAATGGACGTGCGCGCTCTGCGAAGAGCTGCGTGTGCATGCTAAGCTTCTGGTTCGGCAGAAAACAAGGTTCGCGTGCTACCAAATGCTGCATGTGCATACTTAACAAGTGGTTTGGCACAAATTCATGCGCGTTTGTGGAAAAGAGCAGCATGGGCGTGGTTAGCACTTGGTTTGACTGAAATCCACGCGCGCGCTCTGGCAAAAGCTGCATGTGCATGCTTAGCAGGTAGTTTGGCAGAAAACAACGTGCGCGTGCTACCAAATGGTGCATGTGTAGGCTTAACAAGTGCTTTGGCAGAAATCCACTCGCGTGTGCCTGAAAGAGCATCACGGGTGTGCTTAGCACGTGGTTTGGCAGAAATCTGCGTGCGCGCTCTGCCAAAAGCTGCATGTGCATGCTTAGCTTGTGGTTTGGCCGAAAACAACGTGAGCGTGCTACCGAAAGCTGCATGTGCATGATTAGCAAGTGCTTTAGCACAAATGCATGCGCGTGCGCTGAAAAGAGCAGCATGGGTGTGCTTAGCCCGTGCTTTGGCAGAAATCCACGTGCGCGCTCTGCCAAAAGCTGCATGTGCATGCTTAGCAGGTGGTTTGGCAGGAAAAAAACGTTCGAGTGCTACCAAAAGCTGCATGTGCATATTTACAAGTGGTTTGGCACAAATCCATGCGCGTGCACTGAAAAGAGCAGCTTGGGCATGCTTATCACGTGGTTTGGCAGAAATGCAGGTGCGCGCTCTGCGAAAAGCTGCATGTGCATGCTTAGCAGGTGGTTTGCCAGAAAAAAAAACGTTCGAGTGCTACCAAAAGCAGCATGTGCATGCTTAACAAATGGTTTGGCACAAATCCATGCGCGTGCACTGAAAAGACCACCATGTGCATACTTAGCTTGTGGTTTGGCAGAAAACAACGTGCATATTGGCCGCCCAGTCACAACAGAATGTGGTTAAAGAGCGCATTGTTGTGAATACAGGTAGTACAAGTTTTTCAGGATTTCGGCGTGTTGATATGATAAACGATTGGCGAGGCAGTCGCACTCTGTCCGCCCCTCAATTCATTTAGTACCCCATAGTATAAAGTGCGGCTTATGGGTGATCCGGTGACCGTCCAGTCGCAAGTATGTGGTTAAAATGTGCATTATTGTTATTACAGGTTGTATCTGTTGTTTCAGCGTTTGTGCGTGTTTATATTATAAACGCGTGGTGTGCCACTCGCGCTCTATCCGCCGTTTAATTCATTTCGCAGCCTATACTATAAAGAGCGGCTGATGGGTGACCTGTTTGCCGCCCAGTCGCAACAGTATGTGCTGAAAAAGTGCATTATTGTGATTACAGGTTGTACCGGTTTTTTCAGCATTTCTGCGTGTTTATATGATAAACGCGTGGCGTACTACTCGCGCTCTATCCGACACTCAATTCATTTCGCAGCCTATACAATAAAGCGCTGCTGATGGTTGATTTGTTGTCCACCCAGTCACAACAGTATGTGGTTAAAAAGTGGAATATTGTGATTACAGGTTGTACCTGTTTTTCAGGATTTGTGCGTGTTTATATGATAAACGCGTGGCGAGCCACTCGCACTCTATCCGCCGCTCAATTTATTTCGCACCCTCTACTATAAAGCGCGGCTGATGGGTGATTTGTTGGCCGCCGGGTCACAACAGTGTGTGCTTAAAATGCGCAATATTATGATTACAGGTTGTACCTTCTTTTCAGGATTTCGGCGTGTTTATGTGATAAACGCGTGGCGTACTACTCGCGCTCTAACCGCCGCTCAATTCATTTCGCACCCTATTCTATAAAGCGCGGCTAATGGGTGATTTTTTGGCCGCCGGGTCACAACAGTGGTGCTCAAAAAGCGCATTATTGTGATCACAGGTTGTATCGGTTTTTTCAGCATTTGGGCGTGTTTATATGATAAACGCGTGGCGTACTACTCGCGCTCTATCCACCGCTCAATTCATTTCCCTCCCTGTACTACAAAGCGCGGCTGATGGGTGATCTGTTCGCCGCGTAGTCACAACCGTATGTGGGTAAAAAGCGCATTATTGTGATTACAGGTTGTACGTGTTTTTCAAGATTTCTGCGTGTTTATATGATGAACGCGTAGCGTGCCACTGGCGCTCTATCCGCCGCTCAATTCATTTCGAACCCTATAATTTAAAGCGCGGCTGATGGGTGATCTGTTGGCCGCCCAGTCACAACAGTATGTGCTTAAAATGCGCAATATTGTGATTACAGGTTGCACCTGTTTTTCAGGATTTCAGCGTGTTTACATCATAAACTCACGCTCTATCCGCCGCTCAACTCATTTCGCAGCCTGTACTATAAAGCGCGGCTGATGGGTGATCTGTTGGCCGCCCAGTCACAACCGTATGTGCTTAAAAGGCGCATTATTGTGATTACAGGTTGTATCAGTTTTTTTCAGTATTTCTGCGTGTTTACATCATAAACTCACGCTCTATCCGCCGCTCAACTAATTTCGCAGCCTGTACTATAAAGCGCGGCTGATGGGTGATCTGTTGGCAGCCCGGCCACAACAGTATGTGCTGAAAAAGTGCATTATTGTGATTACAGGTTGTATCGGTTTTTTGAGCATTTCTGCGTGTTTATATGATAAACGTGTGGCGTACAACTCCCGCTCTATCCGCCGCTTAATTCATTTCGCAGCCCATACAATAAAGCGTGGCTGATGGGTGATTTGTTGGCGGCCCAGTCACAGGAGTATGTGATTAAAGTGCGCATTATTTTGATTACAGGTTGTATCGGTTTTTTCAGCATTTCTGCGTGTTTATATGATAAAAGTGTGGCGTACTAATCGCGCTCTATCCGCCGCTCAATTCATTTCGCCGCCCATACAATAAAGCGTGGCTGATGGGTGATTTGTTGGCCGCTCAGTCACAAGAATATGTAGTTAAAAAGCGCATTATTGTGATTTCGGGTTGCACCTGTCTTTTCAGGATTTCTGCGTGTTTATATGATAAACGCGTGGCGAGCCACTCGCACTCTGTCCGCCGCTCAATTTATTCCGCACCCTATACTATAAAGCGCGGCCGATGGGTGATCTGTTGGCCGCCCAGTCTCAACCGTATGTGCTTAAAGTGCGCACAATTGTGATTACAGGTTGTATCGGTTTTGTCAACATTTCTGCGTGTTTATATGACAAACGTGTGGCGTACTAATGTCGCTCTATCTGCCGCTCAATTCATTTCGCAGCCTATATTATAGAGCGCGGCTGATGGGTGATTTGTTGACCGCCCAGTCACAACAGTATGTGGTTAAAAAGCGCATTATTGTGATTACAGGTTTCACAAGTTTTTCAGGATTTCTGCGCGTTTATATGATCAACGCGTCGCGTACTACTGGCGCTCTATCCACCGCTCAATACATTTTGCACCCTGTACTATTAAGCGTGGTTGATTGGTGATCTTTTGGCCTTCCAGACACAACAGTATGTCCTTAAAAAGTGCATGATGTGATTAAGGGTTCTACCTGTTTTTTCAGCATTTCGGCGTGTTGATAGGATAAACGCGTGGCGCGCTACTTGCGCTCTATCCGCCGCTCAATTGATTTCGCCCTTATAATGATACGCGCGTCTGATGGGTGATCTGTTGGCCGCCCAGTCACAACCGTATGTGCTTAAAATGCGCATTATTTGGATTACAGGTTGTATCTGTTTTTTTCAGTATTTCTGCGTGTTTATATGCTAAACGCGTGTGAGAGCTATTCGAGCTCTGTCCGCCGCTCAACTCAATACGCACCCTATACTATAAAGCGCGGCTGATGGGTGATCTGTTTGCCGCACATTCACAACAGTAGATGCTTAAAAAGAGCATCATTGTTATTAAAGGATGTATTTGTTTTTTCAGCATTTCTTCGTGTTGATATGATAAACGCATGGCGAGCCACTCGCGCTCTATCCATCGCTGAATTCATTTCGCAGCCTATACGATAAAGCGCGGCTGATGGGTGATTTGTTGGCCGCCCAGTCACAACAGTATGTGGTTAAAAAGCGCAATATTTTGATTACAGGTTCTACCTGTTTTTCAGGATATCTGCGTGTGTATATGATAAACAAGTGGCGAGCCACTCGCACTCTTTCCTCCACTCAATTCATTTCGCACCCTATACTATAAAGCGCGGCTTATGTGTGATTTGTTGGCCGCCCAGTCACAACAGTATGTATTTAAAAAGCGCATTTTTGTGATTTCGGGTTGCACCTGTTTTTTCAGCATTTCTGCGTGTTGATATGATAAACCCGTGGCGTTCTACTCGCGCTCTATCCGACGCTCAATTCATTTCGCAGCCTATACGATAAAGCGCGGCTGATGGGTGATCTGTTGGCCGCCCAGCCACGAAAGTATGTGCATAAAAAGTGCATTATTGTGGTTACAGGTTGTATCGGTTTTTCAGCATTTCTGCGTGTTTATATGATACACGCGTGGCGTGCTACTCGCGCTCTATCTACCGCTCAATTCATTTCGCACCCTATACTATAAAGCGCGGCTTATGTGTGATTTGTTGGCCGCCCAGTCACAACAGTATGTATTTAAAAAGCGCATTTTTGTGATTTCGGGTTGCACCTGTTTTTTCAGCATTTCTGCGTGTTGATATGATAAAGCCGTGGCGTTCTACTCGCGCTCTATCCGACGCTCAATTCATTTCGCAGCCTATACGATAAAGCGCGGCTGATGGGTGATCTGTTGGCCGCCCAGCCACGAAAGTATGTGCATAAAAAGTGCATTATTGTGGTTACAGGTTGTATCGGTTTTTCAGCATTTCTGCGTGTTTATATGATACACGCGTGGCGTGCTACTCGCGCTCTATCTACCGCTCAATTCATTTCGCACCCTATACTATAAAGCGCGGCTGATGGGTGATCTGTTGGCCGCCCAGCCACAAAAGTATGTGCATAAAAAGTGCATTATTGTGGTTACAGGTTGTATCGGTTTTTCAGCATTTCTGCGTGTTTATATGATACACGCGTGGCGTGCTACTCGCGCTCTATCTACCGCTCAATTCATTTCGCACCCTATACTATAAAGCGCGGCTGATGGGTGATCTGTTGGCCGCCCAGTCAGAACAGTATGTGCTTAAAATGCGTAATATTGTGATTAGAGGTTGTACCTGTTCTTTAGAATTTCTGCATGGTTATATGATAAACGCGTGGCGAGCCACTCGCTGTGTCAGCCGTTCAACTCATTTCGCACCCTTTACTATAAAGCGAGGCTGGTGGGTGATCTGTTGGCCGCCCAGTCACAAGAGTATGTGCTTAAAAAGCGCATTATTGCGATTAGAGGGTTTATATATATATATATATATATATATATATATATATATATATATATATATATATATATATATATATATATATATATATATATATATATATATATATATTTATATATATATATATATATATATATATATATATATATAATAGTTGAAGAAATGAAGCAACACACTTAGAAAAATTGCATTTTTTGTAAGATTTCGGCCGTGGCACGGCTTTTGTCGTGTGCTCTCACGAAGGCCATGCCACGGCCGAAACGGAAAAACATCAGAAATGCAGTTTTCATAAGTGTGCTTCATCGTTTCAACTACCTCTGCACTGGACCTACCGAAGTATTCGTTGATATATATATATATATATATATATATATATATATATATACATATATATATATAATCTTATAATATACAGATGAGCTTCCCCTATACCGTTGAATCAGTGCTTCAATAGTACGGCTTGGCATAACGCAACAAAAAACAATTGTTTGAACCTTTCTATTCTCAAGTTTCTATTATCTTACAGTATGTCATTTCAATAATGTCGCGAAAGACAGACTTTACATGCTAAAAGCAGTTACAATGGAATGTGGCCTGTCGACCGTGATTGCTTAGTGGCTATGGTGTTGGGCTGCTAAGTGCGAGGTTACGGGATTGAATCCACGGCGGCCGCTTTATGATGGGGCCGAAAACACCCGTGTACTTAGATTTAGGTGCACGTTAACGAACCGCAGGTGGTCCAAATTTCTGGAGTCTCTCCCACTACGGCGTTCCTCATAATCACAAAGTGGTTTTAGCTCGTAAACCCTCTTAATTTATTTGAAGAGGATGAGTCTTATACGATGAAAATTTTTCTAGCAATACAGTGAATGTCACTCAATGTGAACGCCTCCCGATCCGGTGCTTAGAAACAGCTTAGAAAATAAATGAGGTGCTCTATGGGCAAGTTAACATAGAAACAAGAATCGGGAGAAGGCAAGTTACGAATTACATAAATTTTGGCTTTTCTAGATGTTTTTTTTTTGTGAGCGCTACGGCCCGTTTCAACTCTTCTCGCTGATTTTCTGGGTACCTACTTTTACACGTTTATTTCATAACCAATAAGCACAACTATGTTGACACGGAAAATTCTTATCTGTATGCCACGTCCGTATTTCGCTAGATAACAAGCGTTATACGTTATCGCTTAGCGCAGGACGCGCCTGCACATACTGAAGTTTGGCGAATGTTATTGATGGTTCTATCCGTGTTCGGTTCTCGACGATCCTTGTATAATCTGTTTGCACACGCGACACGAATCGCGCAGTAGTTTCTGGAAGGCGCGCGGGCCCAAGCGAATACGCAAGAACTTTCCACGGCTAACGTGTGAGAGCCGACGCGCTTGACCAGCAGATCATATTTTGGACAATCGCCGACTTTGCCCGCCGCTATCGTTGCAATTACATGTTACTTGTTTTGCTGGGCTCAAGTTCCCCTAATAATGAAATAAAATAGCTATCTGCGAATTTTCTATCGCAATCGGTCCTTCGCCGGTCGGGCGAAACTGCGACTTCTTTTAATGATTACATTCTCACGTGGTATTGACAGTGAAGGACGACACAGTGTCGAAAGTGTAAGTTAAGAACATAACTCTTTATTGGGCGAACTTGGGCCCAGTAAAGCAAGTAGCACTCCACACGCGCTCTCCTGCATAAACTCTCGCACCTTAATCTTCACCCAGACATCTTTCATTGGATCCGTGAATTTCTAACCGAGCGCCTTCAGTTTGTTTCCGCTAACTCTTTCTCCTCAATCCTATCTCCTGTACTATCTGGCGTGCCCCAAGGCTCTGTCCTTCGGCCTCTCCTCTTTCTTATATATATTAATGACCTCCCATTTATCATCTAACATACGCCTTTTCACGGGAAATTGCATTTTATACCGAAAAATAAATGCTTTAGACTGCTTCGCTCTTCAGGACGACCTCCTCCAAACCCAGGCACGGTGCAGCAAATGGTGCATGTCCTTCAATAAACGCGGCTATTCAGTAAGTGTTCATACGTATGCTTTCATCGACGTTGCAATTATGTAGTACCGTCCTACTCCCTTAACAACTGCACTTTAACACAGTGTGAAACCTTTAAATACCTAAGCGTGCATATATCTAGTGACATATCTTGGACCGAAGCGTAACTGCGAGTTGGCCTAGTTGGAACAGATCCATTTTTAAAAATGATTTGAGCGCAAAACAAACAGGGAAGGAGAAAAGAAGCGACACAAGGACGAGCGCTTTCTAACAAGTGGTTTTATTTTGGAAGAACCATCTGCTTAAGTACCCACAGAACGTCGGCTTTTCGAACGCGTAAGAGGTAGCGGCCCTGGTCGAGAAGTAGAATCACATACAAATACAATAAACACAACACCCAAAATTGCATTATCAAATGGGCTACATAATCCGGCTTCCCCAGGGATGGCTTGTTCACTGAATTATCTTTTATCGTCTCTTGCGCAGAAAAGCGCGAGGTTACCTTCGTTCTGATTCATCATTTTTAACGAGAAAACGTTAACTCCTCGTGTTGTAAAAATTCCGGTGTTGGTGTCGGCGCAGTTGTCCGTGAGCGAACATTTCCGTATACATTTGGTTAAATGTACATGCCATGTCTTGCTTATGGCATGCAGTATATGCGAGTTATATCGCCACACTATTCTATCACTAAGCTGCTGAATACTTGGCTTGCATTCTTGACAAAGTTATTCGTCGGAATTTTGAGAATCACAGCGCCCAACAGATTTCATGAAACAAAACACCGCCAGCGCACGCCTCTTCCATTAAATCTCCGATTTAAAAATCAAAAGTACGAAACAATAACGGAAACCTGAAAATTATGTTATTTCTGTTGGCGTGGCGGTGCACTACGTTCGGCGTCGGCCCACGCAAGAGGCCGCGTTTCTAATAAAAAGCTCGCCTTCGTGCATAGCGTTCGCCGCCAGAGTTTCCCGGTAAACATTATGCTTATATATATATATATATATATATATATATATATATATATATATATATATATATATATACATATATATATAAGCTGCAGTTGCCGGGAAGCATGAGAAGCAGCCAGGGATCATCGAATGCTATCGCCTTCCACTGTTAAAAGCGAAGCCTAAGAGTCTCCAAAATAAAGAATTATGGGGTTTTACGTGGCAATACCACGATCTGATTATGAGACACGCCATAGTGAGGGACTCCGCAATAATTTGGACCACGTGCGGTTCTTAACGTGCACGTAAATCTAAGTATACTGGTGTTTACGCATGAAGTAGTAAAGGCAAGGCGCAGAAGACCAGGACTTAGGGAGAAGAACACAAACCACAGGACCGGCGTCCTGGTCTTCTGCGCCTTGCCTTTACTACTTCAAGCATGAACCAACTAGCCCAAGCAAGAATTTTACTAGGTGTTTATGCAATTCGCCCCCAAAGAATACGGCCGATCTGGCCGGTATTTGATACCGCGACCTCGCCCTTAGCAGCCGCACACCATAGCCCCCAAGAAACCACGGCGGGTCCCAAATTCGCTTGCTGGTTATAATCCGCGTAGTCGGAGAGAGTGCTCTCCGTCCATTTCTCTTTCCTAGCAATAATGGAAGGCTGGCTCCAGTGCCGTGCTGCGTGGCATCTGCGCATTCAGCGAGGGCACTGGATACGACCTTTTAATCTGATTAGCCTTCTTATAGTACACAGAAGATTCATTGAACAGCGCGACGCAGGACGAAAGAAAGCAGTACAGGGCTGAGCGCTGACTTACAAGTCAGCTGTAGATGTAAGTCAGCGCACTTCATCTTGTGTGGCTCTGTTAATTAAATGTGCTGCGTGGCTATTATTAAGATATTTCTCGCATTCCCGGAGTCTGTCTGTCTGTCTGTTTGCCCGTCCCTCCACCCGTCTGTATTCTTAGCCACAAGAGCAGTCCCAGTTGTATTCCAGCTATGGTGATAGTGTATGTGGTCGCGGTCGTGTGCCGCCATTTTTATTCTATCGTCGTCATTCCAGATTCGTAATCTGACTCGTCATGCCGTCATCGTCACGCCTGATACGCCAACCAAGTGGACCAAGTTCTCTATTAGCTTGGGACACTCGTGGTCGTCACTGCTGCATCGTCGCCATTCTGCCATTGCCATCCTGTTCTTGCCTAGGCGGCGTCGTCACGCCATCATCTTCAAACAAGCGTCATGCATTTGTTGTCATAACGTCATAGAGATGCGGCTGTGGTAGTTTCGTCGTCGTCACTCCAGCTTCGTCATGCTGTCGTCCTCATACTGTTGTCGTCATGCCGTTGGTATTATAGTGCATACTTCGATCCATTGCGTAATTTCACCTTAGTTATTCTATCGTAATCATCAGCAGCAGCAGCGTGGCTACGCCCAGTGCAGGGCAAAAGCCTCCCCCATACTTCTCCAACTACCTCGGTCATGTGCTAATTGTGGCCGTGTTGCCCCTGCAAACTACTTAATCTCATCCGCCCACTTAACTTTCTGCCACCCCCTGCTACGCTTCCCTTCTCTTGGAATCCAGTCCGTAAGCCTTAATGACCATCGGTTATCTCCCCTCCTCATTACATGTCCTGCCCATCCCCATTTCTTTTTCTTGATTTCAACTAAGATGTCATTTACTCGCGTTTGTTCCCTCACCCAATCTGCATTCTTTTATCTTAACGTTACACCCATCATTCTTCTTTCCATAGCTCTTTGCGTCGCCCTCAATTTTAGTAGAACCCTTTTCGTAAGCCTCCAGGTTTCTGCCCCATAGGTGAGTACTGGTAAAACACAGCTGTTATACACTTTTCTCTTGAGGGATAATAGCAACCTGCCGTTCATGATCTGAGAATGCTTGCCAAACGCACCCTAGCCCATCCTTATTCTTCTGATTATTAAAATCTCGTGATCCGTATCCGCGGTCACTACCTGCCCTAAGTAGATGTATTCCCTCACCACTTCCAGGGCCTCGCTACCTATCGTAAACTGCTGTTCCCTTCCGAGACTGTTAAACATTACTTTAGTTTTCTGCAGATTAATTTTTAGACCATCCCTTCTGCTTTGCCTCTGCAGGTCAGTGAACATGCATTACAATTGGTCCCCTGAGTTACTAAGCAAGGCAATATCATCAGCGAATCGCAAGTTACTAAGGTATTCTCCGTTAACTCTTATCCCCAATTGTTCCCATATCTCACGCTGTGAATAGCATTAGAGAGATCGTATCTCCCCGCCTGACGCCTTTCTTTATTGGGATTTTGTTGCTTACTTTATGGAGGACTGTCTTAAGAGGGTGTCTAATAAGCTGAAATTTCCAAATTCCCTGAATTTTCCTGATTTTCCCTGAGTGCCTTTGCGAAGTTCACTGAGTAACACAGAGCACTGTCTTGTGTCAAGATTTGCTGACAGCATGCCACCCGATGCTGTCACTCTCTAGTAGGCATATTAAAAATAAAAAAAAAGACTTTATTCAGCTCCATTAGTGAAGAGTAGTGTTTATTTTATTGAAAAAGAAAACATAATGATGGCGTTAGTGAAACGCTGAGCGAATAATATACCTTAAAAAAGTGGGAAATCCCATTGGAAATACGGAAAAAAAAATCGTGAAACCCATTGCAAATCGAGTCGGGCATATTACAATATAAATAAAAAGAGGTGCATACAAAAGCAAATATTTTTTAATATGACCCATTTATATCCACTGATAGCAAGCTCATTGGTTTAATGCCTCTTTGCTTTCTTCTTGTATGTTTCTTGTGCGCGTTTTCTAGGCGGGTTTTTTTCTTGAATACAATGTAACATCTAGCCCAAAAACGTGTTTTACTAGAAGCTCACTGTTATGGTGACCGAATTTTACGTCACGCGTGCGATTCTCTCTCTGCAGCTGGAAAGTCAACTTCAACTGTCGTTACATAGTCTCAGTCCGTGCATAACGCCTCGGTGTTGTGCTTCACTGCTTAAAAGAGTTTATTTTGGATTGGATGAGGGACACCTGCATTCCGGCATCGGCCAACACTTTGTTTTTTGAGCTCAAGCACCTTCAAAAAAGCTGCGGCGCACTTCCTTTCTCATTGATTCCTCAATGCGTCGGCCCTTTCTGTTCTCGTTCTCCTACCACCGCGCGTTCGCCCCATTTGAAACATCCTTTTCGTCAGTTGTGCGGTCAACATCCGAAAAATTCGGCCGTCTGACAAAAGTGAATGCATGTATCTTACTACCCTAAAGGCTTGAAATCGCGACAGGCACGTCCGGAAAAGCCTTGGAGGTGACAGGAGACGGTGGGTGCATGCGTGCATAATTAATACATACTGTGTCCCGTGACAAAAAGCCCTTCCCTACGCTTGTTTAGTTTCACAGCAATACTTGGCGTATGCTTCACCACCTAACATTACTGTATTGAGGCAGAGATGACTTTCGGGAATCGGTATTCTGCAATGCGCCGTGCTTTCCGAGCTTTGAAGCCAATCGCGAGGATTACAAAAGCGGAGTCGAGGCATTGCTGGCAACAGCTAATTCTTTCAATGAAAAACACCGCACCAAATGGCAAGAAGCTTATTAGCGAACGTCGAAGCAGCTCGGCCTAGCGTTGCCGCGGTGGTGGCTACGGCTGCCGGCGGATCGGCGTGCTAGAGCGCCGGTTCGAGGCGGTGAGATAATCAAATGGCGGCGGTGGTGGTTTTGAATAATGATGCTTTGGAGCTGCAGTCACGGCAAAAAGAAGTCCGGAAAATTGGACGGCGAAAGGCTCTTGCATCCGAAATCTCCGATCTTCTTATACATCGACTCAACGGAGTAGGTGGTGCTGCCGCGAAGCCCTCCTAATTATCAGACATGTCCCAAAAATCGGGTGTCCATAAATTCGCTCGTTGACTGTACACTGGTAACTCCTCCAGCCGACGACACGGCGTCAAATACAATTCATTACGATTCCTCTGTTGCTCGAGCCACCATTCACGCGACTTTTGTTCCTTTGCAATAAACTTTCAGCTAAATTTCATTGATATTAGCACAAGTTCCCTGAGTTTCCCCTGAGTATTTCCAGAGTATGCAAAATCCCTGAGAATTCCCGGTTTTCCCTTTTGGTAGACCAATCTATGAAGACACCAGAATTCTTTCCGCACGTAGCCTTCAGACTACGAGGGAGATTATTGAGGCCAACCATATCGGGAAGAAAGTATCACTTTGTGTAAGCATGCCTTCATTATAGTTGTATAACAGTCAATTTGCATTTTTAAGAAGCTTCATAATGTGGCATTAGATTAAAGGGTTTTGCTGTTTGCCTGGGCGCGGACAATGGCGCCATCGATGGAAGAGCACGGTGGTATAGATAGTAATATTTAAGTTTCTGTATGCCTTCAGTTGTAGTTGCGAGTTCAGCGCTGTCCGGTGTGTTTCCTGCCTTCTCTCTAGGTCGCCTTGCGTTGGCCCTTCAAGGTGTTTAACCAGTACCAACTGCCCAAATGTCGATTCTTCTACAACAAAAATCCTTTAAAATTTATGCTGTGCTAGGTGGAATTGGACCGACATCATATATGATGAGCACGGAGGAAGGGTTCCTTAGTGATATTGAGACAATTTAGTGCGAATGCATGTTGCAAACGCGTCACGAATGTACTTCATGGTGGCGCCGATAGATCGTACAGCTTACCCAGTAGGAAGCGCGAGACAGGAATTCAGCTGTGTACATGCCCCATGCTTGGCGCGTTTTGTCCGCGGCAATATTGCACGTCGCTACATTGCTTCTGTTGTAAAATGCGGTATCAAACGACCGCGTCATGTGCGCGCTGTGAATGGGCAGGCGCCAAGTGCTTTTTTGATGTTCACTCCCCCTTTTCCCTTTACTTTATATATACGTGAATTAAACACTTGTGCGTTGTTCTCGGCTAACCACTTGGTCGTCAACGTCTCGCTTCTTGCATGATGGCAGCTATGCTGCCGCTGCTATGTTACAGTGGCGACGAGCCAGGAGGTCCCCCACGCAGTCAAGGAAGAACCCAACGCTAAGCATTCAGAGACAGCCGTACCGCCTACCACGATGGCATCCTACATGCTTCCGAATTTCGACGAGGTCGCTGATAAGTGGGAGCCTTACCTCATCAAAGTGGAGGCGTATTTTGAAGCTAATGCTATTTAGGATTCTACAAAGAAGAGGGCACCTCTAGTGGCTGCACTTAGCACATCGACGGTCCAAATCCTAATGGGAAGGATAGCACCTGCGAAGTTCAATTCTCTAAGTTATAACGAAGTAGTCAAGGTGTTAAATTTCCACTATGACCCAAAGCGCGACGAAATCGCTGAAATTTTCCAGTTTTCCAACCGCTGTCAGCATGAGAATGAATCCTTGATTTTTTCGTTGCAATTCGGCGCATAGCAGACAAGTGCAATTTTGGTGACTCGCTGAGCAGGCCACTTCGAGACAGAAATGTCTGTGGCGTGCGTTTAAGGGCTGTGCAAAACGAACTTTTGTCAAAGGAGTTAACGCTGGAGGACGCGGAGTCTATAGCAATAGCCGCTGAAACTGCCGAAAAAGACGCCAGGACAATGTCCGTAGACGTACCGCCTGTGCTTAAAGTGGAAGCACGTCGCAAGCTACTATCGAGATCAAGCACGGGAAGCGCAGGGCGATTGGAGGGCGAAAGGTGTGGCAGTTTTAGATATGATGGCAACAGCTGTAGATCGGCTAAAGCTCGGTGTTACTCTGGCGGTCAGAGGGGTCATCTGGCAAAAATGTGTCGCAGCCGCACTGGTAACGATCTTGCCAGCAATCGGCGAGTCCGTCACGCGAAAGCCTTGGCGGTGGAAGACGCTGCTTCAGAAGAGAACAGCAGCGATAGTGCGCAAATCTCGACGTTGGTGAAGGCACAAAAGAATGCCGTGGATTTATCCATGGAAGTAGATACAGGTTCCCAGGTGTGCGTAATATCGCGACAGCTTTTTGATAAGCATCGCAAATGCTGGCAAAGCTTGAAACCTTCGCATGTGAAGCTATCCCGCGACAATGGAAGATTGCCGGTGGTGGGCGAGCTTCAACTTTGTGTGACATATTGCGATATTTCTGTTGGCTGTTCCTTTGTAGTGCTAGACTACCCAGGACCAAGCTTGTGTGGCCGAGACCTGCTAATGCCCCTGGAAGAAGCGGGCGTTCCGGTACTACGAGTGACGGATGAAGGCTAGGCCACGGCGAATCAAGTGGACTGTCGCAGCATCCATGCTCTTCGCGACACATACCAGGAAATTTTCTCGGAAACGTTGGGACCACCAGCCAGTCTCCTGCTGAAGGGCGACCCTGTTCCCAAATTTTGTAAGGGGAGACCTATTCCATATGCTCTACGTGACAAGGTATCGCAAGAACTTGTCCGGTTAGTGTCGCTGTGTGTAATATCGCCAGTCAAGCATTCGAATTCAGCGATGCCCATTGTACCCGTTCTGAAGAAGTCTGGCTCGGTCAGAATTTGCGGCGATGTTACAGCTACTCGAAATTCTGCTCGCGCCACGGAGCAGTACCCACTTCCATTAATTCAATAAATCTTTGCGCCATTAGGAGAAGACCAGCTGTTCAATACGCTCGACTTGCAGGATGCTTAAACCAGGTGCTTTTGGACGAGGACTCCCGGAAGCTTCGCGCTATTAACACTCGCAAAGGCCTGTTTTGTTACAATAGGCTTCCGTTCGGCATTTCCTCCGCTCCAGCAATTTCTCAAAGAAAACTTGATACCATACTGTCTGGTTTACCGGATGTTCAGGCTTACTTGGATGACGTTCTAGTCTCGGAAAGGGTTGAAGTCTGCGGAGCTCGATTGCGAATTGTGTTAGAACGGTTCAGAGAACACGGCGTGAAGCTCAGATACGATAAGTGTAAATTTAGCCAGCCATCCGTCGCTTATCTTGGGCATCGTATTGATCGTACCGGCCTTCACCCAATTGAGCAGAATGTAGGTGCTATCATGAATGCCCCTATTCCCGAAAACCTAATCGAGCTGCGTTCGTTCCTTGGGATGATATCGTTCTATTCAGTTTTTTTCCAAATATGTCACACATTGTTCCCATTGTACGAGTTGCTAGACAAAAAAAAACGCGCGGTGGCAGTGAAAGTCCTCATAGGAATCTGCATTTCGGAAGGCAAAGCAGCATCTTAAGGACGCGAGGTCCTTGTGCATTTTGACCAATCGAGGAAACTGAAGTTGGAATGCGACGCATTCGCTCGCGGTATAAGCGCTGTTCTTTTTGACACAATTGGAAGCACCAACAGACCAGTCGAGTTCCTTTCAAAAACCCTGACAAAAGTCGAAAGAAAATATTCTCAATTAGAACGTGAAGCACTTGTTTTTGGGGTGACTAAATTCCAGGATTATCTTTTAGGTCGAGAGTTTGTCCTGGTTAGCTACCACCAGCCACTTCTAGGACTGCTGACGCCCAGCCACCAGACGCCGGCGATGGCTGCAGCTCGCATCCAACGCTGGGCCCTCTACTTCGGAGGGTACCGTTATACAAGATCGAATATGCCCTGCGAAGGCTGCTATGAATGCGGATGCACTGAGCAGACTGCCACTGCGGAGCTCCGATCTTGTTATGGAACGTGACTCTGAAGAATACGTATTTTGTTTGAAAAGCCTGGATGAAGGGATAGTCACAACACGTGAGCTGAAGGAGCTAGCCGCCGATGACTCAACCTTAACTTGCGTAAAGCAAAACGTGTTGCACGTGTGGTCGACAGGCGCAGAGCGACTTGACCCTTCGTTGGTCCCCTTTGCTTATCGCAAGTTGGAGCTACCTCTGGCACACGACCTCGTCTACAGGGGACATCGTGTTGTCATACCTGTCGCAGCACGGAAGCGCTTGCTACAATTATTGCATGAAACGCATCAGGGGTCCTCGGCAATGAAAACAGTTGCGCGGTCCTCGTTTTGGTGGCTAGGAATAGACCGTGAAGTAGAGCTCACGGCAGCGCAATTTGCCTATGCCGCCAGCCGCCCCGCGTTAAACTGGCCTCCCACGCAGGAGAGATGGTCGCGGGTTCACGTCGACATTGCAGGGCCAGTAGAAGGTAAAATGGTTCTCGTGGTAGTAGATTTCCACACTAAGTGGATAGAAGCAGTGCCATTGAACCAGGCTACTTCGGCAACTACGATTGACTGCCTACGGGATATATTTAGCCATTTCGGGGTACCAAGAACCCTCGTATCCGACAATGGAACACGGTTCACCAGCCAGGAATTTGCAACGTTTGCTGATATGAACAACATTACACACTTAATAACCGTCCCTGTCATCCGGAATCAAACTGAATGGCGCAGAGGGCAGTAAGGACAGTCAAGGACGGTCTCCGGAAGAAGAAACGCCGAAAGCTGGAGCATAACCTTATGCGTTTTCTGCTCAATTACAGGACTCCCCAGAAAACCGGGAAGTCGCCATCGTAGATGTTGCTGGGGTACCAGATACGATCGCGCCTGGACACCTGCTTCCCTGCGGCGACTGTGTCGCAGGGAAGGAAAAAAAGGAAAACGACGAGTGGTTGCCTCCAACGGACTGTAGTGTACATGTCCGAAACTACGGGTCAAATGGTAAATGGCTACCAGGACGGGTAACAGCGACATCGGGAGGGCAGATTGTCACAGTGGAGACTCCTCAAGCAATCGTGCGGCGTCACAACGACCAAGTGTGCACCCGTACTGAATCTTCTCACGATGAACCACAGGGAACCGACCCAGGCACGATCAGCAGGGACATTACTCCGAGCCCACCACCACTCTGTCAACAGCCATCCGCGAGCCCCGACGACGCAGGAGAATCTTCACCCCAAGAAGCGTTTCGAGACGTGGACCACCAGGCACCTGTTGTTCCAACACTCGTGGCATCTGGCCAGACAAAGTAACCATGCAACCTCTTCGACGCTCCACAAGTTCACGCAAGCCAGTGCAGCGTTTTTAATAGGAAAGAAATGTAAAATGCGGTAGCAAACCGCCGCTTCATGTGCGCGCGGTCAATGCGCAGGCGCCAAGCTTATTTTCTATGTTCAGTCCCCCTTGCCCCTTTACTTTTTATAGACGTGCATTAAACACTTGTACGTTGTTCTCGGCTAACCAATGGGTCGTCAAGGTCTCCCTTCTTTCATGACGGCAGCTACGCTGCCGCTGCTATGTTACAGCTTCAATGCTAATCCCAATAAATTTGGAAAGATTCGATGCGCTTTGTAGAGGATCACAAGGAAGAAGACGGGACAGGCGGAATCCTGCGCTTGTCCCGTCTTCTTCTTTGGCATGTCTACAAAGCGCATCCAATCTTTCCAAATACAATGAACCAACTTGCCCAACAACGAATTCTGCTAATCCCATTAAGTTCAAAATTCATCGTGGGATGGGTTCTGCATATTTTTTTTTCATCAGGACGTTGTACATTTGCTCCTTCAAGCATTTCTTACCCATGTATTTTCATTCACGTACACGGAATCGCAGTCGCCGCAGAGTTTCTTATGCACTGTTCGGGAATTCTTATTTACTGTTTGTCCTCTACGCTCATCAGTTCGTGGCGTTCCCCGCACGGGCGTCTGCGTCAGCAGGCGTTTGGTGTGTTGCGACACCACGTACCCGAGCACACGAGGGTTGGACCCTCCCGCGTGTAGCCGTGCGCGGATTAGCCGTGTCCGGGCAAAGGGGGATCCTGGGGGTTGAGCCGATGCCGGGTGTTCGGACCTTTAAGGCCCCCAGCGGAGGCAACACGCCTCCTTGGCCTCTGCTTCACGTAGACGGCACCCCCGGACTGACCCACCCGGGGGAAATCGGCAGTCGCCTTTTCCTGTCTCTCTCTACCCTCATCTTCGCCTTTCTCTTCTACTTTTAATCTTTCCTGTCCTCTCATCTTTTCCATTCACTTCAAATTTTCCTGGCGGCAAGGGTTAACCTGGTGTGGCTGTTCTACCTTAGGTATACCATATTGGGTTATAGTAACGGCATACTGCTGGTGCTTTGCAGACTTGTTTACATGTTCTGCCACGTCCCCTTGTTGGGCTCCGTGGTAGGTGGCAGGCGCCGTTGCCGAACAACTTACTTTTTCCCATGGGATCCTCGAACCCGTTTTCACAAGATCGTGCCTCGAAAAGGGTACGCACCGACGCAACCTCGCTATTCGTTGCCAAAAACAAAGAAACTTTCCCGAAATTCCACGTACTTCACTGTGAACAGTTATCTACTAAAGCTAGAGTAATCTCACCATTTCTTGTCGCCAAGTGCCTAAAAGAGACCATTGGAGCTGGTTACAAAGTAACAAAGATGGCAAGTGGGGATTTGCTGCTCGAACTAAAGGACAAGGAATAATACAACAGGCTTGCACACCTCGCAGCTTTTGGTAACATCCCTGTTTCTGTCAGCGCACATCGAACTATGAACACAGTCAAAGGCGTAGTATCAGATGAAGACCTAATGACTCTGAATCAAGAACTCCTGGATGGATGGAAGGACCAAGGCGTAATCCATGTGCAGCGCATCAAAATCAGACGGAATGACAATGAAATCCCCACAAAGCATTTAATACTCACTTTCAGCTCAACTACTTTACCCGAGACTCTTGAAACCGGCTATGTAAAGCTACATGTTCGACCCTACATTCCTAACCCGCGACGTTGCTTCAAATGTCAGAGATTTGGTCACGCATCCCAGAGCTGCCGAGGACAGCTTATGTGCGCAAAGTGCGGCGCAACCGGCCACTCTGCTGACGGCTGCAATAATGAGGTACATTGCGCGAACTGCGACGGCAGTCACCCTGCGTACTCCAGAGCTTGTCGAGCCTGAAAGAGTGCAAAAGAAATACTTACAGTAAAATTTAAGGAGAACTTAACCTTCCGTGAAGCACGACGAAGGGTCTCTTCGTTATTTTCGCTGAAAACATCTTTCGCTGAAGTGGTGCAACGGGGGGCGGCACCACAACGGCCTCTGGCGGCAGCCCGGACCACGCCTAGCGTGTCGAGGCTAACGCCACCCTGCCCTACGGTGGGAGCAGCCAACGCTGCCCTGCCATCTCTCAAAGTGTCCACACGAGTGGCCTCTTCAAGCTCCGGCAGCAGCCAGGGCACCGCAGAGGCCACAGGGGTCCTGTCGACCTCCGGCCCCGTGGGGACGAAGACTCCGTCACTTGAGACGAAGTCTACGCGACGCACACATTGCTCTCTGGAGCGGGTGTCCCGTGCCTCGCAAGAGGCTATGGACACCAGTCCAAGCCAAACAGCGCAAGTAGTGCCGAAGGAGCGGCGAGGTTCTCTTGACTGCTCCAAAAAGGACAGAACACCATTTACAGGGCCTAACAAAGGCCCTGTAAAGTAATGTCATTCTCCTCTCTCTTGAGATACACAGCACAATTTTTTTTCAACATGGATGACATCATACAGTGGAATATCAGAGGATTATTAAGAAACCTACAAGACGCCCAAGAAATTCTCTGAGTGTTTAAACCTAAAGTGCTGTGTGTGCAAGAAACCCACCTAACCTCCAAGCACACTAACTTCCTCCGACAATACATGACTTTCCGGAAAGACCGCGACGATGCTGCCGCAACATCTGGCGGTGTAGCTGTCATTGCTGATAGGAGTGTAGCGTGCCAGCATTTGAGGTTCCAAACGGCCCTTGAGGCCGTGGCCGTTCGAGCCGTACTTTTAAATAAACTCATTACCATCTGCTCTTTGTACATACCACCACATTATCACCTTCACAAACGCTACTTAGAATCATTATTAGATGAGCTCCCGGAGCCCTATATGATTCTCGGTGATTTTAATGCACACAGTAGTTTGTGGGGTGATTCACGCTGTGATGCGCGAGGTCGCGTCATTGAAAAGGTGTTTTTCCCTCCGGAACATGTCTCTTGAACACGAAGGAGCCCACATATTTTAACCTAGCCAACAAGTCATACTCTGCCATAGATCTTAGCATTTTATCGGCGACGCTTTTACCATATTTTAAATGGAATGTGCTTAACAACCCGTATGGGGTGACCACTTCCCAATAATCCTAACTACGCCGAAACAAGATCAACTTCCGCCGCAGGTACCTCGGTGGAAAATTGATTCAGCCGATTGGGAACGGTACCCAACTCTTACATATATGACTCGGACTGAGATGTCCGGTATAACCATAGATGATGCTGTTGCATATTGTTACGCATGAAGAAAACGAAGACCAGTGAACGTGCTTGCGGTCCCGAGTGGAAGAAGAAAGAAGAGAACGACGCTCAGTTGATAAACCAGCTGACCGCTCTTGAGCTCACCTTCGCGACCTAAAGTAAACGGTCCCCTTCATCCGTAAGGGTTATAAACGGTCTCCTTCGCGCGTAACAAAGTGGTGGAGGTGCGGGGTATCGCTCACAACAACGGAACCATCACTGCCGCAGCTTCGTCGAAGCCGTCGACTTGCCGGCCTTCCGCCATCAGCCTTGACCATCTTCGACATGCCAGAAGAAGGAGCCACTCCGAGGGCAGCGCCTAGCAGTCCGCTGCCATACTACCGAGTTCCACCCACCTTCGGAGGCAAAGTGGGGGAAGATGCCGACGAGTGGCTCGTCCACTACAAACGAGTGGGCAAATCCAACGGGTGGGATGCAACCGCTCAGCTCACTAATGTGGTGTTCTCCCTGACGGATACCGCCCTCGAGTGGTATGAAAAACACGAGGACGCGCTTACGACGTGGGAACATTTTGTTGACGAGTTAAAGGCGTGTTTTGGGGACTCAGTCGCCAAAAAGAAGCGTGCGGAGCAGACACTGTCGCAACGGGCGCAGCTACCAGGTGAGACATGCACAACATACATCAAAGAAGTGTTAAAGCTGTGCAAGGTGGTCATTGCTCGCATGTCGGAAGAAGATAAAGTTGGGCATTTGCTGAAAGGAGTGGCTGAGGATGTGCACAATTTTCTAATTGGAAAGGAGAGCCTCAGTTCTGTGTCCGACGTCATTCGGCACTGCAGAACTTTTGAAACGCTCAAGATGCGTCGGATTGCGCCAAGTTTGGTCGGTTGGCAAACGTTACGACGGTTGCCAGTGTGGACACGAGTCCTTGCCTCGACCTTCCTTCGACCGTCCGCGAGGAACTTTCCCGCCGCGAAGGGTTGGTGCATTCAACTGTTGACCACCATGGCGTGTACACGTCACGTGAGGCTATGACGGCGCCACATTCGGCGCCTTGGCAACCGATGCTTACCGCAGCGGCCGTGGAGTACAGCGCAGCCCTACAGTCGAGGATGACAACACGCCCGCCGACTCCGCGCTATGACCAACCCACTCAGCGCACGCCTTCTCGACGCCCGATGTATCGTCGTGACACACTCCACGAACCAACCCACTACACGCGGGAAAATGATAATATCCGCTTCATCGACGAACGACCAAGGTTTAGACCTCTCCCGATGTGTTATTCCTGTGGTGTCCCGGGTCATATATCGCGGTTTTGCAACCAGCGTATAACCACGTGGTATGGCCAGCCATCAGAATTTTCTCGGCCCTCCGAATGGCCACACGGTGCCCCGCGGCCAGCACACGTATCGTCTGGCAACGAGTATTGGCCGAGCAGCTCCCGGAATCGCTCGCCAGCATCTGACAGAAGTTTGACACCCCCACCGCAACGTCGTGCTCCCTGTTCTCCCTCACCGCTGCGTCGCACCGCGTCCCCTTCGTCACCGGAAAACTAGCTAGCGCGGCCGATGGAGGTGAGGTCGCTGGAGACGTGCTACTGACAGAAATACCTCCTGTGTTGATGCTGAAAAACAAAGTGCGCGTGCTTGTAGATAATGTCCCTGTGATGGCTCTGGTGGACACAGGCGCAACAATTTCGGTCATGAGTGTGTCTTTTAAACACGTGTTAGGGCGAAAGGTTTTGTTTAAATGGGACGAAGATTCAAAGTTCTGTGGAGTGAGTGGTGAGCCGTTGCGACCTATTGGTGTGTGTAGTGCTGACGTATTTTTGGGAGGCCATGTTATTACGACAGAGTTTGTAATTCTTCCTCGGTCGACCCATGATGTTATTCTCGGCATGGACTTCTTGCGGGAGTGTGGTGCTACTGTCGACTGCCGTACAGGAAAAAGTATTCTTAAGTGGTAGGATTCCATCAGGACTCCTGGAGAACCCTGTAGATCGCGAAACTACACTGTGTGTTTGTGGTGATACACTCATACCTGCATCATCTACCGTTTGCGTTCCCGTTGTCTGTTGCGGCGCCGATTCCGACTGCTTCGAAGCTACCGTAGAACCGATGCATTTTAACTGTATGAAGAAGAATGTTTTGGTGCCACATTGTGTGGTGTCGATCAAAGGCGGACGCACTGGCTTATGGACCGTAAACTGTGCTAAGGAGCTCGTTATACTATCAGACGGTATGAAATTAGCCTTCGCCAGGGAACACGCGTCCTTATCAGTGGCTGAACTTACAGATGTGCCGGAAGAACCTGATGGCCACACTTCGGAAACGGCCCTTTTGTCGATGGTAAATAAATTGCTCAGCACGAGTGGACGCCGAACGTTAGTGGGTGTGCTTTTGAAGCACGTTTCGGTATTCGACTTTGCGCAGAAGGACAATATACCTGCAATCCCTGCGTCTCGAACGCACCATATCATCAAAACGGGTTCGGCAAATCCGATTAGACAAAAGCCATATCGTGTTTCACCATCAGAGCGCCAGATTATCAACGAACAAGTGCACGAAATGATGAAAAAGGGAGTCGTACAAGGGTCAGCAAGTCCGTGGGCAGCTCCAGTGATTCTTGTTAAAAAAAAGATGGATCTTGGAGATTTTGCGTCGACTATCGCCGTTTGAATGCTGTAACAAAAAAGGACGTGTACCCACTCCAACGTATTGATGACGCAATAGACTGCCTTCGTTCCGCCTCTTACTTTTCCTCAGTAGATTTACGATCCTGCTATTGGCAAATTCTGATGCATCCTGACGACAAGGAGAAGACTGCCTTTGTAACCCCTGACGGGCTCTTCGAATTTAATGTGATGCCATTTGGATTGTGCAATGCTCCGGCAACTTTCGAGAGATTTATGGACACTGTATTGCGTGGCTTGAAGTGGAACATCTGCATGTGCTACCTCGACGACGTCGTCATCTTTGGCCGCACCTTCAGCGAACACAACTCGCGTCTGGATATTGTCCTGAACTGCATCAGAAACGCTGGTCTAGTTTTAAACTCTAAGAAATGCCACTTCGGAGACCGCCAAACCCTTGTGCTTGGGCACCTCGTCGACAAGGATGGCATCCGCCCTGATCCCCTGAAAACAGCAGCCGTTGAAGCGTTCAGTGCACCGCGCTGTGTCAAGGAGCTCCGTAGTTTTCTGGGGCTTTGTTCCTATTTCCGCCGATTTATTCCTAAATTCGCCGATGTTGCGTATCCGCTGACATGCCTGCTACGAAAGAACACCCCCTTTGAGTGGACTCCGGAGTGCGACTCTTCCTTTCGTCAGTTGAAGTTCCTGCTGACGTCACGACCGGTTCTTCAACGCTTCAGTCCTTCAGCTCCGACAGAACTCCATGCGGATGCCAGTGGCGTAGGTATTGGTGCCGTCCTAGTTCAACGCTACGGTGACCGCGAACACGTGATCGCATATGCAAGCCGCTCATTAAGTAGGCCCGAGTAGAATTATACTGTGACGGAACAAGAATGCCTCGCGGTAATATTTGTGATTCAGCGGTTTCGTTCTTACCTGTATGGACGCCTCTTTACAGTGGTCACCGACCACCACTCGTTGTGTTGGCTTGTGAATCTTCGTGATCCTTGTGGCCGCCTTGCGCGCTGGGTGCTCCGACTGCAAGAATACAGCTTCACCGTCTCTTATAACAGTGGTCGACGACACGCTGATGCGGGCTGTCTCTCCCGTATGCCACTTAGTACTACGGACTGTGACGCCGGCGACTTCGATCACCTCGTGGCTTCTGTGTCGCCGCGTTTTCCAGACTTCGACTGCTTCAAAACCGAACAGCGAAAAGACGATAAATTAACACCGCTCTTCACCGCTACGACCGCCTCGACGACAGCCAACCATTTCTGGGTACGTGATGGACTCCTCTATAAGAATAACTTTTCCAGCACTGGCGCACGTTTTCTCCTAGTGGTGCCGGAGAGCCTTCGCACAGCGATTCTGAGTGCTATGCACGACGACCCTACGTCTGGCCATCTGGGTTCGGCGAGGACGCTTTAGCGGATTCAGGAACGCTTTTATTGGCCTGGAATGCGACAATCTGTTGAGACGTATGTGGCCGGCTGCATGCAGTGTCAGCGCCACAAACGACCATCTACTGCTCCGGCAGGTCTTCTGCAGCCGATTCCGCCTCCAAGCACGCCTTTCCAACAAGTGGGCATTGACTTCGTAGGACCATTTCCAAAATCAGCCAAGGGAAACCGTTGGATAGTTGTTTGCGTCGACTACCTCACACGCTACTGCGAGACGGCGGCCGTGCCCTCCGCATCTGCCACTGGCGTGTCAACATTCCTGCTCCAATATGCGATCCTGCGACATGGTCTGCCCCGCGTGATCATCAGCGACCGTGGACGACAATTCACAGCGGACGTCGTAGAGGAGCTGCTTCGTTTGTGTGATTCCCACTTGTGTCACTCGACACCATATCATCCACAGACGAATGGGCTTACGGAGCGTACCAACCGAACAATTGTAAACATGCTATCTATGTACGTTTCATCCGACCACAAGAACTGGGATGACGTACTGCCTTTTATCACGTACGTAAACAACACCGCCAAGCACGAGACCACCGGCTATAGCCCTTTCTTCCTGCTGTACGCACGGCCACCCCGGTACACAATCGACACTGTTTTCCCCTTCTGCAGTCATGAAAATCCCTCTGTCGCAGAGACTCTCTGCCTCGCCGAAGAAGCTCGTCGTATTGCTCGTTTGCGCACTTTGGCATCGCAGGACAGATCAAAAGTACGGTACGACATTCGCCACCGTCCGGTAACCTATCGCGCTGGTGATTTAGTCTGGCTGTGGACTCCAGTACGGAAACGCGGGTTATGCCAAAAGCTTTTGGCCACCTACGATGGACCGTTTGTGATTATTAGCAGACTCACGGAAGTCACGTATAACATAGCTCGCCTCACGGCGAGTGGTAGAAGAGCTGCCAAGACACAAGTGGTCCATGTCGCCCGCTTGAAATTGTTCACGTCAAGACACATGGATTGACTCGCCCGGCGGGCTTCGTCTGCGATGAGAGGAATGTTACGCATGAAGAAAACGAAGACCAGTGAACGTGCTTGTGGTCCCGAGTGGAAGAAGAAAGAAGAGAACGACGCTCAGTTGATAAACCAGCTGACCGCTCTTGAGCTCACCTTCGCGACCTAAAGTAAACGGTCCCCTTCATCCGTAAGGGTTATAAACGGTCTCCTTCGCGCGTAACAATATTTTACAGCTTTTATACTGGATGCCGCCTGTAAATGTATTACTCAAGTGAGCGGCATGGGTTCCAAGCTGCGTGTTCCCTGGTGGAACGATGCATGTAGGCAAGCACGGAAGAACCAGAACAAAGCGTGGGCGCTGCTTCGCGATTCGCCAACAGCAGAAAACTTGGAAAACATTAAGCATGTCAAATCCCAGGCAAGGAGAACGCGCCGACAAGCAAGACGAGAGAGTTGGGCAAAATTTATATCAAGCATCAACTCATATACAGATGAGAGTAAAGTCTGGAATAGAGTGAAGAAAGTTAATGGGCAACAAACGTATTCCTTACCTCTAAAAATAGCCACGGAGAAAGCCTTGAAGACCAAGCCAACTTTCTCGGTGCACATTTTGAATACATATCGAGCTTTTCACACTACTCCGAAACCTTCCTAAAGTACAAAACACAAATAGAACAACAAAGATTAGAAAGAAAATCTGCTAAAAGTGCGGCGTACAACGATCCATTCTGTATAGTAGAACTGCAGGCAGCACTAAACTGTTGTAATACATCCGCCCCAGGTTCAGACCGCGTAATATATGAGATGTTGAAACAACTACCATCCGAAACACAGAAAACCCTCCTTTACCTATACAATGTTATATGGTCTTCCGGCGAGATCCCCTCTGTTTGGAAGGAGGCTATTGTAATTCCAATTCTGAAGCACGGGAAGGATCCCTCCTCTGTATCAAGTTACCGACCTATAGCGCTAACAAGTTGCCTCTGCAAAGTATTCCAAAAAATGATTAACTGTCGGCTACTGCATATCCTCGAATCAAATAAATTCCTCGACTCATACCAGTGCGGGTTTCGCGAGGGTCGATCCACCAGTGACCATCTCATACGTATCGAGGCACGTATCCGTGAAGCTTTTGTTCATAAGCAGTTTTTTTTATCAGTATTCTTAGATATGGAGAAAGCTTATGATACTACGTGGCGGTTTGGGATATTGAGAGACCTCTCACAGTTAGGTATACACGGCAATATGTTTAGTGCTATTGAAAGCTATCTGTATAATCGCACATTCCGTGTTCGAGTGGGCAATGTTCTGTCACAGAAATTTGTACAGGAAACAGGAGTGCCGCAGGGCGGTGTGCTCAGCTGCACGCTCTTTATAGTAAAAATGAATTCTCTTCGTCTACACATACAACGTAACATCTTCTACTCAACATATGTTGACGATGTGCAGATAGGATTCAAATCAAGTTCTCTTGCAATCTGTGGGCGACAGGTCCAGCTTGGCTTTAACAAGGTCTCGAAATGAGCTGATGAAAGCGGGTTCAGACTGAACCCACAAAAAAGCACATGTGTTGTTTTCTCGAGAAAAAGAGGCCTGCACGCTGATCCTGAAATTCTGTTGCATGGTGAGCGTCTGCCTGTAAACAAGGAACATAAATTTTTAGGCATAATTTTAGACGCGAAATTAACCTTTGTACCGCACATAAAGTATCTTAAAAACAAATTTATGAACACAATGAATATCTTAAAGGTGCTCTCACGCACAACCTGGGGCAGTGATAGAAAATGTCTCATCAACTTGTATAAAAGCCTCATACGCACACGACTAGACTATGGAGCAATAGTCTACCAGTCGGCTACTCCAACTGCTCTAAAGATGCTGGACCCTGTCCACCACTTAGGAATTCGCCTGTCCACAGGCGCCTTTAGGACAAGCCCAGTGGAAAGTCTGTACGTTGAATCGGATGAATGGTCACTTCAACTGCAGAGAACATACTCGTCTTTCATGTATTTTTTTAGTGTAAACGGAAACAGTCAGCAGCCCGCGTATTACACCATAAACGATTTGTCCAGTTGTCAGCTTTTCGCAACCGGCCCGCAGTGGCAAAGCCTTTTTCACTGCCTGTCAGAGACATAGCTGAAGAAACAAGGTTTCCCCTGCTTGAATACCACCTTATGTCCCCTGCTATACGGCCCCCACCGTGGCAGTGGCAACCAATAGAGTGTGATACATCCTTCATAACTGTTACAAAGTGCGCTCCTCTCGCGCATATACGAATGTGCTTCCTGGAATTAAAACACAAATACTCCTGTCCTGAATTCTTTACAGACGCATCAAAGTGTAATTCTGGCGTATCTTACGCAGCAGTCGGTTCATCCTTTTCGGATACCGGTGTTCTGCACATGAGCACAAGTATCTTTACAGCAGAGGCCTACGCCATATTGGCTGCCGTTAAACACATTAAATAATTGAATATCCCAAAGTCAGTTATATATACAGACTCTTTGAGCGTCGTAAACGCATTGAAAACTGTGAATAAATATAAAAATCCTATAATTGTATCTCTCTATTCAGCATTATGCACCACCTATGTGTCCAGGCAGCATATCGTAGTATGCTGGGTGCCGGGGCACCGCGAGATTGAAGGAAACATGTTGGCTGACCAGCTAGCCACATCCGTCCACGCGAACGCTGCAGACACTTCCACGACTGTCCCTGTAATCGACCTTAAGCCATCCATAAGGAAAACGCTCAGGGCTTTCTGGCAGCGGTTGTGGGATAAAGAAACAGAAAATAAACTGCATGTTATCAAGCCATATCTTGGCAACTGGCCGCCGGTATCAAAGAACCGCCGCACGGAAGTAATACTTTGCAGACTTAGAATAGGACACACATACAGTACACACGCATACCTCTTGTCAGGTGGTGATCCACCCATGTGTGATAAGTGTTGTGAGCCACTTACCGTGCTTCACATCCTGATGCAATGCAGAGAATTAGATGCAAATAGGAAAAAGCATTTTCCATTACCTCACCGGCAACAAATTCCACTTCATCCCCAAATGATTATAGGTATGGAACCTCTCTTTAAACATCAATCACTGTTTCAATTTTTAAAAGCTGTACATAGTTTTCATATTATAGCCCCAGGAAATCCGTAGCACAGCCTCTTAATAGAGGTTTCTGCTGCGGTAGCTGCATTGAAAGAAAGCACCTGCCTCCCAGCCTTTGGGCTCAAAGTCTTTAAGAGACAGATGTGCTATTTCCATATTCATGCATTTTAGCCCCATGATCACTTCTCACTCGTGCTATACCCAGAGACCACTCCAGGTATCACTGTCATAATTTTATACCTATATATCGTTTTATGCTTCTACGATAGCGACTAATTTTAGGCCACATTACAGCCATATGTTACACCCCATCATCGTAACTCACCAATCAGCGCTTAACAAAACATTATCAGTCATGGCGCTCTTTGGCCATCCCTGGCCCTTGCGCCACTAAACAATACACATTCATTCATTGATTTCGTGGCGTAACTTTCTGGAATTAACACGCGCCATTTGCATGTTGTAGCTGCGCGGCACCCATGCCTAATCCTCGCTGACACCAAGCACACGTGAATGACGGTGCGCCGTTGTCGGGGGATCACGTAATTTTGGAGGAGGTGAAGCAAGTTGTTTCGAGGTGATGAAATATCCTGCGCAGCTGCAGGCACTGTTGTGATCGGCTCTTTACACCGCGACAACCGTCGGACATGGATAACGCGATAATGGGGAACGGACCTCGTGAAAGCTACTTTCAACTGGGATGATTATTAGCCACCAGTGGAGTCCTGTCAGGCGATTTTCTGCAAAGACGAGGGGGGAGGGGGGCGGAGATCTGCAAAGACAGGTCTCACCAAGGCACTCTTCTGTCAGGAGGTAAAATCTTTTATATCGCCGGTCCTCCACCCCAACTGCTGTGTCCACGCCGGAGAAGGGGCCAGTGTTCCCCTCCCTCGGCTGTTCGTGTACAGTGATGCGCGTAGCTTTCTTCAACGGGAAAGTACTACCCCCTCCGGATTGGTGGGGCATCACGTCACCCGTCTCCTAACGCTAGATAGGGGGAAGACGACAGGATTATGATGACACAGGGATTAAAAGGAGAGGCGGGTGCTTGGAGAGACCGGCTGCTAGAACTTGACCATTAACTTCTTATGCTGCTGTAATTCTTGAAAAACTCTTCTACATAATGTAATATAAACGTTTGTGTTTAAACGTCTTGAATATCAGGCCCAGCCCCACGTTCAGTTACTCATCCATGCTCAATGGATACCACAAATCTTCGGGCCCCCAATTGCAAGGATACCATCGCGAGCAGATTCCGTCTGAGGCCAGGACTTTAGGCCTGCTGTATACTCTTCAGGTTTCTTGGATTAGCAAAATCGCAACGGAACCCTCATGCCAGGCAGGGTTCACAGAACTGGAACGCAGACACCGCTGTGTGTGGGAGTCATTTCTATAAACCATGATAGAGACGCTGGCAGTCTCGTTCCGTTATGACGTTTAAGAACGCTTGTCTCCCTAGTACTCTTCTTTTGGGGTAAATTTTATGGCTTCCTCGATGCTATCCAATTGATCCGGGAAGGTAGTCAGTGCGTCTATTTTGATAATGCAAAAGAAGTGGTCAAATATTCGGCGGAACAGATTGGAAGGAGGGTCAAAGGAACCGAAAGCGTGGTGTTGAACTGACTACGAGGTAAATTTGACAGCGGTTACTAAAATAAATGCACCCATAGCAGTTCCTTTGAATTATTTGTACCTTCTACTTTTTTGTAGTGCAAGCAGAATGACGCACACAGAAATCCAGGGAACACGTGGGAAGGCGGGAGATAGAAATTCAAAACTTTGAGCAGAACGAGAACAAGCTAAAAGCCACAGCGTACGTTTCCACAGGTGAACTCCTCTTTTTAAAGACAAACACAAAAAGACACATTAAACAACGCACAGCGCTAACTTCTTACAATATATTTGGTTTCTAAGCCCATACCTATATCACTGAAAGCGTGATAGGACACGTGTACATTACATGGTAATTAGAAGGAACAAAACCGGAGAAATCACAAGCAGGCATTTTCGGAACCATAGTGATTACATAAGTATGTGTTCAACGTGGAGAAAGGTATTGTAGCTCTTGTCTTGATAATGAAATACATGAATTATTGTTGCATGTGTCACCACACGCTGCTATGCTTCTTGCTTCCATAACCAAGCACGTCATTTCGTACTACCTTGTGCTCATAACTGTTCCTTTTAATCTTGGTTGGCTGTGGAATTGAGGGCGCGGAAACCATGAGCCACGTTCGTCATTTTGTTACTGTGCTCACGTAATCTACGGAGTTGAGCCGCGCTGGATGAATTGCAGAAAATAGCGCCTCTTGCTCTTTACAATCACTCCCGTGATCTATCACTTACTTATGTCCAGGTTTCACCAGTGTGGCTCTTACCTACCGTGTGGTTTTCCCGAAGGCGGTCATTCATGTACCTGCCAATTTGACCAAACAGGTGGGAAAGGGCAAGCATCGTAGCCACTTCATGGTTGGCGCTAGCGAAATGGTTTATAGGATCCCTTTGTATTGTAGTGCCACTACATTGGTCAACCTGCCAGGGGCCTGAAAGACCGCAGTCGGAAATATGCCAACAACGTACAGAACAAAGCAGAAGGCAATTTTGGTCTACATTGTAATACGGTAAGTAGGGCAAGTTTGTTAGAATTCATTGAAAGGTTCGTAACAGCGCAACACAAGACACGGAAAAAATGAAGGTAGGCCATGTTGTCGTTTTTACTTTCATTTTGTCCCTGTTGTGTGTTGCGCTGTTAGTCAGATTGTACTACATGTGGCTGTACCCACGTATTAACACACCGTGGTAATTTATAGGCCCAAGGATGTTAGCACTAGGTTTATAATCGAAGCGGCACAAATTAAACGAGTAGAGTGCGTATGTGTCGGCAAGCCTTCTGTGTTATTATCTGAAAAGGAATTCATTTTCTAGGAAGGTGTTTGCTCGTGTGAAAGGCGTTCGCGGTGATTTGTTTAGTATATTAATTGCGCTCCTGTTTTTCGTATATATTGGTTCATGCCCTTTGTTTGGTGAAAGTGATGGATGCACACGTAGCGGTTTTACCTCCCTTGTGATAAGCAACACATATACAATCATCATTTTCCTCGGTACGCTCATTTCGAAGGCAACGCTTGCCCATGTTTCTTGTCGCCTTGCCTTCCTTCGCGCTTTTAGTCTTATTAATCTGTTCTGAAGGTACTAAACGGAAGACGTCCGTTCGAATTTTCAATACTTCCCGTTCCATTTTGAGTGTAGGATCCCGCTTCAGGATGGCATATGCGTCTTCAAGGGGAGTATTGTAGCGCGATTCAAAGACAGGACAAGAGAAGACACAAAGGGACACACACATATGCGCTCCCGTTTTAAAAAAGGTCCTTCATTTCGTTTTCATAGTCGAATTTCTTCATTGAAACCGTCATATTCCACTTGTCATCTGGCAAAACCACTTTGCCACGATTCATGCGAAGACTTGTGGAATAGTTGTGCTGCTCAGGAAGTAAGGTGGCTGGCGTACGTGGGAGATTGGGAGGATAGCGTGGGTACGAGCCTAATCTCGCTGCGAGTGCTAAACGGGGCAAGTTGCATACTTCAATGCATCAACCACATTCTTTGCTCTCTTTGCAGGGTTAAACTGTAGTCCAAGATCAAGCATGCTCAGCTCTTATTGTCTAGGTGCGTAGGGCGCGAAATAGTGCACAACTGATGCCATGGTTCGGTGTGGAACCCTTATGGCCCAGCTGTAAACGCTGGAGTTTGTTCCTCTGATTCATTTCAGTGCGGCTGGACTGAAGACGAGCCTTGAAATTTGAATGCTGCCGAATACTAATGAAATCATGCGGACATTGACTGTTGAGGGGATGGTTGGCACAGAGCATCTCATTCTGAAGATATGTGATGGTCGACTTAAAGTCCAGTATTCTGGTTTGTAATAGTTGAGGTCTGCGCGACACGACCAAAGGTTGGTTCGCCTGGATTGAGCAGTGCTTAACGGCTGCTTCGCCTCCACCGCGGGTCGACCCCGCATTGCAGTATCTTAAGGATCGGCCCACGTATGGGGAGTTTTTTGCTTACAACGACACGAAAAATTTCTTGAACGTAGAGGTATACAGCTTCGCTGTTAAACGAACGACGAAGCGCTGACAATCAACTAACGTGTATTTTATGTTGCGCACGGAACATGTCACTTTGGTAGCATGGTACATGGTACTTTGGCAGCAGTGGCGGCGGAGCCGACATATTTACTTACGTTGATTGTCCTACACACAGGTTTTTGCCTGCCTCGAGCCGCAACGACGTCGACTGCCACTTGGGGACTTCACGGCTGCGTCTGCGCGGGATTGTTCCCGTTTTGCCACATCATACCTTCTTCGGTGGGGTGGCATACGCGCTTACAGCTGACGTAGCTTTCCGAGTGGAATCAGCGCCCCCTGACCTTCAATTGGCACTGCCCCTGGCTATAAAGGACCTGCATCGTCTACCTGACCGGCACTTTGGCCGCAGTGGCGGCGGAGCCGACATATTTACTTACGTTGATTGTCCTACACACAGGTTTGTGCGCAATCTTTTATGTTTCCTTTTCTTACTTACTCCGTCACTGCTGCCAAACGTGAAGTGTAAATGTCCGGTACTAGGGTGATGCCTGAACTAACCAGGTTCCTAAAAGACATTCGGCAAGACATGCGTGATATGCGAAGCGCTATTGAAAAAGAACTCCGAAAGGAATTCAAAGATATGAAACATTCCATTGATTTCTTCAGCACCCAGTTTGACGCAATGACGACACGGTGTGCTGCAATTGAAAAGGAAAACGCTTCCTTAAAAAAGGAAAACGCTGCTTTGACAGCCAAATGTCAGGAACTTGTAGGGCAAGTGTCTGGCCTTGAGGAGAGGGTGACAACCCAGGAACAATGCTCTAGAAGCAGAAACGTTGAAATTAAAGGTGTGCCATTCACTGAAAATGAAAATCTTTTTGCAGTAGTAGCGAAGCTCGGCAGCCTGGTCAATGAGGCTATCTGTGACGCAGACATCGATGTTTGTCACCGTGTGCCGCGGAAAGACGGTAGCTGTCCGAATATTGTCGTTCAGTTTCGTTCGCGTTCAAAGCGTGATGGGCTCATTGAAAAGGCGCGAACGAAGCGTATATCCGCCACTGAATTCGGTCAATCTGGTCATGCTTCTATTTTCGTAAATGAGCACCTGTGCCCAACACTAAAGAATCTTCTTGGGCAAGTTGTTGCGCGGAAGAAAGACAAACAGTGGAAGTACGCGTGGACTCGGGATGGTAGAATTTTCGCGCGGAAAACTGACACGTCACGGGCACTACGCATATCTGCAGTTCAAGACCTTGATAAAATGGAGTAAGCACTTGCTAGTGTGCATCGGGCGTCGTCCTTACTGCAGCAGTTAAACATGGCTGAAAGACTGTTCACACCAACTGACGTTGGTAAAATATTTTCTAAGAGAAGTAAGTGCACGTCCTTTTTACATTTAAACACGCAATCTGCACGCAATAAGGACGATGATTTTAACGCATTGCTGTCTTCTTTTGGTTTTTTATTTGACATTGTCATGCTATGCGAAACATGGTATCGCAACGAAGAAGTGTTGCAAATATCAGACTATGTCTCTCATTATCTGAATCGCTGCAATAAAAAAGGCGGCGGTGTCCTGTTGCTTACAAGGACTAACTTGCATTGCGAATTGTTGAAAGACTTTACTCAAATTACTGCTGACTTTGAAATTTTGACTGTTCTTCATGGTCGCAGCATTTTTTCTGTGGTATATCGCCCACCGGGAGGGAATGTGGTTAATTTTCTTAAATACATCGACAACCTGCTATCCTGGGTTAACGATAACGACTACAGTTTAGTTTTGGGTGGTGATATTAATATTAACATGTTACACGATAGCCCACTTCGCAGAGACACATTGCGGGTACTTGAATCAAATGCTTGCATTAATACAATTACTGCTCCTACTCGTGTTCAAGGTGACAGCCAAAGTTTACTCGATGTTTTCATTACGAATTTTGACACAGAAAACATTGAATCGGGCGTAATCACTGCTCACGTCAGTGACCACTTGCCTATCTTTCTACTTATTAATTCACCTGCGTTGCCCTCGCGTCTTTCTAAAGATCAACACTTCACATTTCAGGATATTAACCCATTCACACATGAGAAATTTCGCAACGAAATATTGCGCATAAACTGGCAAGACGTGTATAACGAAAAAGACTGTGACAAAGCGTACGAGTTGTTTTTATCATTTTTTCAGAGCGCTTACAGAAAGTCCTTTAAACGCAAAACAAAAAAAGCCAGAAAAGCAAGGAAACCTTGGATTACTGACAGTACGTTGAAATTGATCAAACAAAAAGATGCTCTTTTCAAGCAATTCCTAGGCACAAGGGATGCAACAGATTTAGCAGAGTTCGAAAAATTCCGGAATAAAGTTAATGGTACTCTAAGGGCAGCAAAAGCGCAATATTTCGAGAAATTATTTAATCAAGAAACGATAATGCGAACCGATATCACCTGGAAAAAACTAAACAGTTTACTTCGTGTAAACAATCAGCCAGAGAATGCAGAAGAGTTAGAAATAAATAATCAGCCGACATCAGGCACGGCATTGGCTGACGCTTTTAACAATCACTTTGTATCGCTGGTGAATAGTTCCTACGATCCTCGTTGCACAGAATACGTAAAACCAAATGTCGTCGAAAGTGCATTCCTAAGCCCCACTAACACTCATGAAATCTACAGCACGTTTCTCAGCCTTCGAAATAGCAAAAGTTGCGATATTGATGATTTGCAGATTCGCCCAGCTAAGCATGTTCTAGACCTAATCTGTCCTGTCTTAGAGCACGTGTACAATCTTTCATTGGCGAATGGCATATTTCCTCGGCGCATGCAAATAGCGAAGGTAACAGCACTTTTCAAATCTGGAGACAGAAACGACCTCTCAAATTATAGGCCGCTATCGATCCTGCCTATTTTTTCTAAATGTCTTGAGAAATTGATTAATACCAGAGTAACCTCTTTTTGTAAAAAGCACAATGTAATTACGGATTGCCAGTATGGGTTTAGAAAAGGTTGTTCAACAGAAATAGCTTTACTGATGCAAAAAGAGATAATTTTACGAGGCTTTGAAGACAATTTACTTACTCTCGGTGTCTTTATTGATTTTTCGAAGGCTTTTGACACCCTTAATCACGACACTCTACTAACAAAACTTGACATTTATGGCTTTAGGGGAACTTTCCTGAACTTAATTAGAAGTTATTTGCAGTACAGGTATCAGACCGTTGTCGTAGGTAACAACTGTTCAAAAAATTTGCCTATATTCGCTGGAGTTCCTCAAGGAAGCATACTAGGACCACTATTGTTTAACCTGTATATAAATGGCATAACTAATATCAATACCAACGCCCAATTTGTTACCTATGCCGACGACACTAGTTTGTTCATAACTTCTAAGGACGTGAAAGAATGACTATGTGTTGCTAATGATACACTAGCCCAAATAAACAAGTGGAGCTTATTCAACTCATTAACTATTAATACTACCAAAACAAAAGGCGTGCTTTTCCAGCCAAGAAACAAAAGGCACAGTATTGACGGACATCTAAAAATAGGCACATCTTTCATAGACATAGTACCATCGGTTAAAAGCTTAGGTGTCATATTCCAAGAGAATATGCTATGGAATGACCATGTCAACATTATTGCTAACAAACTTGCACGTGTTGTTGGAATACTAATAAGATTACGCTTCCTTTTACCATTAAGAGTGAAGCTCCTACTTTATAATTCTCTTTTCTTATCTCATGTTAACTATTGTCACCTCGTATGGGGCAACACGACTAGCAGTAACATCAGCATCCTATATTTATTGCAAAAGAAAGCCATCCGTGCAATTTCAAACTCTTCATTCGACGCGCATACTGATCCTCTTTTTTGTCAATTAGATATAGCGCCGATAAAATCGGTCTACAATACAATTTTACTGAAACGCTTTATTACGGAAAGAAAAGGTAGCACTCATTTTCTTGTGCACTTGTCAAGGCTAACACTAAATACAAGCAGTTTCAGTACACGTCACAGAGAAACTTGGCATATTCCGCACTCAAGAACTAACTACGGGAATCAAATGCTGCGCCATGAACTACCATCTCTACTTAACTCTTTTCATTAATCACCCTACTTATTATCATTTCAATTGGGTGGCCAAACTTGCCACTCATATTGGCATTCACGTGAATGCTTAGTGTTTTTCTTTGTGTTTTGTTCTGATGTATACGTGTTCTAAGCTGTAATTGCACAGTGACCTATTTAGTTTTGTATTTCTGTGAATGTTACCCGTAAATGAAAAGGGATTCATAATGTCTGCATTTGTTTTTTTTCCTGTTCGTGTTTTTTCGTAACTTGTATGACAATACTATATCTGCATTCATGTCAATTTTTTCGCCGCAGTGCGAAGTAACTTTGTATAAATAGCCCCATTTATCCACATATTGTTTATATTTTTTATTGTTTATCTTGTACTTGTGCACGCATTGCTACGTGATGCCAAAGAAACCAATAAGGGACACAGACCTAGTCAAGCCGATTTTATGGCTTTTTGTCTGTGCCCCTGCTATCTGTACGTTGTATAGATACAAATAAAGTTCAAAGTTCAAAGTTGAAGTGCGTGCCCGCGTGTCCCGTTCGAAATGGCCGCCATTGCCACCGTAACAGCAGCGATGAAGCTCGCATTGTCCCTCAACTAGCCGGACCTGTGCATCACGTGAGTTACCGGCGCGCGACGAGGGCTGAGATAGCCACAGGGAGAAGGTAAAGTGGTTTGGAGCACGGAGCGGCCTGGTGGTGCATCGAGAGGTAGCTGACTATTGACACGTGTACTCGTTTATCTTTATCGAGTTACCATATTTCCCCGTCTAAAAAATGTTATTGCACAGCGCAGGATGCGCTTGCATGTATAGGAAGACCTTCAAATGTTATCACTGATTCTATCCGTTTTCTGTTGTCACAAACTTTGTGTAATCTGATTGTATGGGCGAGGATATGTTTAGTAGTTTCTGGAAGACACCCAGGCACGAGCGATTACTCAATAACCTTCGAAGATGCATGTATAAAAGGTGATGTGCTTGACCCGCTGATCATATTTTCAACGATCGCCGATTGTGTTCGCCGCTATCGTTGTTCTTGGAGTTTAGGCTGTTTTCGTGCACACAGGTTCGCCGAATAAAATACTAGTTTTTTCATTCATAGTTTTGCTGCTTTCTTCATCGTCACTACTATGTGACATCTGGTAGAGGTGCTCGGTTGTTCAAGCATTTAACGCCCCCGAAAAGCTGTGATCCAAGCCCGAAGCCGGAAGACAGCACCAACATCACCCCGGACCATCTAGGAAGCCGCAGACTGCAAAACTTGCCCCCGGAGCACGATCTTCTATCTGAGCATAACAGAAGGATCAACAGCAAGTGAGCAGCAACAATTACAACAGCGTCGCCAACAACGCTATTGCTTCGGCAGCCCAGGGAGCCACCTACTTTCCGTGGAACTTCATCGCAAGTCCGGGAGACCTGGCTCGAACCATTCGAGAGGTTGTCAGCCAAGTGGAACCCTGAGGAGGAGTTGCGTCACGTATACTTTTAATTGGAAGACACCGCCAGGGTTTGGGTTGAAAATTTAGTTTTACTTAACTACATGACACATCTTCTGCAGAGAGTTCCTGCAATCTCCCACAAGCGTTGTGAGAAGAAAAAGGGCCGGACTGCTACTACAAGCCCCAGCGCAGCTCCCTAATGAGAGCATCGCGGTATTTACGGAAGCGATGACTCGTCTTTTCCCTCAGGCTGATCGGAAAATGTCAGAGGGGAAAGCACGTCTTCTCATGTGCGGTGTAAAACAAGAACTATTCGCCAGATTGATGTGAAACCCGCCCACGACCGTCGAAGAATTTCTGTCAGAAGCAATGACGGTTGAGACGGTGTTATTTCGCATTAGGCGATTCAATCGCCGCTGAATGCCAAACTCTGCAAAAGTTCAAGTCATCTGCTCCAACGACTGAGGATGGACAATCAAGCAAGCTGCACGCGAAGAACTCCGGAAGATGTTCCCAGCGTCGCATTCCCAAGTTAATTCGCCTAATGACGTAGTTCGGAATGAAATCCAGTGTCATTGGGAGTTCCTGAAGTACAGCCGGAATCGCCACTGCCTCAGCCTGAAGCGATGACATTCGCTGCCGTCAAAGCAGTCCTCCGCGCCCGCGTCAGGGCCAAGTAAAGTTACAGTTCCACCACCGCCGCCACCGCCAGCTCGCCCACCCGTGGCCCGGCGCCGCTGCCCAAGGAATACCAACGTCTGGTGCGCTCCTGACTACAACCCGCTCTGCTACCACTGTGGAGAAGCGGGCCACGTATACCGCAGGTGAACATACTGGGAGATGAAACTGCGAGGGTTCGCCGTTAACGTGCCACGACCAAAGCTTGGCGAACGACTTGCTGATATTACTGACTACATGGACGCAACACAGTAAAGACCCCGACGTCGTTCGCACTCGCCATAGCCCGGACGCTACCTCCCTTTGCAGCGCCGACCACACCCTGGCCCACCCCAGGAGCAGCAACCGATGGAGGTGCAGTTGCTGTACGTTGAAATGCAGAACATCCTCCATCGCCGACGATGAGGCTTCAAGATCTATTTCGACTGCGCAGCACCGACACGCGGCCATCCCGACAAAGCCTGGAAGTCAACAATACGGCAACAAAAGGCGACCTGACGACGCCACTGTGACGAGTGGAGGCGAGTGCTCGGTAGGGACGGAGAAAACAAAGAAGTGGTGTGTCGTGGTGTGCGGCGGCGTGGCACGCGAGGAGAGAGCGCGTGCAGGGATTCAATTTCGGACTGCTCAGCAGAAGGAGCTCCGACCGGTGAGGACCTGGTGGTGGGACGTGTTCCAGCGGGGGTCTAGATGGCCTTGGCGCTTGCTTGTTCATGGAACACAGCCGGACCAGCCCACACACGAGTGCCTAACGGTCCGCCCGGGCAGCCGTCCTGGAATCATTGGGACGAGGGAACGGCTCCGGTAGCTGATGGTCCGGCCTGTTGGCCGTGCCTGCGGTCCCGCCTTAGGCCTGCCACCACGACTACACAGCCCTGCAGCTCGTGTGGCCTCCAGTAATGCTGACGACCCTGTACGTGGGCCGGAGCTAGCGGAGGTCGTCGCCAACAGCTAGTCACGCTCCACGAGCTTGAGCGGTGAGCTTCTTCCGCACCCCCAGTGCCGGGCCGCAACAGCTTCGCCTGATGTCACGGCCGCGTTGAGTTGGCATACCGTGGTGCCCTCGCCGCGGTACTGTGCCTGGCTGAGTCGCCCGGCAAGCGGGAACGGACGCTTCTAGTCGGCGAAATCAGTCACGTGGCCGCGGACGATTAGGTCCGCACGGTGAAGCCGGTTTAGGCTTGTTCAAGAGTTTGCGGTGCCCTTGCGTCAATCGTCACTTACAGCGCATACATAGACGAGGGACAAAAAGGACGATGAAGACAAGCGCGAAGACAGCGCTTATCTTCGTCGTCCATTTTGTCCCTCGTCTATGTATTTGCTTTAAGTGACGATTGATACCATGGAATACCAACTAGCCCGTACCCAAACCTTGTTTAAATGTGTGTTTGCAAATTCTATGCACGCCCTGATATAACGCGGATAAAGGCAATGTCTGTTAACCACGTCTTAAGCACTGTGTGTTGAGCTCCTGGGCCAAACGAAGCTTTATCACAGGCACTTAGCAGCGACAGGTCAACGCCACGCAGCCGTGCTCCGAAGTGAAGACCTAACTGCGGCGGAAGAGAAACAACCACCGACCTCGATATGGTTCGCGACGGCCACGGTCAACGCACCTGTAGACACCGGAGCCGACTACTCCGTCATCAGTGCATTATTCGCTGCCAAGTTGAACAAAGGCAAGACTGCATGGACGGCCCTCAAATTCGGAGAGCTTGAGGACACCGAATGACGCCTACTGGACTCTGCATGGCAAAAATTACAGTTCATGACCGCACCTAACCTGAGCGGTTTGTTGTCCTCTGTCAGTGCTCGCGAGACGTAATTCTCGGTATGGACTTCCGAACTAACACGGAGCATTAATCGACCTGAGATCGAAATCAATAACGCTGTCCAAAAACTAAGCGATACCGATGGAGAGGCCTTTCAGTCAGCGTGTTTGAATGAATGAATGTTTGATTTTTATTGGCGCAAGGGCCAGGTATGGCCAAAGAGCGCCAAGCCAGTGTTGATGAATTCGCAATGTAGTTATGAGTTCAATGAGGTTGATGTGACGTGGCTGTAAAGGGGCCTTAAAAATAGTCTCTCTAGAGTGCGTAAAATCTATCTGTTATAAGATTATGTCGATGATAATGACATGTTCTATGAGAAATAAAATCCATCGTGAGAGAATGATGCATTATAAAAGACATGTAAGATGGTAAAATTACCTGGAGCACTACTGCCTCGCCAGAGCCCTTGAAACACAAGGGACTGGAGGCATGTGCTATACATTATGACTATCACAGTGCACCCTCTCAAGACAGGAAGCGCTACGAATGTATGGGACTAATAACGTGTAGGACAACATCTTTGAGGAAACCTAGGACAGTGTTTGTATTAAAAAGCGGTTCTGGACCGAGAAACATTACAGGATGAAGAGGAATTTGTTGACGGTATGCTAAGGAAAAATGTCTACTTCTCTCAGATTCGGCTTTCCGACACTCCAGGAGAACGTGGAGCACGGTCAGCCTCTCCGCGCATCTGCTACAGGTTGGAGGGTCATTTCCGGTGAGTAAAAAGTTATGGGTGCCAAATGTGTGTCCTATTTTAAGACGACAGAATAGGACCTCTGTCCGCCGTGATTTTATTGCAGAAGGCCACCACCCTAATTGTGGCTTTATTACGTGCAGCTTATTATTTGTTTCCCTGTCCCACAAGCGTTGCCAGTAGTTTCGCAGTTTCCTGCGCAAGAAGGGCCTCAGATCTGTGACAGGGACCGCAGCAGTAGGATGAACAGAATAAGATGCAACTGATGTGGCCATCTGGTCCGCCAGAACGTTACCTTCGATGCCCCTATGACCCGGCACCCAGCATATGATTACATGCTGGTTACATATATATGATTTACATAGGACGGAATATAGTTCATTGAGTACTGGATTTTTGTGCTTACAAAATGACATCAAAGCCTTCACAGCGCTTAGGTAGTCCGTATATATAACAGATTTTTTGAGTTTTGTTTTCCTTATATGCTTTACAGCCGACAGTAGTGCGTAGGCCTCAGCCGTAAAGATGCTTGTTTCCGGATGCAGTACATCAGATTCCGAGAAGGATGGGCCGACGGCTGCATAGCACACCCCCTCGCGTGACTTCGATGCGTCTGTGTAGAACTTCGTGCAACAGTGTTTGTATTGGAGTTCCCGGAAATGCATTTGTACTTCAATCTCTGAAGCGTGTTTTGTAACTTGCATGAAAGATATATCGCATTGTATCATCTGCCACTCCCAAGCAGGTAGCAGCTTAGCTGGAGGCATTAGGCGATGATTGAGGATTGGGACATCCATTTCAACACTAAGATCCCTCACACGAAGTGAGAAGGGCTGTCTTACAGAGGGACGATTATGGAAGAGTGTATCATATGTCATATTGTTAAGGGTATTGAAACACGGATTTTAAGGATTAGAGTGGACTTTCAGGAAATATGTTTGGCTGTTGTATGTTCTCTGTAGATGGAGTGACCACTCATTTGATTCTACATACAAACTTTCAATGGGACTTGTTCTGAAAGCGCCAGTGGCCAGTCGAATTCCTAAATGGTGAACCGGATCTAGCATCTTTAGCGCGCTCGGGGCTGCAGAATGATAAATCACGGCACCGTAGTCCAATCGTGATTGAATGAGGCTTTTGTGAAGATTCATCAAACATTTTCTGTCGCTGCCCCATGTTGTATGGGATGAAATTTTCAGTAAGTTCATTGTTTTTAAGCATTTCACCTTGAGATACTTTATGTGTGGAATAAATGTTAGCTTAGAGTCCAGAATTATACCTAAGAACTTGTGCTCTTTGTTCACAGGGATTTGCTGGCCATACATTTCGATATTGGGATCTGCAACGAGGCCTCTCTTTCTTGTGAAAAGCACACAAGAACTTTTGTTCGGGTTCACTTTAAATCCGTTTTCGTCTGCCCATTTAGATATTTTGTTCAAGCCCTGTTGTACTTGCCTCTCACACACTGCAAGGCTGCTGGATTTGAAGCCTATTTGTATATCATCTACGTAAACAGAATAAGAAATGGCTGGCGGTAATGAAGCACAAAGGCTGTTTATTTTCACGATAAAGAGTGTGCAGCTAAGCACGCCTCCTTGAGGTACACCATTTTCTTGTATGAAAGGTCGCGACAGTACATTGGCGATTTTCACGTGGAAGGTACGTTTGGACAGATAGCTTTCTATTATGTTTAGCATATTTCCACGGATGCCCATCCCCGAAAAGTCTCGCAAGATCCCGTATTGCCACGTCGTGTCGTACGCCTCCTCCATATCGAGGAATATCGATAAGAAGCACTGTTTATGTACAAATGCATCGCGGATATTTGCTTCATGCGTACAAGATGATCTGTTGTGGACCGCCCTTCTCTAAAGACACACTGATAGGGATCAAGCATATTGTTCAGTTCAAGGAAATTTATTAGTCTACGATTGATCATTTTTTCGAGTAGTTCACAAAGACAACTTGTTAGAGCTATCGGGCGATAACTTGCCGCCAAGGAAGGGTCTTTACCCAGCTTCAAGACAGGAATAACAATAGCTTTCTTCCATGAGGATGGGAGGTATCCGGCAGCCCAGATAGAGTTGAAAAGTGCCAGAAGTGTCATTTGTGTGTCTTCGTGCAAGTTCCTAATCATGTCATAGATGATTCTGTCAGCTCCCGGTGCAGAGCTTCTACATGTGCTCAATGCAGCTTTAAGCTCGGCAATATTAAAATGACAGTTATATGGTTCATCTGGACGGCATTTGCGATCAAGTGTCTTAAGTTCAGCTAAGTGTTTATATTTGAGGAATGATTTTGTGCAATATGTGGAGCTTGATACATGTTCGAAGTGTTCGCCCAGAGCGTTCGCCTGGTCCTCCAAGGTAGTCCCTTGGTCGTCCACTAATGCCGAGGGTGGATTTGTTGCCCCTTTATCTTTCGTATGCCATTCCATACTTTGGACTCTTGGGTGTAGGAAGTGATGCCCGAGAGAAACCTCTCCCAGCTAGCCCTCCTTGCCTGTCTCCGTATGCGCCTTCCTTGTGACTTTGCGAGCTTAAATTCTATGAGGTTTTCTGCTGTCGGGGAGCGACGCAGCAAACCCCACGCTTTGTTTTGTTTCTTTCGTGCCAGTCTGCACTGTTCATTCCACCATGGTACCCGTCTTTTACAAGAGAGACCTTGTGTTTGGGGAATGAACTTTTCAGCTGCGTCGATTATAAAACAAGTAAAATATGCTACTGCATTGTCTAAGTTAAAATCTCGGGATAAGTAAGTTGCTTCCTTAAAATATGGATTTTTTACTACATGCCATTGCAAGTCCGGGTAAATTGAAGCCGAGCCAATAGACAGGTCTATTGATGAATATGAATTATGAATATTATAACAAGCTGGCTCCTTCTTGTTGAAGAGGCATGAACCGGAGTTCACAAGAAAGTTTTCAATGAAACGACCTCTCGCGTCACATGGCGGGTCCCCCCACATGGTGTGGTGTGCATTAAAATCACCTGCGAGTATGTAAGGGTGCGGAAGCTGGTCAATTAGCTTATAAAAATCACATTTTTCCAGATGAAAGTTAGCGGGTATGTATATGCAACATACACTGATCAACTTATTAAAAAGAATTGCGCGAATTGACCCTGCCTCAAGGGGCGTCTGAAGGGCGACCTGGTGACAAGCTATGGACTTGTCTACAACTATTGCGACACCGCCAGACGAGGTATTCGCCTCGTTGCGGTCTTTACGGTAGATGGCGTACTGACAAAGAAACTTTGTTTGTGTGCATTTAAGATGGGTCTCCTGAACACACAGCATCTTTGGGTTATATTTGTGTAAGAGTTCTTTAATGTCATCGAGGTTGTGGATAAGACCTCTAATGTTCCAGTGTATTATTTGTGTAGCCATATTGTTCGTGTTTTTATGCTGTTTGTCAAGAGGAGTCAAGTTAGAGAAATGACTTACGGAGCCTTTTCAGGCCCCGTGATTATGGTACGGGTTTTGTCTTTCTTGGAGTGGTCGCGAGACTCGCGCCGCTCCCGAGGCGCTAGATGCGCCTTGTGGCTCGGGGTTGTGTCCATCGACTCTTGGGAGTCGCTGGACTTCCGCTCACACGAGCGGGGAGTTTTCAGCGTAGGCCTTTCCTCGAAAAGCAGGGCCTTGGAGGCCACCGATCCAGAGGTCGATGGGCCCTCCTTCAGGGACGGCACAGCGGCGCTGGCTGCTGACGCCAGGGGGGCTGGTGGCAAGGCCACAACCACACTCGTTGTGGGCTGAGCCGGAGCCGCAGTCTGCTGCGACGTTGCTCCCTTGCGCGCCGCACCAGCATACCCTGAGGTATAAAAAAAGGAAACACGTTTCCGCGCTTCTTGAAATGAGGTGTTTTCTTTGATTTTCATTGTGATTATGTCTTTTTATTTTTTCCATGTAGGGCAAGTTCTAGAGTATGCTGGGTGTCCACCATCACAGTTTGGACAGTGGAGTGTGCCATTACAGTTGTTAGATTGGTGTTCGTGTTCGCCACACTTTGCACAGGTTAGCCGGCCACGGCAGCTTTGAGAACCATGGCCATATCTCTGACACTTGAAGCATCTTCGGGGGTTTGGGATGTAAGGCCTGACTCTAAGTTTGGTATAATCCGTTTCTAGGGTTTCTGGTAGCACGCTTGATGCAAAGGTAAGGATGAGATGCTTAGTAGGAATATCTTGGTTGTCTCGCATGATCTTTCTTTTTTGCACTTGGATAACATTGTGTTCTTTCCAGCCCTCCGGGAGCTCTTCCTCGCTTAGGCTCAATAGATCTTCATCAGAGATGACTCCTTTGCACGTGTTCAATGATCGGTGGGGAGTAACGGTGATTGCCACATTACGGAATGCTAGGAGATTAGAGGGTTTGCCATGCTGTTGAGTGTCGCTGACCTCAAGAAGAAGGTCGCCACTGCTCATTTTCGTCACTTTGTAGCCAGCACCTAGTGTGTCGGTAAGGCATTTAGCCACGATGACAAGGGTTATAGTTCTACCTGTCTTTTCGGGATCTTGACTGTGTATCACATGAAAGCGGGGGAAAGTTTCTTTGCGCTGGCTGAATAGCTGAAAAATTTCTTCGGTGCGTCCTCTTTTTGAAAGAGGACGATCGGAAAGGGGGGGAATGACATCTTAGCCTTGCAGAATAATTTCATTTCGACAGCTACGCCATCCACCCACCACCGAGCCCAACAAGGGGACGCCACGAGCCAGGGAGGAAACGCAGACGCCAGCTGTACGTAGCCACTATAACCCAATATAAAATACCCAAGGTTGGACACATACGCCAGGTTAACCCTTGCCGCCAAGGACAAGGAAGTAAATAGAAGAGAGAAGGAGACAGGAAAGGTGGAAAGTAAGGGAAAGACGAAGGTTGTGAGAAGACAGAGACAGGAAAAGGCGACTGCCGATTTCGTCAAGGTGGGTCAGTCTGGAGGTGCCGTCTATGTGAAGCAGAGGCCAAAGAGGTGTGTTGCCTCCGCCGGGGGGCCTTAAAGGTCCAAGCACCCAGCATCGGCTCAACCGCTAGGATCCCCCTTTCTCCAGAGACGGCTAAGCCGCGCACGGCTACACGCGGGAGGGTCCAACCCTCGTGTGCTCGGGTACGTGGTGTCGCAACACACCAAACGCCTGCTTGCGCAGACGCCCCTGCGGGGCAGCGTGTTTGAGTGTACTTGAGGACCAAGTCAGCATCCCGCCTCGCTCCAGCATTGTCATTTCCGTCGAAAGCGAAACAACCGCAGATATAAAAGTCGTCATAGGGGGCAACAAACGTCCACTGCTTGACCGTGAAATTAGCGTCGCAGGAGGGATCGCTCGAATATACGGAGGGAAAGCGAAAGCAATGCTGACAAACGAGTCTGGAATTCAAGTACATCAACAAGGGCACTGCGATCGCATACATCGAGAAATTTGTGGAAGCCGCCAATGCGTTTGTCCACTCGGATTCTGTCGCACCGACCCCGACGACCATAGTTCCCGAAGCAGACTTCGACATAAATCAAGTCTCCCTACGAGTAAACAGCAACAGCTCAAAAGTCTGCTCCGACGACACAAAAACTGATTTTCGATGTCATCGAGAATTCGACGAACACCAGTTGCAAAGCATTGCATAATAACCAAGAGTACGCTCGACCACTCTGCCAGAGCCCTTACCGAGTTTCGGCGCGAGAACGTAAAGCTATAAGGGAAAAAGTCGACGAAATGCTGTGCGGCGGCATCATCCAGCCACTAAAAAGCATGTAGGCATCTCCTGTAGTCTTAGTGAATACAAAGGGCAGAGCCCTGCGTTTCTGTGTGGATTATTGTCGACTGAACACGATCACGAAGAAAGGCATATACCCCTTTCCACGGATAAAGGACGCGTTGGATCGGCTCTGCAACGCTAAATACTTCGCGTCGGTCGATCTCAAGACTGGCTACTGGCAAAAGAAGTCGATGACAAAGATCGCGAAAAGACTGCCTTCATCACGCCAGACGTCCTCTATGACTTCAAGGTCATGCCATTCGGACTGTGCTCGGCGCCTGCGACGTTCTGGCGCTTGATGGACACAGAGTTAGCAGGACTATAGTAGCTGACCTGTCTTGTTTACTTGGATTACGTCGTTGTCTTCGCCAAAAATTTCCACGATCACCTTAGGCGGTTTGCGACAGTATTAGAGGCCATCAATTCATCATGGATCATTCTGAAGCCGCAAAAGTGTCGCTTCGCTTAACGAGCTCCTCTTCCCATGTCACGTGATCAACAAATCTAGAGTCTGCCCCGACCCGGCAGAATACAGTTCCCATCGCAAAGTTCCAGCAGCCCATCGACATTAAGGCAGTGCGCAGATTCATTATCATGTGGACCTTCTACAGGCACTTCGTCAAGGACTTTTCACGCATCGCTGAACCGGTGACACATCTAAATACTGGCACCTAGTAGTGGCGGCAAAGAACATAGTGGCAAAACGGTGAACGACGTAACTAAGTTTTATTGGGTGAACCTGTGCCCACAAAAACAGACTCAAAGCACCCCGATAGCGACGAACGCAGTTGGCGATCGTAGAAATCTGATCAGAGCGTCAAGCCCATCTTTGAACTGCCTGCTATTTAGGTAAGGACGGAATTTTACTGAAGCCTTAATAATGGCTAGGCGTTCGTATTTGCTCGTAGAAGAATGGCCTTCCGCTTTCGAAAGCGACCAGCTAGCGCAAGCTGTCAGCCGTTCAAGTCCATCTTTCCTCTGGACTAGGACGGCACCGATGCCTAGGTTGCTGGCGTCAGTGTGGATTTCTGTATCGGCGTCCTCGTCGAAGTGCGCAAGTACCGGCGGCGACCACATGTGTCCCATGAGTTCTTGAAATGCGATGGCCTGCGGCGTTTCCCACTTGAACTCGATATCATATTCACACGTGTACTTATTTATTTTATAGGGTGACCGCGTTCCACCGTCGAACAAATGTTATCGCCCACATGTCTGCATGTATCAGAATTTTCTCAAATGTTACTGATGGTTCTATCCGCTTCGTGTTGTCACCAAACCTTGTGTTATCTGACTGTATGCGCAATGCGAATTGTACAGTGCTTTCCGAAACATACGCGGGCACCAGCGATAATTCTGAGATCTTCGAGGACTCATGTATGAAAGCCGACGCGCATGACCCGCTGATCAGACTTTCGACAATCGCCGGGTGTGTCCGCCGGTGTCGTTGTTCTTTGAGTGTAGTTTGTTTTTGAGGGCACAGGTTCGCCCAATAAAACGCTAGTTTCGTCATTCACAGTTTTGCTGATTTCTTCACTGTCACCACTACGGGACAGTAAGTGTTTGGCAGGCTGAAACCACAGGCCTGAGTCTTCGGCGGTAGACCAACACACAGCGCAAATTCGTCATGATTTTCTACATTGACCTACCAGCTACCCAACGCTTCGTCAGATCGTGAACTCAGTATGGACAGTGCAGATTAGCACCGTGTTCCAAGCTGCTTTCAGAACTTTCCGCTAGACACTTCATTTTGAACGCGCTTATCTTATTGTGTATTTCATCATTGTGTATGCTTTTTCGTGTATTATTTTAGTGTGGTGTTTGTCGCGTGTATGTTCTTGGACATTTTTCATTTTTGTCGCGCATTTGACCGTGGGTGACAGCTTAAGGTGGTGTGCTGGCGTTCTCGCGCGTTAAACCCCATAATTTATTTTTCAAGGTCGTCTGTTACTTGGACGATCTTCTAGTGCTTTTCAGTTGCGCAGACACTACCAGACGAAATGACAGACACAATTCACAAGATTTTTGCCAACATTACCCTACTTCCAGCTAACTACGATTCACATGCCACTTCGCTTCTTGGGTTTCAATGGCAGCACTTGAATGAGCTTTGACCCGGGGTAAAAAACGTACCTTCTGTTTCATCGGCCCACTCGAAGGTCGTCAGGAGAGTTATCGTGCTGCCGCTCCTTCGGAAGGTCCTAATCCACTGGCGCCAGCATCAGGAACAACCTGGTTACAAATTGAAACAAGCTGTAAGGCCGCATGATTGTTTTGTGTACTTCCTAGGTGCCGCGAGTCGTCCATGTGCAACCGTTTGTCTTTTATGAGTGGTCAGAAGGCCCGCCTGGTGTCGGATGACGAGTCACGGCGCGCGCCAGGGGTGCGCGGTGCGGATTCGGAGAAGGTGGTCTTGTGCGCACTGAGCTGGCATTCCGCCGACGGGGGTAATAGGTCCGCGCATACAAACCTTGAATGGGACGCGGTGTTGTGGCGCCGGCTCTCGAGTCCCTTGCTGGCTGGAGACGCCACCGAGGTTTACAAAGGCCTAGCAATGTAATAGACCACGTGCTGCGTGTGCGGGGGTCTACTCCCCTACGCGTCCCGGAGGCAACCGTCAAGCTTTGTTGTTGAGCGCTGAGAAAAGCCCGCGTGGTGTCGCATGAAGACTTACAGTGTGTGTCGTAGAGATGCAGCGCCCATGAGAGGAGCGCATTTGGAGAACGTCGTCTTGTAAACACGCACTGGGAGAGCATCGTCTTGTAGACAATAAGTTCGGATGCCATGAACAGTCATAATTCTGCCCCGCGGACAAACTTTGAGTGGGGCTGTGGTACGCAGTGTTGAAGACCCGGCTTCCGAGACATTTGTGGGGTAGAGACGCCACCGAGGTTTGAGGCAGCCTAGAGACGCCACCAAGATTTGAAACAGCCTAGCAATAAATTGTGCGAGCATGGCTTGTTTTGCTGAGGTGGTCACTGATTACGTAGAAGTGAGAGGGGAACGGAGTTTTAGGAAGAAGGACAACAGTTTTGTTTTCCAATATGTTGACTTTTAAGAGTAAGTCCATCTCTTCGGCTTGTGGCTTAACAAACGTTTATCTCTGAAGCAGGCTTTTGGGTATCGGTTATTTGGTATTCCATTGTTTCAAACATCACTTACAGCGCGTACAAGGACGAAAAGAACGACGAAGACAAGTGCTGGCTTCCAACTGATTTTTATATTGAGTAACACGCATATATACCGAGACACCACGACAAACGACTCCTCCCCCCGCCCAAAGCATAAAACCAACATGAGTATGCATTCAAAATTCAAAGAAACCACGGCCACCGCCTTAATATGAATAAGAGCTCATGTGCGGCCTGAAAAAAAAGAAACAAAAGTTCTTTATCTGTTCATGCAATTGACGGGTTACTAACCGAGTCACCTTCAGCAATCGCTGCTGTTTCAATGATAAGCCTAGTGCATTCGTTAGGATTCCTAGCTAAGATAGTGTTTTTTTTTCTTTTCAAAAAAGCGCTATACAGCTGCATTGTGCGCAATGGACACCGAGAAACCCTTCCTGCCTTTTACGCACTTTATTGTTATGTTCTTGCAACCTAACAATAAAGTGCGTACCTGTGTACCTGTGTGCCCTATATAAGACCGACCGCATTTCGTTCCATTTAAGGCCGTGTCCATACGTATAAAAGACTTGTTTTATTCTATTCCGCATCAGGCTCTCTTGGTTGTTGTCGAGGAAGCCATTTGTAGTTTTGGTGCTGTTGCGCTCCAAAATGAATGTGGTGTGTCCGTCTCAGATTTTATAAAATTTTTTCAACTTTACATTTCCTCAACTTTCGCCGAATGGAATGCGAATGTTTTCCTTCAAAAAAGCGGGATATGTATAGGGTCTTGTATCGCTCGCATGGTGAGCGATTTATTTTTGGCTTACCTACACAGGAACAGCATGTCACGGCTGGGCAATACAAAAATCGAAAAAGCCTTTCCTTACGTGGATGATTTTTTTATTCTGTTTAATTGCGAGGACAGCTGTGTGGCGGCCTCTGTTTGTCATACCTTGGAACTATTTGAAGAATGCTTATCTACGCTCACACTCACATATGAGCTTCAGGACAATGGGCCCCTCAGGTTTTTAGATTTGAATTTAGCTTTTACCCGGCACCATGCATGCATGCTGTATAAGCCGCGAGCTAATAAGCCTCTGTTATCTTATGCATCTGCCCATCCCAAACTGGTTAAGAGAGAGGTAACGTTCATGCTTGCTTGCATAATGCACTAACAAAATCCTGTTACCTTTTCATAGAACCTAGTTTCAGTGCGCAGATCGCTTCGTTGAGGGCGGCAGGGTACCCTAGCAACGTTCTTGTCTCAATCTCGGAGAACTTGCGTAGTAAGTTAAACACTGATCCTCAAAGCATTGAGCCTCAGGTACATAATCGAAGAAACAAAACAGACGTGATCCCTTACGTTCATGGGACCTCCCGCAAACTTAATAAGATAGGACAAACAGCAGGTATCGATGTTGTTTTCTCTGTTCCAAAAAATGAAAAATTTGCCCAGCTTTGTGTCAGAACTAATCCTTTCTAAGGAACGTAGATCTTGCAGTATCAATCATAAAAAAAAGGTATAGAGTCAGTTCGAAAGGCGTTGTGTACAAGATACCACTGAAATACAGTCGGTCTTATATCGGACACACATGTAGGTTTCCTAATTTTAGGTTCCAAGAGCATAGCAATAAAGTGCGCAACGGGCGGGAAGGGTTTCTAGGTATCCATTGCGCACAATGCGGCTGTGTACCGCTTTTTGAAAAAAACACCATTTTACCTAGGCATACTAATGAATGCAGTAGACTTATCATTGAAGCAGCAGCGATTGGTGAAGGTTACTCTGTTATTAAGCCGTCAATTGCATTAACAGATAAAGAACTTGTTCTCTTTTTGAGGTCGCACATGAGCTCTCGTTCATCTGTGTTGGGCTGCTGAGCACGAGGTCGCGGGATCGAATCCCGGCCACGGCGGCCGCATTTCGATGGGGGCGAAATGCGAAAACACCCGTGTGCTTAGATTTAGGTGCACGTTAAAGAACCCCAGGTGGTCAAAATTTCCGGAGTCCTCCACTACGGCGTGCCTCATAATCAGAAAGTGGTTTTGGCACGTAAAACCCCAAATATTATTATTATTATTCTCGTTCATCTTAAGGCGGCGGTCACGGTTTCTTTAAATTTTGAATGCATACCCGTGTTGGTTTTATGCTTTGGGAGGGGGCGCTTTTGTTTTGGTGTATCGTTATATATGCGTGTTACTCAATATAAAAATGAGTTGGAAGTCAGCACTTGTATTCGTCGTTATTTTGGCCCCTATCTATGTACGCGCTGTGAGTGATGTTTGAAACAAAGTTGATCTCTCATTGGCAACTTCATCTGTGGGATGAGCCAACGGCCCTACCGTCCTTTGTCTGTTTGAGCCATAATAATCTGGACGATATGCTATCCCTCAGACTGGGCTAAAATCAGGATTGCTGACAGATCAGAGAGGCTCCGTACCATGTACGTTAAAACTATTCTGGGCTCTAACAGTCATTGAGACTGTCGAAGAGTGAGACTTTGTTTCTCAATTGTTCAAGTTGTAATGCATTTGTTTTATCTGTCAGGTATATAGAAAAGTTTACTTATAAATATTTCTTGTTCATCTGATCTCCATCGCTTCCTGTTTGCATTCGATCAACAAATGCCGATCATCGTCCGAGAAACTTCACGTCCCAATGGAGAAGCAAGAAGGACAACAGACGAACGAAACTTTAGAGTAGCTTTGATGCTCAAGTCAAAACACAGCTAGAAGCAGGATTTTTAGAGCTGCTTCTTGGATACCTCGCGTGAGTGCTTCGCAGAGAAAACAAGAATAACCGCACTAAAAAAGTGGAAAAGATGCCTATGGTCGTGCTTCCATATGGGCACCACGTTTCGCACAAGCTTCACAAGACGCGTGATCTTCTCTGAGCCCAAAAAATTGAGCAAAATGTGCAAACGCGTTAATTCAGAAGAGCCAGAAGCCTATTCCTGGATGAAAGACAAAAACACACAGGCTAAAGTACGCCGCCTACACCACCGAAGTCATCTACGAAATCCCTCAGTCATGTGTCCGGTCATATAGTGGACCAATCGGTCGCTGTATTATTGGCAAGCTAGAGGAACAGGCAAATTTCGGCAAACAGCTACAGGAAGCAACCTCCCTTAGCACTGAAAATAACGCGGATGATTTCGAAAGCTGAAAGACACATCGAATTTAAAAAGTATGGAATTCTAAGGAGGCGTGAAATCTTGAAGCATACAAGATAGCGACGAAAGGAGCAGAGTGTATAAGCACACTGTCAATTAATCTGCTGTAAGGAGGCGAATGTTCAAACGGGTGTAAACGTGCGTGGTCTGCGAATTCTCTTCTCCTGAAGTCATGGTTCCGTGTACACTTCTAGCATTTATTGGCCTCGAGCTCCACCACTGGAAAAGCTGGCGCCACCGTCGGTGTGACGTGCTAGGAGGGATCACGTGGACATAGCGACCGCGTCGGCTGCTTCGGGAGCGCCGAAGCGAGCTGAAAACGAGAGTTTGAATTCCCTCGTACGCTGCGGTCCTCATTTAGTGGCGAAATTTTCCCGCTTCGAGTGTCTCCTTTACAATGCTTGAAAGCACTACAATAGGTAGTGGCTGCCTTTGAAGGCGCGCAACATGGCAGGCTACTGCTCGGTGCCGCAGGGCCGGACGCACGTAACGGAGGCCGGTGTCAGCCTTATTCACATGTAGCCGCAGGACAAAAAGCTGCGTGAAGCTTGGCTCGCGAAACATAAAACCGGCAAACAGTCATCGGCTACAACTCGGGTATGCAGCAAGCACAGACGCGAGGAAGATTTCTGCTACAGCGCCCGGTCTGCGATGTTCTGAAAACGCGCACTGACACGCTCGCCCGAGTCTGCTGCACCACTAATGTTTTGACGGTATGGTCTATCAACTTGTCGATGCTATAGATACTGGCAAGTTCAGTGCAGTGGAAAGGCAGCGGTAAGTAGCACATTAAAAAAAAGCATGGCACATGGTCATGTTTGTGTTATGAATTAATGCACTGGATTACAAAAAAGGAGCAGCGGGAAATTGCACGCAGAGAACACCGATAAACATACAGTGCGACGCAACTCGAAAAATAATATTGAAAAGTCAAAGAATTTAGAAGAAAAAAAAAAGATTGAGTCGTCGCGACGGCACATCATAGTCCCTTGTAGGCGTCGAAGTCTCTACAATGAAGTTATTTTTGAACAGCTCTGATAGCTCCCACGCAACAATGGTTGCTTGTATACTGTCAAATGCTCATATTCTGCGGCCTAAAGTTCATGGCACGGTGCGAGAACGCGCGCGCGGAGAAAGCGAAACAGTGCGCGGACGAGCATGCAGACGCGCAGTAGGTCGCTGCGAATCTGCGCGATCGCTGCATTGAGGCTTCTTTCTATTACGCTCCATTTAGTTATAACACTATAAGAACATATTTCACATAGTTTGCTCTCAGCGTTTACCTACCTTTCACGCTAGAAGCCGGTTCGGGAGACTCCATAGCGGCGACCGCGCGCAGTGGCGTTCACTGTACGTATTCGGTAAAGAGATCGCGTCTGTAAACGATTGTGTGCTTTCAGTTTGCCCAAGATTATTATTTAGACAGTAAACAACTTCTCTCGTTTTGAAAGTACTTACAGAAATGTCCGGGAGAGCTTACGCGTGTTGTTTTCAGTGAGCGCTGACAGCAAAACCGATGAGAAGTGCGCCGCGTGATCCCTCCTACTACGCCAGCCAGGCGCTTCCGATAGATGGGGACTGCGTAACTCCTCGCCGCCAATATTCCGTGAACTGCATGAAATAACCGTTAGTTGAAGCTCAGCTCCTCGTCGTTCGTGCTTCCTACCTATACCTCCTTTGCGTGGGTATAACTTTGACATATAAATAAATTTCACTGCAACATTCTTGATTCAATAGTGGCACATCATCTGCCGCGACCATTCGCGCTAGAGAGAAAAAATTTACTTTTTTGCACTGGAATATCGCCGCAAACGACGCGCATTTCAGAACAGATCACTAGGCACATAGATGTTAAATAGCCAACAAGGCTCTCTTTCTAGGTGTATGCTTCTGACGTATAATCCGAAGAGATCCGTGCTTGTGAAAAGAATATGCTTAGCTGTTCATAATTTTCTATCATCTATTTGGGATTTTAATAAAGCATGTTTTATACTGTGCAATAGAATGCCATACAGTTTCTTATGTTGTGAACTTCATGATGTGAGAATTGTTTCATATTTTCGGCGGGAAGGCTCTGCGTTTTCGCAAACAACTGGCGAAATATATGACGTTCGACTCGCTTCTGGTGCTATTTGATTCGGTCCTAAAGATTACTATTCCCCCACTCCTTTCAAAAAACGCAAACTATTGGCATTTTGCCTGATGCCGGCAACATTGTACATTGGGTTTTCGACAACATTTTGATGATATACGGGCAGGCGACCGCAGTACACGTGTGGAAAGCTTGTGGGTCACGCACGCTCTGGTACAAGTCTCATTAAGTTTGCCATTGTGTTGTGGCACATAACCAGACAGCGTGAACGGAAGCTTGATTGGTCCCGAATAAATAGGCAGAATATCTCGGTATACACCGGCGCTTCAACCATGAAGATGACGTAGACCAAAGTGGACTTGGGGAGCCACGTTGACTGCAGAAGCTACACATTTTTTACTCTGACACCATTCCAGATTTAATGAGCAAGCTACACGAGGAGGGTAGCGAACTAACAAGCGCGGCATATGTTGCGTATCGGCATAGCATTTCCGCGCACACACCCAGCATCGCTAACGCTCGGGTATCCAGCCGTATGATCCTGTCAGCTTATCGCAGTCACTGCGGCCGGGCATCTCATCCTCGGCTCGAGTAACGTGATCGCCGACACCTACACTGCTTAAGGCGTGCCTCATAAAGTCAGCAGTGTAGCTCATGAGTGTCAACAACGGATAACCAGCCATGTCTGCGATTCCTCAACATATACCAAGTGACGAGTGAATTAAATGTACTGCACTTAGCTGTGTGAAATACAAGCCAACGGCCGACATAGCCACGTACAGCTGAGTTCAAGGTGAAGTCGGCGCATATCAACGCCGTGTTGAATTTTGCGTGTGCGTGTACCTTATGATCGAAAGCGTGCACACCGCTTGCCTAGGAACACACAGCTATACCTTGCCACCTCGAATATCAGTGAAAGACTACTGGAGAAATAACACAAAACAGAAAGGTCGCGGCGGAGCAAGAGACGGCCAGTGTCCATCTTTTACAATGATGCCTCGAAACCAGCATCGACTTATTAGAGCACGTGGTTCTTGGCAAGTCCCTCATAGCGAGAAATAAAGATACTCATTTTGGCATGTCAGGTTTCTCGTCAACATGAGACCTTGTAAAGCTTATCCGACAGCTTAACTGCGGAATTTCCCTCCCACGATCTCTCATCTTCGCCCACAGCTAGCAAGAATATGTCGTCTGGCATTTCCGACGTTTCAATAATGAGCTCTATTATTTTTTCAATGAAAGCTGCCTGCCCATGTTGCTAAAGTGTAAGGAAGAGTGCTTGGAAAAAATATTCAAGCTACTAAACTGGGAAGGCTTATGCGTAAGGATCGACGGCGAATACCTCAGCAACCTTCGGTGTGCGGATGACATTGTTCTACTCAGCAACACTGCAGACGAGTTACAAAACATGATTGAGGACTTCAACAGGGAGAGTGTAAGATTGGGGTTGAAGATTAATATGCAGAAAACAAAGATAATGATGAATAACCGGGCAAGGTAACGAGAGTTCAGGATCGCCAGTCAGCCCTTATATTCTGAGTACGTTATCGCTCTTTAGCCCTCCTCATCCGCGTCGAACCATTATCAACCGTTCTCCGGCGGCGGCTGCTTGTGGCACGGCCGCGCGAACCGTATCTTGCACGCGAACTGCAATGCGGACAGAGTGTGCCCACTGCTGAAAACTTCACGCGTTGTGTTCTCGCCGTTCACTTTGAAAACAGACGCTCGTACACTTATGGCCTGTTTCACATGATGCGATTTTCGTCGCACCGGAAGTGCGATTTCCGTCGTTTGCGATGAAAATCGCAGTCGCAGTGCCAACCCCCCAATTTTCGGCTGCGACCAACCGGTTGGTCGCACAGTGGCACCGTCGCACCGATCGCTGCGATTTTCCGTCGAAATTGCGCGGAGAGCTGTCAACGGAGCTATTCCTCCGGTTTGTTTTGGAAAATGGCGTCTTGCACGACAAGTGCAATGCGCGTAGACGTGGATCGTCGCATTCGGTACGTACGCGAAGGGAGAATAAAAAACTTGTACAGATTGCATTCTCCGATTGCTATGCGTTTGTTGACACGCTACACAGCAAATGAAGTGCATTTTCACGTTTGCTTCGTATGCCTTTGCGAGTTGTCAGTGCTAGGAGGTGCTCGATCCCCAGCAGACGACGAGGTCGTCACAATTTTCTTTTGTTGAGCAGCATGCAAAAATCTCGCTTACGAGGCAGCTTGAATTATTTCAACCTCGGCAAGGGCAAATGACAAGACAGCAAAGACCCGAAGTTTCAACGTTGCGCGGAACGCGGTACCGTTCAGTTGCATTTTCTTGTCGGTTTTCAAGCATGAATTTCCCGATGCATCTCGAAAGCTTATCTTGCCTCTTATTAAATTTGACAGAGCAAAATTGTAGGCTATCGTAATGAATTTGCTACGATAGCATTAAACACGTGGCTTGAATAAAATATTACATGCATGTTAAGTTGCACCTCTTCTTTGGAGAATTTTTTTTCTTGCACAGAAACCAATAAACATAGACTATGTTGCGGACTTGTATCCTTACTGCATCTGTATGAACACTTGCTCTGCAAGGTAATTAACTGTACAGCTAGCAGATTAATTAAATTGCTTGCTATAGTGGAAAAGTGACAACGTACCCTCCTGCACAATTATGTAGAACTCGTGCAACAATGCGAAAAGCAGGCAAACGGCCTGTTCTTGTGGGGATAAAACAGTATAAAACGACACGCTGAAGAAAAGTAAATCAAAACTGTGCAGTGATGTCAGCCAGTACAAGCAGTTCTTGCACGTTCACAGCGGATCAAGTGTCCAGAAACATTCACGCCTTACATGTTTCTAGTAAGTTTCTAATAAGTTTGTGGTCACATATATTAGTGTGTAAACCCATATAACGATATCCGCAGCGATTACTATCTTTATAAGTAATGAAATACCATGCTACTTGCAAGTACATATATCACCCGAGGATTTTAGAACAAATTTCTGCATTTCAACTATACACCATATGTGGTTTATTTAATAAAAGACCACAAACTGGGCCTTTTTGCAATGACAAACTTATTCCAAACATTACTTACACACAGGCAAGAAAAAAAATTATAGACAAATATTGTTCTTCAATTTGTTCACCTGCCACTGTGGCTATAGCATTCTGCTGCTAACACAAGGCGAGGGATTGATTTGCCAGCCATGGAAGTCGCATTTCGATGGGAGTCATAGGTGAGAAAAAAAGCTCTTGCACTTAGATTTAGTTCATCACCTTTTATTGAACCCTTACACTTCAAAATACCATTGCATAGGGGGGCATGCTTATGCAAAATCTAACACCAATAGAAATCAAAGGGCAGAATTGTAAAACAACTATCTTTCATGATAATTCGAGTGTGTAAATATTCATTGCATCAATATGTATTGTTCAACAGCACTGCACAAATAAGCATGATCAGGTATAGCAAGTACTCTGTCAGGAAGCTGGTTCTACAGATGCATAAATGTCAAGGCATGAATGCTCATACTACGTCACACATATAGCACAAAGAAAACCTTTTTCAAGAGTTGCCCCTTCTGGCAGATATGAGTGGGCCATAAGCAGCAAAAACTTTATTGCAGGACATTGTGTAATACCGCTTATGAAAGAATGAAGAGAGTGAAGAGGCTTTTAACAGCAGTACCTCATGCTGCTCTAATAAGAGGAATGATGAGAAAAAACATTTCTGGTAGAGCACTTAAACAGTAACTTTCTGAAAGACAGAAAATTCCAGGTGAGAGTTGGAGGTACATTTGGCCCACACACACCAACAACACGGGCATACTACAAGAAACACTACAGCCTATGGTGTATTGCAGTATATGGGGAAGCTATGTTATACAGAAATCAAGAATGATGCAACAAGCCCTCGACAACACTGCAGACTTTCTTGGCCATTCTGGCCTCTCGCTTTCTGATAAGTCAGCTCATATCTACGTCGGAAAAAAAGAAAGACTAGAATCAAGAACTACCCCAGATTGCACATTGTGATCCACATAGCTGGACAAATATGCCCGCAAGTCAACATCCACAAATCCTCAGCTAGTGTAAGCCCATGACGGCAGAGCCAGCACGTGGGTGAAACAATTATGCAATGCCTGGACGCAACTTCCACACCTGGTGAAAAGAACAACCTCGAAAAAATGGGGGCGGACGAGTGGATACTATAGAAAATCGCAGAGGCTGTGCTTGTGTCCAAGGTATGGCACGGTGTGAATTACCAGCAGCACACAAAAAAGACAACTCATCGAATACAGGCATCGGGTAGTAATAACAGGTCTTTCCAACTGTACCATGCTTGAAGACCTCTATGAGAAAGAGCTAACGAACAAGTACCTAGACAGAGTAGAGTTGCAGCCTGCAGCACAAATTCTTTGTCTCAATAGCTCAGAACCTCGTCCCAAGATACTATGCCAGCTAGCATATGAGATGCAAAGACAACTACCCCTCCCTTCAGAAACACAACCTCGGGAGTACCTGAACTTGAAACACAACAGGCCCATGCCGTGGAATATGGGGTCAAACAATTAGGCCAGGAGACTATATGCAACTGCCAAACACACAGATGAGGTTGCTAATCATGAAGATGGAAGCAAACATAAGGCACATATAGTACACTGATCTGGCAATAGCAGTGTAACAGTAGTATGACACTACATAAAACTAAACCCCATATAAGTGAGTACCATTCCAGGTCATCCTACACCAAGAAAAGCTGAACTGAAAGCAATCAAAGCAGCACTTGTTGTGCAGATTACACCCTGCACAACACCCTGCATGGATTCACCAGAAACTGTCTGCGCCTGCACATCACACAAGATTGTCAGGAAAATCAGGAGATTGACACGCGGCTTGCAAGCACATGGCCAAGAATTAAATTACAGGATACACAGCCATGCAGATATTCCAGGACACAAGCGGGCTTATAAGCCTGACATAATAACTGAAAACTAGATGAGTTTGTGTGTATTCATTATTAACTAAAGTGCAACAGATAGACAACAGACAAGAACGAAGCGCTCTGTGTGTTCACTTCGTTCCTGTCCATCGCATTTCTGTTGCACTATAGTTAATGAATTCATAAGGCTGCACAGGAGAAGAATGATACCTCTGCCCAAGGGCCCGATCTCGCATCCAAATCCATGCGTGCACACACACACACAAACACACAAACACACAAACACACACACACACACACAAATGTTGCAAGAGTGCATAGCATGAAGCAGTATCAACAGGATGACACTAGATATGGATGAGGACTAACTTTCAACTGAGGTTCATTTGCAAAAATGTGGGGAGTTATATAAATTACCAGAAAAAAAGGACGATGAGCAAAACGAGAACAAGGCGAAAGCAGGAGCCAACGTTTCGACAAGTGGACTTGTCTTCTTCAAGGTCCACGTGTGGAAACGTTGGCTCCTACTTTCGCCTTGTTCTCGTGTTGCTCCTCATCTTGGATTTCTATCTCCTGCCTTCCCCGAGTTTTCCCCAGAAAAAGAAAGACATCTTTGAAGGGTAGATAAAAATTTGTGCTTGATGCAGCCAAACATAAATAAAAATGCTACAGAAAGAAAATAGAGAAAAATTCCAAGTGCAGGAAAAAATCATTACAATTGCCAAACCTGCATTCCAGCACCTTTCAAGAAACACGGTTGGTATTCCAATAGAAAGACTGACAGCTTGCTTATGCAAGCACATTCTTCCAGTTCCATGCCATTGGGAAAAAATGAGTTTTTTCCCTGGACTTGTATATCTATATGTATTTTCTCCCTTTCCTGCTTTTATGTTTGGTTTCATCAAGCACTAGTCTTTATCAGGATTTATTGCTGTACTACTTTGTGGTAACCTTTATAGATCACTGCATTTTCACAATAAACCTTTTAATTAGAAGTTAGCATACCCTGTTCTTACTGCTTCACACTACATTCTTGTTACATTGGCCAGAGAATAAACATTTTTATTAGGTAAATGCAGATTTGGAGAGGCGCCCTCATTCCAGAATGCCTTGAGCTCGGGCCGCGTCCTGGGCCCTCGCAATCAGCCGTTGCTGATCCTCGAGGTCGGAGCTATCCAATGAGGGCCATTAAAGTGACTTGTTGCAGTCTAAAAAAATGAATAGCCTGGTTGCAAATGGCACCAGAGTACACATAGGACAAACAAGAAAACCGAGATGATCTAACAACCAAAAGTTTAATGTACACACCGAGTAAATGCTCGCTGACAAGCAATAGACTGAACATACACAAAAAGGAGAAGCAAAAATTCATGTGCGTTTGCTGACAGGAAATGCATCCATTTCTAACGGAGGCCGTGTTGACAGATTAACCCAGCATTTTTAGATCTACAGCTTCCGCAATTTCTCTAGGCAGCCGATCTGCACAGAATGCTAGCTTCTTCCTTTACAATGCACGCTCAGATGTGGAGAGTGCATTGTAGAGGAAGAAGCTAGCATCCTGTGGAGATCAGCTGCCTAGAGAAATTATGGATGCTGTAGATGCAAATGCACTGGGAGAATCTTGTGTGAGCACGGCCGCTGTTACACTTTCAGAGATGGATGCGTTTCCTGTTGGGATCTGTATGGACACACATCAGATCTTGCTTCTGCTTTTTGTGTAAATTCGATTTATTGCTTGTCGAACAGCATTTACTCGGCATGTTCAATAAACTTTCATTTGTTAATACACCTCATGATTGCCTTGGTCTCTAGCAGAAAGGTGTTCATTCTTTTTACAGTGAAGCTGTATATGCCTAGGCGGAACACTCATGGTCCAATCCCAAAAACCCTAGTGAAGGGGTATGAGCCATTGTTTAAGGGGGTGTGAGCCATTGCATTCGTCTTGCATGATGGACGGAGACATTTCTTGTTGGGTAGACATAGAAATGCTTATGCATTTCAAAAATACCTTTATCTGCGTATTATTGCAGGGAAGGGACACAGAGGGGGATGGGGTTAAGACAAGATCATGATGTCATTATTATCTCACAGCAAAGTTGTGGTGGGCCATTGGCTAGACCGATAGTGATGTCGTTTCTGTCTAGCAGCAGAGTGCGCGTGCAGCAGTCTCTCTCAGACTTCCCAGTAGGTTCGAAAACGTGTCCCTGTATTTCATTAAATGAAATGTGCAGGCCCGGTGTATCACTTCGTAACTACAGTGCATAACTGAGTCATAAACATTATGATTAACGCATTACAAAACAAAGTGCGTAACATAATGCAGAAAGACTTTGATGGACCCGCTGGATTAACACAATGAACCACTCATTGCTCTTTCCATGACGGTGATCTTGCAAAGTGCAATGTGTGGCATTCTAAATAAACAATGTGATAAACCCAAGCCAAACATGTGCATAACCTCATTATGAAACACAGACATGACCAATAATAGAGAAAGACTTGAATAAACCGTTGGAATTAACCCAGTCATAAACACCAGGGCTGCACATTTCATCTTCACTGGTTTACCGTCTGTACAGGGTGCATGGGCAGTAATTTTTTCTGTTATTGTTTGTTAAGTATTGTATAATGTGCCAGTAAAACACGTTGGGCTAGTTGATGCAATGTATTGGTACTGCTTCTTTTGCTGTTTTTTTTCTTAATGTTGTGCCCTTCTTCCTTTTGTAACAACTTTTTTATTCCCCTTTGCATAATACTCCAACCTTGTAGCCTGCGAGGTATATAAACAGATAAGTACATAAGCACGTCATTCATTCATTTTGTTCGTGGAACAAAAACGCATTGATAAGCTTAGACATATCGTCATTGCTTAACACTTTCGAAATTAACAATTATAGCTTGCTATCGATATTGAAGTAGCCTTTCGACAGCAAGAAAAGGAATCAGTTTTTCCAGCTCTGAACATTGAATTGCAGGAAATGCAAGCAGGCATAAAATTCTGCCAATATAATCTGTTTAGGAATACCAAATTGGAATAAACATTGAGGCTTGCATTTGTGCTTTCTCTGGCTGAGCAATCTAGCTTGAAATGACTCCCATAAGCATGTCGTAACAACGTTGATCTAATACAGGTTAAATGCATGACTAGCTTAAGAAATCTGGATGATTGCTGTAAATTACAGTGAAGAAACTATAATATCTAATAACATTATTAATAGAATAATAATATTTATTTCCACAAAACAGGCTAACCGTGAGAGGCGTGCGAGGCTGAGCAGAAAGCTGAAAAATTCTACGGCAAGTGCGCCTGCGTGGGCCTACGATCCTGCATTATGAATAGCGCGTATTGATATGGTCTTCTTGTTAGAAGTTCCGAGTATACTACCAGCGCGAGACACGGGACAACAAATTGGACGAGAAGCGCGTCTTTTAGAATGCTATGTTACAACGTACAGGTTTCTACAAAAGTCACGGTAACTGCTCGAAACATTTGATGCGTCGGCTTTTGCGCCTTTAGAAATATTTAGAGAGGGCTCCCATATATATATATATATATATTCGCAGCGCAAGGACGGCGATGGACGAACCAGCTAGTGCTAAGGTTGAATTTCACGACACAATTTTCATTCCACGTCGTAATCACACAGATCGTTTGAGGCTTCGTTCAGGGGCACACGCGGGCGTTCGGTTTGGTGCTTCTTGTTGCGTTTGGCGTAAGAATATGGCTAGGAGCAGGCACCACATATGCGCAATGACGGGCAATATACACGCATCACTTCTCCAGAAACTGACGCCGAGCACGGGTAGCGCGAGGATCTTGTTGGGCTGACACGACAACTTCGTGTCAGCCGAATTCCGAATACTGCATATATGGTGAGGGTAGCTATATGAACTTGTTGATAGGTCATCTTGTAGATTGTTGTAGCGCAGGCAGAACGAAACGGTCATAGAAGGTAGATAAGACAACACACAGCGCTGAACTATAGAATAAAGAATCGCTGAACCACCTGCGAACAGCTGTTTACGTGCGCGATGTCGCACTGAACTACAGAAACCGCCGTCGCGAACCCCAAGACAAATCCTAACTAACGTTTCTAAATTAGTAAACGTACATATTATTTGCTTTTAATCAAGAGAACTCAATAGTATTATAGCGTAAACGTTTTATTCACTACAATAAAAGAATTATGCAGCGTGTGCCACGAAACCAGGCAGTAAGCAACCCTGGGCGTCGCACCAGTCGTATTGCTGAAATCGCAAACATGTGAAATGAGCCCTCTAAAAATCGCATTGCGACGCGTGTGACAGCACCGATTTTCGTCGTTGCAGTCGCAGCATGTGAAACAGCCTTATCTTGAAAGTGATCTGCGAAAAGCGCATAGTGCGCCATAAGCTGAAAGCTTCGTGAGCGCAGTGTTCTCGCCGCTTCGGTCGCGTTGAAGCGAGAGCTAGCGCGAAGGTGAATTCACTCACTGCTGCGGGTTCTATTTTAAAAGATATCGTGCGGTACGGACTGACGGACGGATGGTTTTTCTTGTTGGGTAAGTATAGAAATGCTTACGTTATAAAAAAAATCGCAGGGTTCGCGAATTTCGCGATAAGAACCAACACCAACCTACTGCCCCGCCCCCCGCTGAGCGATGCCGTCTTGATCGCTCCCTCCCAACCCCGGGAAAAGGGACAGTACCTGTCTATCTCAGTTGAAGAAACGATTATGAAACGTTAACAACAACAAGAACGGCATTTCCTAACGAGTTGTCTTATGGCCTCTGAGATTTACGCGCGAAGCTGGCGCGCGCGAACCTGGGAGGCCATAATTGGCCGCTTAATAGCATAAAAAGAGAAAGATAACGCCAAACGACACAGTTAAAAATTCAAACAAAGAACTGATCTTAGCTATACTGTTTGGGGAAAAGAAATAAAAAATTAGACAGCCGCAACACACGCCACTAAAGCCACCACAGCCGGCATAACGCGGAACCAACAGTTGGCAACATTCATTCGAGCTTCATTGCTTTGTCCGCTTCGTCTCCGCAACGAAAGCCGCCATCTTCTCGCGCCTAACGTTTTGTATGGTTTTGTTCTCTGCAATCCGCGCACAAAGCTCATCGGTGGATGCACATCTGCTCGGCGTCGCAATGCGGCCTGCGTCGTTTTCTGGTGTTCGCGTAATCGGTGTGAAACATGTCGCATGTGAAGTGTTTGATAGAAGTGCCTCACGTCCAAGTCAAGCCGCCGTACGGGTGTATGGCTGTGTGCCCCGTTCTCGGAAGCGTCGACGGGTTTCCGGCATGCGGATTTCAGGTACGTACAAATGCGTTTCGCCCTCCTATTGAGCTCCGGAGCAAAGCGTGCAATATTTCATGTGAAAGATGCAGTGCCCGTAATCATGGTGTGAATTTCGAGCGGCAAACGAGAACTTCGGCACTTAGAGCACACCGCGGCTCCTAAGTCAGCGTGGAAATTGTTTTACGTTACCGTAATATGTTGCTGTCAGTCTAATCTGCGGCTTGTGGACAGCTAGCCCATTGACGTTTGCTTGAGGCAGCGATACGTATATAAATGGAAGCGGTAATAATTTTCGAGAGCAGACAGTTGTTTCGCTCGATGTTTGGTCGTGTTCATGGCGTTATGAAAGCCAGAAAACTAACTGGCTTGATCGTGCTTAGTTCCAACTCCAAGGGGCGTAACGTTGGCGCTGTATATCTTTGTTTTCGGTGTCACGAGTACCACTTTCATGCTTTTGTTGTATGAGAGTGGTAGCTGCTGCATGCCGTCTGGGCAGAATACAATAAAAGCAATTGCCTCACTTTCATAGGTATGCAATGTGACGTAACAAAATTTCCAGCGTTTTATTCGGAGCGTAAATATCCAGTATAATTTAGTAAGAAACTCAAATTCTGTCTTGGCTTAGTAGGCGTGAAACAAGTGAAACTCTCATTCCTTTTTGAATTGTTCGCCCAGACCGCACGGCCCGCAGATGCGTCATCGGGTAATTGACAGCAGCTTCGCTACGTGAGTTGTTTTATGTGCCAATATTGCTCGGTTAAGTATCCTGTTAATTTATGCCGACGCTCGTTCATCTTGATTTTAAGCGGTTACTATCCCCGAGTACCGGACGATGCCAAACTTCTGAGGTGTAGCAAACGCGGGAAATTCAAAGTGGCGTGGCAGCAAGTTTCTGTTTTTACGTTTCTTGCATTCAAAGCTACCAGACACAGTATCACTGATTTATTTCCATTTCTGCTGTACTTGATCAATCTAATGTGACAACTGCATTTGCTCTTTAATGTTCTCCATTTACTGACGTAGTAGTTCTGCGGAAACCCGCAAGGTGGAGAGAAGTAATGAATAAAGGGAAAATGAGACATCCACCCGTTCGTAGCAATTGCTACAAAGGAAACCCATACGGGTTCCTCGAAAGAAAAGCCTCATAGTTGAAGAAAAATTCGTCCTGGTCCGGGACTCGAACCCGGGACCACCGCCTTTCCGGGGCAGCCGCTCTACCATCTGAGCTAACCAGGCGGCTAGCAGATGGCAGAGCGAAGTCGAATTTGTCGACAACACGAAGCAACACTTCGCTCTGCCATCTGCTAGCCGCCTGGTTAGCTCAGATGGTAGAGCGGCTGCCCCGGAAAGGCGGTGGTCCCGGGTTCGAGTCCCGGACCAGGACGAATTTTTCTTCAACTATGAGGCTTTTCTTTCGAGGAACCCGTATGGGTTTCCTTTGTAGCAATTGCTACGAACGGGTGGATGTCTCATTTTCCCTTTATTCTCCATTTACTGTGTATCCAGCTTGGCTGCCAGAAAATGCTTGAATTTTTTTCAGTATCCAAGTGACGAAATATTTCACTGACGGCCGTGTATGAAACACGCAAGATGACAAAACTGATAGCACAATGATGAGATATTTCTTTTATAGTGTTTGGACACGACTTTTGGTGAGGATTTCGATCGACCTTGGGCCTGGTGACAGCACACCCGACATCGCCAAAGTGCAGCCTATCAGTTGAGTGCCCCCGAATGGACCATCAACATCGGAAAATGAAGCAGAGCCAGGTAGGGGCAATTCTTACTTTGGAACAGAATACTGACAGCTGCCTCATTTTTTAGGGACTAAATAACATACTTACAAACCAATCTTTTCTCTTTGTGCAGCCTACATAGAATTGTTTTTTGCTTGTTATACAGACCTTCCGGAAGCAGTTCTTCTGAACCCTTTTTGCATGCACAAATAAATAAAGAGGAGTGCACTTTCTGAAGAAATTGATGCACTGAAATGTGCGTTCGACACACAATGAGATGCAAAATAACCAACAACTTTAAAGCGGTAAAAAAAAACAAGTTTGAAACATGTTCTAACATCATAACCCGCCTTGGCATACGGATCTAAATATAACAGCAACAGAGGTGCACGCAAAAAAGTGTTTGTAAATGTTTGCAAGATATGTACGCTGTCTAAGAAATTGTTTTTATTTACTTGGGGCTTCTTGGTGCCATGGCAGTGCAGTAAAAGCTCAAAATGATGCCCCTGCTCCTAATAAAGCACCTTTAGATTTTAAAATTAAATTATGGGCTTTTACATTCCAAAGTCACAACCTGAAGTTTTGGGAACCTGGCCTTCTTTAATGTACACCTGAATTTAAGTGCATAAACGTCATTGCATTTTACCCTCATTGGAGGGCAGCTGCCATGGCCTAGATTGAAGCTGGGACCAGCATGACTGAGCAGCATAGCATCATAGTAAGTGGGCTATAACACCAGGTCAAAATGAGAAATACTGCTTAGAACTACCAACTTCTTGGCTCACAAGCACTTTGCACTAAGAGTATGGAGTACTGATAGCGACCGTTTATGTACCAGTTTCTTTTTAGGCTGACTCCATTATTAGGGTGCGCAGCTTCAATTAGTTAAAGCCAGCCTAAATTACAAAACCAGCTCAAAACACGCACCATGTATAGCTGGATTTGGACATGAAAATGGAGTCAATTCATGTCTGCGAAAATGGAGGTGGCAGTCACACTATTTCATGCATTTTGCCTAAAACATAGTCAATAATAGTGAATCAATTTCTAAAATATTCTTTTCAAAAAGTTTTTTTCAAGCATGAAAGGAGGAGCCAAATGGTGTTCAGGTGCACGAGCGGTTAGTTGCACGGCACTTCTTGCATGTGTTCACTGGCTTCTTTCAAGCTTGAAAAAAAAATTGTTGCACCTATTGAGCAGTAGAAAGCTGGATTGGGAATTTTTCAGGATGCTCTACAATTTTCGCACTGACACTTTTGCTTTGAATATAATATTTGAGCAGGTAAATAATCGTTAATAACTAATTACCTAATTAGGAAAAATGCAAGAATTGGTTTCACTTCCTCAAAACGATGGCAAACGACATTACCTTGGTGTTGTCCAGCTACGTGGCACTTGTACATATTTAAAGCTTGCACATGTCATACAGACCACCTCGTAATTACAAGGCATATATAGAAGTGGCTAAGTTGTGTGAGCCAGCCTTGTTTAGCGAATCATGAGAAACAGCCATGTTTCTTTGACTTAAGGGCATGATAAGATTTACATGCTCGACACCTTGTAAATGTTGTTCTAGGCCTGTTCGTAGTTTAGCTGCTACATAAACAATATTTCTCCACGTGTAAGCTCATATGCATGTTTCAAGTAATTGCCTCGTGTGTCCAAAATAAACCACCCTCGCGCTTCTTTCGTTATGTCTTCATCTGTTGCTGTGCTAAATTTTTAACATGCAACTGCACAAATTTTTAACTAGTTTTCATATTTCGTCGTTGTTTGGTGGCTTTATTTCTGAACAAGTCTTCCTTAAACCCTGTTGCACACAGCAGTACACAGCATTTCTGCCTAGAGTGGGAATTGTTTTTTTTTTCAGATTGACATTAATACACCTTGCCTGGGCAATGTAAGGCATTCTACATATCACGGCCCTGCAATAATGTTTTATATTGCATTCCAGCATCATGCAAAACTGTTTACTTACCAGATTAGAATATGTATAAGTGTTGCAAGTAACAGAACCGGAAAAAGCCAGCAGATAATGAGGCCAAGGAAATCATTCAGGAACATGTTTTAAGTTTTATATGTGAAGTATAGAAATGATAAATTCTAGGTAAGTGAAAGTGGATTAAAAGATATCCACCTGTGGGTGGGGAACGGACCCATAACCTTCACATTACGCATGTGATATACTAACCACTGTGGTACTACGTCCGTGTTCGAGCGTCGACAATCTGAGGGGCCATTGTGGACGGTTGAATGCTGCCTCGGTGGCACAGTGGTTGGTGCATCGCATGCCTAATGCAAAGGCTGTAGGTTCGTTCTGCCCCCATGCCTGGTTGTTTTTTTACCATTTTCATTTCCCTTTATCATTTCTACATTTAAATAGAAAATTACAAATAAGTTTCTGCGTGCCTTCCCTGGCATCTTCCAGCTGTGATTGAGAAAAATTTTGACCCTCAGTATTCTTTCTTCTGGTTTGGAAGAACAGGAGCTTCATTTTAAATATAATGAATTCACCTTGTTCAGCATCTCAATGTGGTCTCAAATCTTATCACAGCATGTGCATTACTAAGTGAAGTTTTTGTTAAGATGATGATATAGCATGGGACCTAATTAGTAGCCTTTGTGTACAGATACATGACTAGTCTAATAAATAGGAGGATTTTAAGAAGCAATTCCAACATGGTCTGAGCATGTGTTTTAAAAAACTAATCTAGCACGATTACAGGCATAACTGTTGCCCCTGAAAAATATTTGGATCATCTGCATTGGCATTATTTTTAGAGAGCACCAATACTGCTTTGATAGAAGTAGCCTCGTAGAACATGAAGCATCGCTTCTTGCTGAGTCAAGGAAATATCTGCATATCTGAGGTGCATGTGTCATATGCTCGAATGCCGTTTAAAGGCTGCTAATAAGAAAATTGCTTCACTTGCCTTCCAGACATTGCTTCAGTAGTCTATGCTACTGGATCATAAACAATTTACCAGAGTGAACATTCATCACAGTTGGCTTTGTAATATTTATGCAAAATACCACAATTGCCTACTAGACGTGTGACTGCACTAAAGCTTCGAATTAATGACCGGTAAGATTTATAGGACGAGCAAAACTTAGTTTATTACTCCAGAACAAAATGCGAGGCACTTCGGTTATTTCTGCCATAGCGTTTCTTACAGTAATTACTAGAGGAAACTCTGGCGCTGCAGTCGTACTACCATGGGAATGATGGGAAGCACATGGATTTGTCTGATATTCGTGCTTGCGAATTCAGACGTTCTTGTGGCTTCGTATATTATACGCCATATAAATCTTGTCGTAAATTTCAGCGCTGTCTATACTCTTCGAAGTGCAGAAGACGCCGCCAACACGCACAATTGCTATTAATTGCAACGATTGAGCTTGTCCAGGTGGCCAAATCGAAAGGCGCCAAGCGCCTCAAGGCACTGGTATGCCCGCGATAAATTCACCAGGGCGTTGCACTCGCTTGTCGTTACATGCCTCCGTGGCTTAATGGTTTCAATATCAGACTTCTGTTCTAGAGTTCCTGTGTTTGAATCCTGTCGTCGGACGATTTTAATGTTTATTTATTTATTACACAGTATATTGTTGAAAATGACTAGTTTACAAAGTCACAAAGCCGTTTGAAGCCAAACAGACGAAGTTTAGGCAAATCCATGTACTTCCCACAATTTCCATGCTGGTGCAGCCGTTCTTGTTTGATCTCCTGTGGACACTAACGTCAGAGTTCTCCCTAGTAATTATTGTATGAAACTCTATGATTTCTGCACGTCGCTCGTGCAGAAGCGGCACCACACCTGCTGCGTAAACATGCACTACCTTTCGGCCAAGTGCAGGGAATGCTGTGAACTCGCCCTGTACAAAGCCTGCACTAAGTAAAATAAATCACATCGTGCAGTTGCTGCTACGTTGAACTGGTGGAATGAGTAGTGAAATGCAGCACCTCCTGAACTAGTTCAGAAAGTGCGGGTTAATCAAGTGGAGATTATATAGTAACAGAAGTTGAGTGATTCTGCATTACGTTCTCGAAATATACTTCATGATACTTTTCCATTTATTTCCTCAGTTATTAAGAATCCCTTTTGCATTGTTGGACAAAACTACAGAATGCCAACATAATTTCTAGCATTCACTGGTAGCAAACATATCAAAACTTGTTCTAGTTTCTGGATTGCCGCTTTAACCGTTAAACCCCAAGTTAATTCCGGAAAAATGTACCAAATTTTCCAAATTTTTTACGTACTCAATTTTTCGGTGTCATTCTCATTCTAAAGATATATTACTTCATTGGTCTCTGGTTAGAAATAACACAAAAATAAGAGCCGCTCTTGAGGGCAGCTTTCCCTCAATGTCGACTGTAATTCATCTTTGACAATAAGAGCAGCATAACATCGGGCAGAAAGAGTGCGACTCGTCATTGGCGATATTGGTACTACCTCCAGTCACTAGTACACCTTGGATCAATGGTTGAAGGTTGCGACTTTGTTGCTGCCCAATTTTAATTCTGCAGCTGTTACACATGGGGTGTAGCGTGTGTATGTACGTGTGCATGCATTAAAATGACTTCGCGCTAGAGCAAAGCAACTGTAGCGCAGAGAAGCATTAGTCATATTTATATATTTGCTTTATAAAGATGAACTAAGTTTATCTTTTGCAATATACACTTGGCGCTCATTGGCCAAAGATGCCCTTGTGCTACTAAAACCTACCAATTAATTCGCTTTTTGCAGTAGCAGGTGCTTATTCCTTTTCAGGATCGGTGTGTGAGTTTTAATTTGTTTTTCTTGAACTGTGCAATTCCCACTCAAAGGACTGCATGTCATCTGAGGTGTTCCTTTTTCAATCAAGAATGTTGAGGTTGTGTTTGTGAAATTCGATTTCTTGCCTCGAACGAGCTTGTACAATCTGACCAAGCTGATAATTCTACCTGCTTATATATTAAATATGTTGCGGTTATATGAACCCTCATAATGAATGACACATAGTATAAAAAATTTATCTAAAAAACAATTTAATGAAATTTTTTATGTTTTTCGCGTTCGTGTTCACTTCCCTACTCTCGTGTCCTGTCTGCATGCCTCACCTCTTTTTTGCATATTAAATATTGTATAAACTTAACCATGCTTTTTTACCACAATGCAGGGGGAAAAGGTTCCGGTAACACCATGCATTTAGTATGGTGGCCCAGACGTGTATGCAAGCAACCTCCTTCATGTGGACCAAGAACTACTCTGCAGTGTCTCGCAGACTTCCATGCGAAGCCCTCAACATTCTCGTCTCAGTGGAATGGCTGCTCATCTATCTGCGTGTCCATCACGAAGACGGCCAGTTGTAAAGCTCCTGTACCCGTTTAAGAAAGCTTAATGATTTTTTTTAGTTTTCATGGTTGGCCGTAGAATCTTAACATTTTTGATGTTGCTAACATTTTTACCTGGCACAAAGTGGTGCAATAACTTTAAACCACGGTAATGTATTTAAGTGATGCTCACTCTAATACCTATCTGGTTTTGTTCGTGTTTAAGAAATTTAATTGTCTGATGAGGTAACAGCATTTGAATTTGTCATCGTGGCTCGTTTCACTGAGCTGCTAGGAAATAAGACGCAAAACCTAACACACGCCAGTTGTAGCATTTTTGTTTTCATGACTAAAGTATACACGTTTCAAATGATGGAAAGTGGGGAAAAAAGCCTCAAGAACATAATCATTCTAGGATTACCATGTCCTTACAACTCTGCAATGACTAATGCCGCATACATCTTGGGAGTACATTGGTCGCAATGCCTACAGGTATACTTGATAAGAGAATAGCTTGCAATCAGATTTTCCGCGCAGTTAATGGCTGATGGCTTTTGTTGGTCGTCTTCATGTTACTATGTATTCAATATTCATTCAGATGTGCTGCGGTTTTTTGCAGTCACACACACACACACACACACACACACACGCACGCGCACGCGCACGCACGCGCACACACGCACACGCACACGCGCGCACACACGCGCGCACACACGCGCGCACACACGCGCGCACACGCACACGCGCGCGCACACACACACACACACACACACACACACACACACACACACACACACACACACACACACACACACACACACACACACACACACACACACACACACACACACACACACACACACACACACACACACACACACACACACACACACACACACACAGTCTTCGTTTCAATAAAAATTTAGTTGAGAGATAGCGCTCATCCTGTCTGCTTCTAGTCTGTGCCCGTGTCACTTCGCGCTACAATCCAAAGTCATGTTACTGTACCAACTCGCCCAACTTTCTATCCTTGTGTTAAAGACACACTCAGACTTGTTCTTACTTATGTGACCGGTTATTTTTGTGCTTTATAATAAGATGCAGTGCTTTTCGAATGAAAACATGATAGTTCGTAGTGAGGTTATTTAAAAAAAACTGTTCTGCTTAAAATTTAATTGAGCAAGCCTGTGCCATTATTCGGTGCTGATGTCTTTGTAGTGGTATGGTTTTACTCCTTATCTTCCTTTTTACTTTTAAAATGTGCGAACAATATTATGGAACCATTTCTCTTTAATGAAATAATAAATACTTCTGACATTTCGTCACAAATTTTACAATGATTTTGTTCAATTAGGTAACCTTAGACTAGCTGATTGTTATTCTGGTAGCTTAAGTTACAATGCCTGTGGAATATTCAATGCAAGCACATGGTGAAAAATAAACTAAATTATTGGGTATATGCAGGTCACTGGCAGTAAATGGAGCATACATATATTTCAGGAAATAGTGCATGCTTATATATTGAACAGCATGCACAGCTACTCATGCTGTTTTGTTCTTAAATGCTGAAACATTACTCAATGTGGAAGCACTTTGTTCTTTGGCTTTCAGTGCTACCTTTAAGTCATATGTGTGAAAGTACTAGTAGAAGCATCTCGTGGATATAAATGACAACTTTGATGAATAGAGGTATAAAATGTGTGCTTAAAACGGCAAAAAACTGCTTGAAAGGCAAACGTATGCTTGTGTAGTACTGCACTTGTTACCGTCGCCAATCGATGCATTGCTTGCGCTCTATTGCATTCAATATGAGCTACAACAACGAGCTGTGGTGTCTTTCCCTCCTGGTCGAGCTGGTGTTGTGAAAATTTTTGACCAAGAAAAGTGGAGGTTTTTAATTATTTCTGAAATGCGTGTAACCATGCTTTTGGCTGTGTGCTGTTTCCACGGAGTTATAAGTACTGGTGCACCAAGGTGCGGGAGATCCTGTGTCCTTAGTGCAGCGCGCATTGTTATTGCGCTCTGCATCCTGTCGGCAGTGTACTATCACTGCAGAGGAAGATTACGAAAAGCATAGGGTGTGTGCATTGCTGCGATCATGAAACTGAATTTTTTTGCCTGAAAGGGTCGCACGTTATGCTACCACATGATGGACCAGAAGCGCAATATTACGACGCCTCACAGATTCTGGCTCATACCAGAGTCCTTCCATGTTTTTCTGGTCACGAAACTCCGCCGTCACGCTATGGGAGAGGTTCATATGCTGCCCAAAGGTGCCGCGACGCGGCGCCACTGTGCCACAGAGGGCATCGTTCGCGTACCGAAATGCGTGCGCAGTGCGAGGCGAGCTGACTTTTCGGGTACGTTCTGTGCATGTGCTGTGCTATTTTTCGAGTGTTGGGCTGTTTGGTTGAAGTGGTGGGGTGGGACAACGATGCCGAACACGTGTTGCGTGCCTGGGTGCCGTTCCGGCTACAAGGGCACGACCGAAAAGGTGTCGTTGTTCTGTTTACCTAATAACAAGGAGCAGAGCGAGAAATGGAAGCGGGCCATACCGCGGCAGGAAAGTGGCGGTTTTAATTTCGAATCGAAGTATACACGTGTGTGCGCGAAACACTTTGGCGCCTCGGACATCGTCACTGCGTACAATTTGAACATCAACGGCGACGACGTGTCCCTGGAGCGTGAGAAGCCGACGCTGAACACATTTGCTTTATGCTTTGTTGCAACCTCAATTTGTGTTATACCAGGATAGAGTAGTTCACAGCAATAGCGCCCTTACCCCGACCATCTATGAAAGGTATAGCATTAGAATTCCTTTAAATGCAAGTGTTAAAACAGAATAATATGCATTGTTTTATTTTCCATTGTCCTTTAGTCTTGGCTAAAGATGGGCTACAATTCTTCAATTGCACGTACTTTTAAGTCTATAAGCTGCTATGAGTAAGAAGGTTATTAGCACACTGTTAGCTACATTTGTATTGTGATTTGCTGAGCAAGTTTTGTCTGCATGTTTAAGTAACAGCTGAAGAAGTAGAAAGGTGGTATCTCTAACAAGCCATTTAAAAAAATTGCTGTATTTGTGATGTGGCTACTTGTGTTCGTTTGAGAGTTCTTTAGCCGTGTGTTATGAAATGCTTATGCTTTACACTTTCTTGTTTATAGAAACAATCGACTATGCATTCTGAACTTATTGCCATTCGTTTGCTGGTGTTTGTTTCCTGCCTCCCAATGCATACCTCTCACGTTTGATCTTATTTCTTTATGCGTATTATATCAGTGTCATGCTTTTAACAAACTTCTTGCATTGTGAATGGTGGACCATTTGTGACCGGACGCCTCCGCGCTATCTGTATTTCGCTCCGCTTATTTTACATGATAAATAAATGATCGTGCTTGTATTTTGTTTTTGCACCAACACGTTTTATTTATTTTCTTAATCGAATTATAAAGTTTTTTTTTCATTTTTCGACCATGATAAGAATATCAGGACCGGTGATTGCAACATTTTAACATATTGTAAATAGTTGCGAATTAAGAACCAAAATACCTAGTCTCGTCGTTTCTGCGTCGAAACCACGAGCAGTGAAGTGCTGGGCTTACTGACGCTTCTAAACGACTGCTTGCTAAGGCAATTGCCTAATTACAGCTAGTTTCAACTGTGCAGGTCCTAACACTTCAGGTTCGCCTTAATCCGTTGTTAAAAACCGCACCGAAGGCATTTAGCAGGATGCGTTGTTGGGAAAGTTAGGTTCATTGTAATAGGAAACATTGGTTGCGCTTTCTAGACAATCACATGTAAGAAGACAGGACAGGTCTGTCTGTCTGTCCTGTCTTCTTACATGTGATTGTCTAGGAAGACATTTAGTAGCGAAGTTCGTCTTGCATTAATTCTACCTAAATTTTATTCAGAAATGACATCGCTTTGCAAGAAATCTTAAGCGCATGGAGCAGCTCAGTTCCCTTTTCTTTGTCATTAAGTATTCTACGGTAGCAGCCCTTTGCAATAGCAATTTCATTCTTTTGATCTCGTTATAAGATACTGCCCACAGAGTCCTTCTATGCCACAGTTTAAGAGAAACTGAACAGCTGTGCTCGGCGAACAATCTGGCGCTATGCGCAACGGAGAATTGGCGCTTACTCCTCTGGTGATAAGTGGGACCACTGGCGTTTTGTTGCGAATGCGCGGTGTTTAATTTAAGGCAAATATTAAAAAGCGGAGCCCACCGAAGCGTTGAGGCGAACGGCGATGACGAAGAAATCCGGACCGGGACCGCCCGGCCGTGTACAGCGGACGCACTTCGACGGGGGCGAAATGCAAAACATCCGTTTATTTAAATTTAGGTGCATTTTAAAGGATCCCAGGTGGTCAAAACTAATCCCGAGTCCCCCACTACGGCGTGCCTCATAATCGTATCGCGGTTCTGGCTCTTAAAATTCCAGATCTTTCTTGTTTTTGGTCTGAGACCGCCGCAAGCTCCATGTTATGAGCGGCTTTTTTTTTTCGTCCCGTGCGCTCATATCATCGCAGAAGACACGCTCAGGCAGTAATTTAATTATATTCAATGTTAAAAATAGTTACGTGAAACAAGCGATCGTTGAGGAAGTTGAGAAAGCTAGAATACCGAGGCTGCCCCACACACAACCACAGCGGTAGCGGCGTTCGCATGCCCTCTCATGCACGGTTGCCCCTCTAGCGGCGGGCGCTGGCGCTATATGAAACTGAGGCGGCAGTTTCGTGACCAGAAAAAACATGGAAGGACTCTGCTCATACTGAACAAGGTAGTACCATAGCTAAGGCTAGGCAGCATTCACAACAGCTAGTCTGCCCATTAACTACATGGCTGTAGTGAACGCTAAAATACTTGCAGGGATAACACTCTTTTGGAAGGGTGTTGTCCGTGCTACACCCATATTGAAAGGGCGGTGTCTGTGTTACACCCCATATAGAAAGGGTGTTGTTTGTTTTACACCCATAGGCGAGGTGATGTCATATTACCACCCCTTTTGTGGGGTGTTAATTTGCACGCCTTTGCTTGGGCTGTAGCAATACACCCAAAAGGGGTGTCACCCATGGGACAAGTCATTTACACCCTTAAGGGTGTTAAAATTTTAGAGTGTAAGCGCTGTATTACTCAATGCGATATTTACACTTGTTAACCTACGCAACGTGTAACCGCATGCAATGTTTGTTTTTATGCGAGGAGTCATCCAGACCGAATAAATTTTCATTTTTCAGCACCCTGAAGCCAAGATTTGGGTACGGGCTTGTTGTTATTCCATGGTATCAATCGTCACTTACAGCGCATACATAGACGATGGACAAAAAAGGACGACGAAGACAGCGCTTGTCTTCATCGTCCTTTTTTGTCCCTCGTCTATGTATGCGCTGTAAGTGACGATTGATACCATGAAGCCATGAATTTGTTTTTGGAGCATAAGCATCAATAAATCAGTCTTTACCTGAGCGACTTCTTGCTGAGGCAAAGTCAGATGAAGTCCTTTAGGGATATTAAGACATATTCGGAAACATTTTTCGAGCCTTATTAATAAATTACCTTTGCGCAAAATTAGAAAGCCACTCCAATTATAAAAGTAAGCTTGATAAGCCACAATGAATGCAGAAACCAGAGACGGGTAATGCCACCGCCGCAGCCGTGACGTCATAGACCTAATTGATTTTTTTATCACTGAAGACAGAATATAATGTAATATAAAAGAGCCAAGGAATGAACTTGGCAAGTTTTGAGGATTTTTACTGCGCAACAAACGGGCCCAAATACGAGAAAACAGTTTGAAATTTGCGACGTCAGACTGGTGTAGCGGACCAGAATGCAGGTATGACATAAAAAATTTAACTTTATCTTCAATTTCTCTTCTAGTAATAACTCTCTTGCAAAACACTAACAAAATTCAGTTAAGAAATAATATTTGTCTATAAACTGCACGGTTTAGTTTTTCTCTTTGGTGACTTTTTGTAGCTGCCTTCGTTAACAGTCCGTCTAAAAGAAGCACAAGGCAAAAGTCTGTCCCCCTCCGGATATCAAAGAAGAGTATAATGCTTCTTTTCTACTTTCTTTTCGTCCGGATCAACTGCAAAACAGTTATCAATTCCGAATACCATAGTATGCCGCTATCGTTGGAATATCGAGAGTTCTAAAGTGTGCTGTCAGCTTGAAGTAGTGCATCATATATGGCTACCAGTATTTTGTTTGGTCGGGACAAGCAAAGTAAGAAATTTTCTCAGCCTTACATGTGTATGCTTATTGCACCGCAAGTTCACTCTCAATATGTGCGTATATGTAAAGTTGCCAAACCCTTCGCAGTCACCATACAATGTCAGGACGCACTCGTTTATATTCTCCCTAGAACCGTTCCTAGCTGGAACAGCCTATATGATCACGGCTTTAATTATTTACATACAATAGATGCCCATTCGTGTCACTTGTTTTCTCTAATGTTGATTTTATGTCTTTATAGTCGCTTCCACTTCTGCTATTTTTTGACACATTGATGTGACTTCATGTGCCTTATAACAAATTTTTCCCTCCGGCTTGGATTATTGTGCTTGCACTATTGAATCAATACATAAAAACTAGAGTTAAACTGTGCAGATTAACCGAGTTATTTTCACTTTACTTTGATCCGAATCTCGTCACGTTTTGCTCCGCTATACAGCACACAGCTGCAAGCTTATTATTTATATTGAAATACTCAGAGCAATGCAATATAGTGCAAGTAGCAGCAGAAACTAGCAGGATTGCCCCGTATCTCCTATTTTTCTAAGAAAAACACAACTGTCTCAAGACGATGAGCAGAACGATAACGAGGTAAAAGCAGGAGCCAACGTTTCGACAAATGGACCTGTGGACTTGTCGAAACGTTGGGTCTCGTTTTTACCTTGTTCTCGCCTTGCTCCTCATCTTGAATTTCAATCTCCCGCCACGACTGTCTCAAGTAAGAGAACTGAGATTCGGGTAGATTAGTGCCATCGGCAGGAACAAAGAGCCTACCACGTCTTCATGGTGTGTGCACTGCGTTCCCCAAGATGAAAAGTGTTCGCGCTCAAGACATGCTTGTCCTTGCATTCTGTGCAGCCTAGATCTTAGATTGGGATGAAATGGCCAAAACGAACACACAAGGAGCGTCCGTGAGTGAGCAGTGCACCGGAAGTAGAGTCCAGGGACTCGGAGCCGTCATCCACTTGATAGGCTACGGAGATAGACTCTGTAGCAGATGGGGACGACTGTGTGTCATAGTATGGGACATTCATCTCCCGCAGCCTACAGCAGCACAATCGGTAGTAGTCCCTCAGTTTCTGTGCTTTCCGCTCGTACTTGGCCGCCCGACCATCTGGCTGGCACGGGTCCTGCGACTCAGGGAAAACATTCAGTTTTCATTCAGCAAAGTAAAAACAAAAACAAGCAATAACACTTCATCCTTAGAAAGTACGTGAAAGCTTCACAGTAAGCTAGGTCAGGCTGCGTCTTGGCAATTCTAACTCACGTGCGCATTAATGTAGGGGCTAAGAAAGCTGAGGTAATTGGTTGCGATTTATTGCGAGGCATGACACGATGTGTCTCTTGCCGTTAAGCTCCTTAAGGTCTCACAATGGTTGTACTGATTTTCCCTTAACCAGCAAAATAGGCGCCGACTAATAGCCCTGACACCCGGGCACTCTAGAGTTCTTTAAATTAGGGGATATCTACGGGAAAGGCGTTCAGGCACAGTGAAACGCGATCAAGGAGTATCTCCCTTACGGCAAAGTTCCTTTGCGGAAAAGGAGATTGCGCATCCACTTTTCGAGCGGAAAGGGCGTACTCTCGCATACAGCGGGCACAACTCGTCAATAGACGGAAACCTGTCACAAAAGTATGGTGCCCCATAAGTATGTTTTTTTTTACCTTGAGAAAAGTTTTACTTTTTAGCGGTAATGCGATTTGTCGGGCAGTGAAGACTTGCTCTAGCTATACGCTCAAATGCTCGCATTACGTCGCTGGTATGACAACACAAACGTGAAAAGGGGCGGCAGAAACGTGGGCAGTAACGTTAGCTGGGTAGTACCATGGCAGCACCACATTAAACAGCATGCACAGCAAAACACGGTCCAAAACGGTGGTCCATGGTTGCTGGGCCAATTTAAATTGCTGCTTAGAACTCAATAACATGAAGAAAATAAAAGAACATGCGCATTATAAGCCATCAACGATGAAAAAAAAAATCTTTTTAGGTTCTGCAGTCGGTAAATGTAATGTATATAGCAGCTTTTTTTAAATGTTTCCTCTCTGCAAGCTCTAACAAGCCACGCTAACTTTTTTATTTTCTTTGATTTTTTCCAAGCGTTCATCTGAAGATCAACTAAGGAAGTTAGTGCGGTGCCGTGTGTCATCGTCGCAAGTCTTTTCGCAAGACTTCAGTTGACAGCAGCGGCTGTGGCAACAAGTTTCTGACGCTAAGCCGACGCATTTCACTACGCAGGCGCCGAAGCAGTGCTTTCAGCGGTCACCACTCCAAGTCGTGGGTATCATCCCTTGAGGACGACAGATCGACACGTTCATCTGCTTGCAGTGACTAGTGGAAGTGGACCCTGACGTGGCACTGCCATCGACGCTAATTAAGCGGGACCGCGCTCATCGCTCTGCACTTCGGCTGGCAGCAGCGGCTGGGGCAACAAGGTTCTGCCGCTAAGCCCACGCATTTCACTACGCAGGTTAGTTTTCATTCAATTGAATCTTTCCACCTAATTCATACTGCCACACCTGTTGTTGTCAACCTGGTGTATCTTTGTGAACGATGGTTACGAATGCAGAATTGTCGCGCAAGGTTGACGTACTTCGACGAGAAGTGGCTCAAATGCGCAAAAGCCTAGATACCTTCTACTCCCTGTACGAAAAAAATGATACAAGATCACGAAGTGCTAGCGTTGGACAACAAAGCTTTAAAGCAAGAAAACGAGCGCCTAGCCAAAAGGCTCGCTGACTCGGAGCAGTACTCTCGAATCAACAACGTCGAGAATAAGGGTATACCGTGCACGCAAGGGGAGGACTGCAATGTCATTTTAAAAAATCGGAGACAAGATTGGGTGTCCAGTGACTTCTGCAGATACTGACATCATTCACCGGGTACCCGCCAAAAAAGACAAAAACATAATAGCCCGATGTGGCCTGGCAAGAAAGAAGGCTGATTTTATCAGCAAAGCTAGAAAGGCTAGATTAACTACGACGGACCTTGATCTCTATCAGACCCCAACCACTCCAGTCTATATCAATGAACATCTGACGGCCGACAATAAGCGTCTTTTTGCCCAGGCATTTGCTCTGAAGAGAGAAAGGAATGGAAGTTTCTTTGGACCGATGGTTGCTGCATCCAGGCGAGGGAAACGGAAGTTAACCGGGTGTGTGTCATTATAAGCGCAAGGGACCTGTCTAAAATTTGCTAATTGGGACTAACCATGCTTCACTTGGCTTGATAATAGGCTATGTTCCATCCGAAATAAAACCATTAGTGTGAGTTAAAAAGCGGGAACTGATGGTTTTTTTTATCAAAATGTTCGATCACTTCCAAATAAAATAGACAACTTGACCTTGCTAATCGAAACTTTCGGAGTACCATTTACAGCAATAATGTTAACTGAAACTTGCTTGACGCCCACATCGCAGATGTTTCAGCCTCCTGGCTATCTATCGTTTCTCCGAAATCGTCAGGTTAAGCGTGGGGGCGGTGTCGCGCTTTTGCTCAGGGACGATAGTGTGGGTAAGCCCGTAGATGAATTCACTGATATAACTTCCGACTATGAGGTGTTAACAGAGCAGTGTCATAGCAATATGTTTTCCGTTGTGTACAGACCACCATCAAATAACGCAACCCAATTTCTTGAAAAACTTTTCACTTATACATTGGAAGAGAAGATCAATCTAATCCTAGGCAGTGATGTCAATATAAACATGCTCTCGTCTTCTCCACTACAAAAGTATTTTCAATCTCTTATCACAACCTATGGTTTTTCTACCACAATATCTACTGCAACGCGCGGGACTGTTGAAGGTGCATCCCTATGAGATGTATTCATTTCAAACATTAATATTGATTCATTAGAGGACGAAGTTGTGTGCACTGATATCAGTTATCATCTGGGTACTATTTTACTAGTAAATAGAATTCACTGCATTGCTATAAAAAGTAAACAACCAGTCTTTATTCAGTCCATTACTTCATCAAATTTTGAACCATTTCGCCAAGCTATTACTCATGTAGCTTGGAACAGCGTTTACCGAGCAGAAGATAGTGACACGTCGTATACTGCTTTTATGAGCACTTTCGGAACTGTTTACCATGAATACTTCCGCATGAAAAAAATGACACCGTCATCCAAAGCACGAAAACTTGGCTAACACTTGAGCTTCTTGGTAATGTCAAACACAAACACGCCATGTATGCTCGATTTGTGAAATCTAGAGATCCTGCCCTGCTCAGGAAGTTTAAGAAATATAGAAATAATCTCACAAATCAGCTTAGGCCTACTAAGGATGCTTATTACGTGGCAATTTTTAGTGACCCAGCCAATCAAAACATGATGTTCTTTGGCGCAAATTGAATGATTTGCTAAAGCCCAATTCAATTTCAGCTATTCCAGACGTTTTCTGTCATAACGGGCAGAAACTGTCCGGAAATGCTATGCCAAACGCGTTTAATGATATCTTCACACTAAAACCACAAATAAATTACGTCGATGGCCTCAAAAACTATACTCAGTTCCTGCCTGTAAACGTGTTTAGTAGCCCTCTATTTCTTGCCCCAACTAGCCCCTTAGAAGTATTTCCTTGCATCAGCGATATGGGTAACAGCCGGTCCCTGGACTCCAATGGCTTCCAGAATCGCCCCATGAAGTATGTGCTTAATATTATATACCCTGTTCTTACCCATTTTTATAACTTAATATTAACTACAGGCATATTTCCTAAACAAATACAGACTTCACGCGTTGTTCCAGTCTTCAAACATAGTGATAAGGGCCCACTAAACAACTATCGACCCATTTAGATAATTCCAGTGTTTTCGAAAGGTATTGAGAAATTAATGCATATCAGATTGCTATCATTTTTAATCACCACAATTTGTTTCAAGACTTTCAACATGGGTTTAGGAAGAATCGCTCTACCGAAACAGCCCTCTTGACTGAAAAAAATAATTATAGGTGTATTCAGTCGTAATCAAACGGCATTAGGCATATACGTCGATTTTTCCAAGGCATTTGACTTAACTGACCATACCATCCTTCTTAGCAAATTAGAAAACTATGGTGTACGTGGAACAGCGCATGCGCTTTTAGAATTCTAGTTATCAAACAGGACACAGTTCGTAGATACAAACAATGAAACATATGCAAGGAAGCCGGTCGTTGTTGGTGTGCCACAGGGAAGCATTCTAGGGCTACCCTTATTTTTGATTTACATACATGGTATTGTACACTGCACAGACGTCTGTGCAGTGTACAATATCAATGTTGCGTGCTACTACGCAACATTCGTCTCGTATGCTAATGACACAACAGTTTTTATTACAGGGAACATGGAAGCAGAGATAGAAGCGATGGCTAACAAAACGCTGTCTAACCTAGATGCCTGGGCCACGGTGAATTCTTTAAAAGTAAATCCTTCAAAAACAAGTTATTTTGTACACGCCTAAAGGAATAACGCTTACAAAGAAGTTGAATTTATTTTTGGGCTCTCAGCAGTTAGAGTTGGTAGATTCTGTTAAAACCCTTGCAATACATTTTTCAAAGCACCTTGCATGGAATGTACATGTTGAAACCTCCATTCAAAGATGTCCTCTGCCATTGGTGTCCTTGCACGTACGGGATGTATTCTTTCTACAAAGGTGAAGATTATGATCTACAATGCATTAGTTTCCTCTATGTTGCAGTACTGCAGCATAGTGTGGTGTACTACTGGCGTAACAAATTTGCGCAAGCTGTATTTGCTGCAGAAAAGAGCCATACGACTTATTGCTGTGGTACATTATGCTTCTACAAAACTTCTTACAAAGTACGAAATTTTTCCAGTGTTCTGTGTATATAATATAGGCTGATGTTGTGTTATAAAGCTTTTGTTAAGTATGGTATCAATACCATAATTATTCTTGCTAAGTTAAAAGCAAACACAAGTGTTCGTTCAACCAGGCACAAAGAAATGTGGACTGTTCCCAACCCGAGAACTTCTTATGTTGAACAATCTTTGTCCTATAAGCTACCTTCCCTTTTGAACCTATTAAACCATGGAGATTTTGATCCTTCGTGTAATCAAAATTATCTCATTAAACATTTCGCCTAGTCTATTTATTTTCAGGAATAGTACATCCTTTGAATGTTTTCCCTCTACTTGTCGATCGCTGTTTTTTATGTTCATGCCATTTCGAGCTTATGCAAATGGGTTGTATTGTTCTTGCGCTTTGTTACAAAACTTTTTTTTCTTGCTTGATGTTATGTAACATTCGTTGATTTATTTGAACTCTTTGGGCATGACTCACCGTCATCCTGCTGTTTTGCCAACTTTAAGGGGGTCGAGGCTTCGTCAGCTGCTCAAGCTTTTAGTCCCGTACTCCTCCTGTTTCAAGAGAAATAAAGTTAATTGATTGATTGATTGATTGATTGATTGAGACGGTCTTTCATAGTAAGAAAAGCGGTTTACTGTAAAGGACTTTGCTTTTGCGTTTGTGTCAGGGGTACAAAGGGGGCAGTCGATTTGACTTATCAGTGATGTGCTGGCTCTGCGTATCTCCCCCTTTTCTGTGTGTTTTGCGGTTTGCCGCGCATACATACTATGCTCGTCCGCAAATAAAGATGAGTTGGAAGATAGCACTCTTTAGTAATTTATGTATTTGTACATACTGCAGTCTATACAGAACAAGCAGGTGGGCGTATTTCTGCAAACACTCATGTAGGACAAGAATAATATGTGCTCTTGTGCTAGACATATGAAACAGGAAAATGAAGAGAGCAAAAAGAAAAAAAAGTAGCAAGCTGGTCTTTTTGTATTGCAAAGGATGATATTCACACTACCAGAAAAATGCACTGGGATAGTCAATATCACATCAAAATAACTAGTTCTTATCAGAACAAAATGCACTTGCATAGGCGATAGTAAAAATAACATGAATAAAAGAGGGGAAAAATTACATTCCATATCATTGTGCAAAATACTTGAGTAGCGCCTGCTCAAAATTATCAGCAGAGAAAATTTCTGAGGGTAGATCATTCCACTGAACAACTGTACGAGGAAAAAATGAATTCTTAAAGAGGTTAGTGCGTGCACGGAAAGGGAGCAAGTTGTGAGCGTGACGGTGTCGAGACGCGCGTGACAGGTAAGGTTCAATGTATGTTCGTCCATTAAATTCAAGCGACTTGTCATACATCGTGAAAAGAAATTTTAGTCGCGCCACAGTTCTTCGTGCTTCTGAGGTAGGGATATGGTTTTCGGTCATTAGTTTTCGGTACTCGTCTTTGTCCTTCCTTTCCTTCTTTCGTGCGCTATGCACACACCGCCGTTATGCTTTGAGCGCTTTCTTGACCTTGAAAAAGACCTGCTGACTTCAGTGACCCCTTCAGCAGAGTCTTTTATCAACGGCATGTGAAATCCACATGAATGATGTGCCTAAGTATTGCTTCTCTTTTCAGTAGGCAATGCTAACGACTCACACAAAAAAGAAAGCTATTATAATAATTTACAACATTTATTCAGAATGGAAACATCGCCACTTGCATGCAGAGTTCAAAAATATATATATAATTCACTCAATACCCGAAACGAGGCCAATCCGTATTCACTCGACATGAGAATCAATAGTAGACATGCGCAGCAGCGCATGTGCTCAGCTCACATGTTCCGATCAGCGAAAGACGCGTACTGCCAGAGGTACTTCGAAGTACTTGACACCTTGCTTTCTTCGTTAAGCAACAGGTATCCACTTCGGATGTGGCAGCATATGTCACCCATTGAATAGCTTGCCATGAGGAAGGAAGGCGCAGCATATACAGGATGTCCCAAAGTATCGCGCACCGAGATATAAAAATATACAAATAGGAAGTAGCTGGACAAAACCAAGTTAATGATGTTTGCCGTAGTTTGGTACTCAGATTATTTTTGCGTTCCGCTGAATTACATAATTAGCACTAATTAATTATTCAACTTCTAAAATATTATAATTCGAATAAAGTGTAAATGAGAAAATTGAAGAACAATGTGAGAAATTTCCACTGCACCTTTCGGTTGCGCAATGCTTGCTACATACAAGCGTTTTTCCGAGCGTGAATGAAGCCCGCGAATACAAGCAAAATTGGCGCGGGACTGGCCACTTGAGGCACTTTGCATGTATTCGCGGGCTCCTTTCATGTCCGTTGAAACACTGTTACGTAGCGCATATTGAGCAACAGAAAGCTGTATCGGGCGTGAATGAATGAATGTTTACTTTCATCTTGAATACAATTTCAACAAAGGTGCAGGAGCAAAAGGCATGCAGCGCCTGACAGGGACCCCTGCACCCGCAAAATACGCGTGTATTGTACATCGTTTAGTGGCAGTTCATTGGCAGTGAGCGAGCACATACAACGTTACATATTTTTACACATTGTACCTGGAGTTACACAGAAATTTACAATAGAATTTTACAAATTATTGAGCTGAAGCTGGATCTTAAAATAGACCGCGAAATAATAACCAGTTCCCTTTTTCTCTTTTCCTTTTCCTGTCCACAAACCGTAAAGTACAGGTTGTACATGTAAATTACCATAGTAAACTCAAATACAGCATGAATTTGTATGTATCCACTTAAAAAAGAAAAAAAGCGATAGAGTGGGCACGGAGGCACAACTGGAATGAAGGACTCACAGCGCATCTTTTTTGTTGTGCAGCTTCTGGGCTTCCTTTCAAGCAATGGCCCGTATCATCGAACGCCTCCTGCTGTCCAAATCTCTTGTTGCTGCTCGACATCGACACGCCTGGCTATCAACTGCGCCGCCACTGAATCTTCACGTGCGTTAGAGAGCAGAGCGCCCGGCCCTTCTGACGTCATTCCTTGCTCGAACCTCGAGCAACGCTGTCCAACGTCAGCGACATCGTCACGTGCGATAACGGACAGTTTAAAGCACGCACCGCTTGCTACCACGCTAGTGGGCACGGAGGCACAGCTGGAATAAAGGACTCACAGCGCATCTTTCTTGTTCTGCAGGTTGGTGATACCCTTCTCCTACCTTGTAAATGTTACATGACAGACGACCGAATTGCGGTTGTGCTTCCGTGCCCAGAAGCATTATTGAAACCCTTCTGTTCTTTGTTGCTTTTGCTTTGTGGCGACATTGAAGAAAATCCGGGGCCTGACAAGGCCATGGCGGAACTAATTCATATGGTCAAAGAAACTAATGAGCGCTGTATTCGGATCGAATCTAACCAATCCAGTATGTCACAGGCGGATGTCAATGGCGGATCTTAAGATTTCCCACGAGACGGTTTCTGCTATTGTGACCGACATTACCGTGCGGTTGCAAACTGTAGAAAATAGGATTGACGATCTTCCAAATCTGCAGCAAGAACTAGCTAAGACACGTCAATCGCTAAACCGCGTGGAACAAGAAGTAGCTGAGCTACGAGCCCGCCTTGACGAAGCCGAAGATAGGTCTCGACGGGACAACTTGTTGTTTCACGGCATATCGGACACTTCAGATGAGAACGCCCGCCAGTCTGAAGACGAAGTTAACGCTATGGCCCGTGACAGGCTGGACATTCACATGTCATCTAAAGACATAGCACGCGCGCACAGAATAGGCAGATATGTGGCAGGCAAAGATCGGCCACTCATTGTTAAATTTTCTTGCTTCAAATCCAAAGAACTCTTATTATCTAAGCGGTCCGCCTTGCGGGGTACCGGCATCAGCATTACTGAAGATTTCTCCGCACCAACTCGCCATGCCCGTAAAAAACTGGTGGAATTCGGCCTTGGTCTCAAAACGCCTTTCAAGCTGCAGTACAAACGGCTATATGCAAACAAAAAGTGTTACCTGTATGATGTTTCCGAGAATTCCGTCTGCGAAACGCCTTCCTTACAATCCGACACCACTTCGCCAAGTGCCGATGCCCTTTCCCCGAGGGCCACCCGCTCAGGCCGTACCTACTCTGCCGCTAGCTAGGACAGTGCGAGGGGTGGTGGCAACCCATCAGTGCTTTCCGTGCTTTCTGCAAATATTCGCAGTCTTATCCCGAAAAGAGACAATCTAAGCGCCTTAATTGATGATACAAATGCTGATATAATATTGCTGACTGAAACATGACTATCTGACAAAATTTCAACCCGTGAACTTTTCCAGTGCGAGAAAACATTCACCGTATATCGTCGTGACCGCGCTGAGAGAACGGGTGGCGGTGTCCTCACTACCGTGAATGAATTCTTTGAATGCACTCTTTTGAACACTCAATGTAATTTAGAAATAGCGTGGTGTTCTATAACCATTGCTTTTAGAAAAATGGTTTTTGGAATTTGTTACCGCCCGCCTAACTCCAACAGCTGTTTTTGCGAGGCAATTCATGATTGTCTAAGCCAGATTTCAGCCAGATTTCTCGGTATACCAGTTTTTCTTCTAGGTGATTTTAATTTTCCATCAATCCAATGGTCTCATTTATGTCCGTTTGCAGAACCTGCTTCCAGCGGAAACTAGTAGCTTCCTAGCCACATGCTTGGATTTCAGCTTATCGCAACTAGTCCGCCTTCCTACACGTGTTACTTCTACAACATCCTCCCTACTAGATTTGATACTAACGTCATCACCTGAAATTGTATCAACAAGAACTCACCTGCCAGGGCTGAGTGATCACGACGTGATACATTTTTCTATCTCTGTACCAACTGCTAAAAGGAACAAGCGCTTTAAGCTTATCAGAGATTATAATAAAGCTACCTTTGGACGCTATCAACACCGACCTTTCTTCCTTCCTCGACAGTTTTTATATATCTTACACTGACGCATCAGTCGAAGAATTGTGGGCATCATTTAAAGCTAAAGCAATGCATCTAATAAACAAATATATTCCCTAAAGAAAGGTTTGTCAATCATCTAACGCGCCGTGGTACACCAGACACCTTAACCGATTATCTAACAAAAAAGCCAGACTTTTCCGTGTTGCAAAACAATCGTCAACTACTGACAAGTGGTTCGCTTATGCCGTCGCAGTAGAAGTCTACTCGAATGCTTTAAAAGAAACTAAATTTAATTTCTATAACACCACGCTTCTATCGTTACTCAGAACGAATCCCAGACGCTTTTGGAACGTCGTGGAAAACCGCGATAGTCAAGGTATAACTCTTACTAATGAATTAGGTGAGATAATCCCAAGCCGTTATTGCGCGTCTACACTTAACATCGCTTTCACCCATTCATTTTGCCCCACTCACTCTGGCAGCTCTCCACCATTCATAGCACCTAGCTTCTTTCCAATGCAAACAATTTTACTCGACTCATCTGGTATCTGCTCTATTATTAGCAATCTAAAAAGATCCTCTTCGTGCGGTATTGATAGCATTACGTCCAAATTCTTGCAAGGTACTACCGAATATAGTTCCATTATATTAAACTTGATTTTTACAAAATCTCTGAACAATAGCTCCTTGCCCAGAGACTGGAAAAAAGGAAAGGTGATTCCACTACACAAGTCAGGCGACACCCATAACCCATACAACTACAGACCTATTTCCTTGACATCAGTACCATGTAAAATATTTGAACTCATAATTTTCTCTCATCTTGTCAACTTTTTGGAATCAAACCGGTTTTTTCATAACAGTCAACATGGGCTTCGTAAGTCCTTCTCATGCGAAACGCAGTTATTAACATTTTGTAGCGATCTCCATAGTTTTCTAGACGCTGGCTTTATAGTAGAATGTATATATTTAGATTTTGCAAAAGCCTTCGACAGAGTTAACCACCACTTACTCCTACTGAAACTCGGCCAGCTAAATATTGATCCCCTGGTCTTCAACTGGATTCGAGAATTTCTTTCTAACCGTACACAATATCTAAGCATTAATGATAATGATTCTCCTGAAGTTCCGGTCGGTTCACGGGTACCTCAAGGCTCTGTTTTAGGACCCTTACTTTTCTTAATTTATATCAATGATCTTCCTAACCCAATTGCAAGTTCCATTTGTCTATTTGCTAACGACTGTGTTATATACCGCAAGATTGAAAGCACTAACGATACTTTAACACTCCAGGATGATCTCACTAACACTGCAGCTTGGTGCAAGCTTTGGCTTATGGAACTAAACACTTCTAAATGCAAAACAATGAGAATTTCCCGTAACCAGTCAACATGCCCCGCCTACATACTTAATGATGCTCTCCTTGACCCAGTACTTTTTTACAAATATCTCTGTGTGCATATTGCTAACAATCTTTCATAGAAAAGACACATCGAATATATCACGTCGAAAGCTAACCGCATGCTAGGCTATCTCAGACGTAACTTTTCTTTAGCTCCACCGAAATTAAAACAACTCTACGTCACTTATGTCAGGCCTGACCTCGAATACGCATGCTCGATATGGGACCCTGGGCATGCTACTCTAATAAATATCCTTGAAAGTGTGCAAAATCAATCGGTCCGTTTCATTCTTAACAATTATCACCGTACTTCTAGCGTTACTAACATGAAACTTGCTCTTGGCATTCCCCTTCTCTTTTCCCGAAGAAAATTATCTCGTCTCTCCCTCTTTCATAAAATTTACCATCATAACCACGAGCTCAAGTCCCGGTACATTACACCAGCATCTTATGTCTCCGCACGTATCGATCATCGCTTCAAAGTTCATGTACCTGCGCAGCGCACAGTTACCTACTCATACTCGTTCTTGCCGAGAACATGTCTTGAGTGGAACCACCTGCCTGCGTCACTAGTCGCTATCACTGATACCGTTTTCGCAGAGCACTATCAAACGAATTATAAGCCTGCTTCAAAACTGCGTCACTAATGTTGTCACCTACTGCTATCGTCTTCTTTCATTGCTATTATTCCGTGTTTTCGTTTTGTATTCTTGTTATTTGATTTTTAAGTGTTCATTTTTGCCTTGTTACTTTTGTGCTCATTTACCTGTTGTTGCTATATCTTATTTGCGATGTAACTGTTCTTCACTTCTCCTTGTATTTATTTTATATGTACTGATATACTAAAGCCCCTCCCCTCTATAATGCTTCTTGTAAGCCCTGAGGGTAATAATAAATAAATAAATAAATAAATATACTTATGTTGCAATAGTGACTCTTTCAAACACTGTGTTAGTAACAATTTATTCCCATGGTTTTTGAATACATTTCCAGTCATATTGAAATCAATATGACTAGACTGAGTGGACTTCGTGGCACCAACCAGACGACCATACTTATTCCTGCTCTTTTCGTTATGCAGATTGCGCTTTGGCCAAGCAGCCTCACCACCGGACAGCCCACACATATGCACGCAAACAGAGCAATGCCAGTGGCTTCGGATGAAAGAACATCGGAGAAGTCTGCGCTGATTCCGATCACGATCGACGCCCTTCAACTACGCAGCGACCACGTCACGGATGCGGTCACGTCAACCTTATCGGGCACTCGGCAGTATATAAACCCGATCCATGACCCCAACCGCTTCAGTGGACTTGGTGGCACCGACCAGACGACCATGCTTATTCCTGCTCTTTTCGTTGTGCAGGTCAGTAACAACTACTGTGTACCCTCTTTACGGGACAATGATGTAACGCTGACGGTGCTTCCAAGTCCACAATTCCTCGCTGTATTCATTGTGGAGTGCCATGATGTATTTAAGCTATTGCTGCTAACATCGGGTGACGTCGAGCTTATGCCGCAGGGGCGTCTGCGTAAGCAGGCGTTTGGTGTGTTGCGACACCACGGACCCGAGCACACGGAGGCTGGACCCTCCCGCGTGTAGCCGTGTGCGGCTTAGCCGTGTCTGGGGAAAGGGGGATCCTGGAGGTTGAGCTGATGCTGGGTGTGTGGACCTTTAAGGCCCCCGGGCGGAGGCAACACACCTCTTTGGCCTCTGCTTCACATAGACGGCACCTCCAGACTGACCCACCTGGAGGAAATCGGCAGTCGCCTTTTCCTGTCCCTCTATTCAATCTTTTGCTTTCCCTCTCGCTATCTCTTCTTTCCTGTCTTCTTCTCCCTTCTTCTCACTTCCAAATTTCTAGGCGGCAAGGGTTCACCTGGTGTATGTATCCAACCTTGGGTATGTTATATTAGGTTATAGTGGCTACGTACAGCTGGCGTCTGCGTTTCCTCCCGTACTCGTGGCATCCCCTTGTTGGGCTCGGTGGTGGGCGGCTGGTGTAGCTACCGAAATAAATGAATTCTGCATGGCTAATACGTCATTCCCCCCCCCCCCTCTTTCCGATCGTCCTCTTTCAAAAAGAGGGCGCACCGAAGAAACATTTCAACTATTCAGCTAGCGGAAAGAAACTTTCCCCCGCTACCATGTAATACACAGTCAAGATCCTGAAAAGACAGAACAATCTCACCTTCCATCGTAGCTAAATGCCTTACCGACACACTAGGTGCTAGCTACAAAGTGACGAAACTGAGCAGTGGCGACCTTCTTCTTGAGGTCCGCGACACTCTACAGCATGGTAAACTGTCAAATCTCTTAGCATTCCGTAATGTGACAATCACTGCTACCCCCCACCGATCACTGAACACATCTAAAGGAGTAATCTCTGATGAAGATCTGTTGAGCCTAAGCGAAGAGGAGCTCCTGGAGGGCTGGAAGGAACACAATGCGATTCAGGTCAAAAGAATAAAGATCAAGCGAGACAACCAAGATATCCCAACTGAACATCTCATCCTCACCTTTGCGTCCAACGTTCTACCAGAAACCTTAGAAACAGGATATACCAAACTTCGAGTCAGGCCTTACATCCCAAACCCCCGAAGATGCTTCAAGTGTCAGAGATATGGCCATGTTTCGCAAAACTGCCGTGGCCGACTGACCTGTGCAAAGTGTGGCGAACACGAACACGAATCCAACAACTGTAATGGCACGCTCTGCTGTCCCAACTGTGACAGTGGACATGCAGCATAGTCTCGAACCTGCCCTACATGGAGAAAAGAAAAAGACATAATCACAATGAAAATCAAAGAAAACATTTCATTTCAAGAAGCGCGGAAACGTGTTTCCTTTTTCCATACCTCAGGGTATGCTGGTGCGGCGCGCAAGGGGGCAACGTCGCAGTAGACTCCGCCTCCGGCCCAGCCCACAACGAGTGTGGTTGCGGCCTTGCCACCAGCCTCCCTGGCGTCAGCAGCCAGCGCTGTTGCGCCGTCCCTGAAGGAGGGCCCGTCGACCTCTGGATCGGTGGCCTCCAAGGCCCTGCTTTTCGAGGCAAGGCCTACGCTGAAATCTCCCCGCTCGTGTGAGCGGAAGTCCAGCGGCTCCCAAGAGTCGACGGACACAACCCCGAGCCAGAAGGTGCATCTAGCGCCTCGGGAGCGGCGCGTGTCTCGCGACCGCTCCAAGAAAGACAAAACCCGTACCATAATCACGGGGCCTGAAAAGGCTCCGTAAGTCATTTCTCTAACTTGACTCCTCTTGACACACAGCATAAAAACACGAACAATATGGCTACACAAATAATACACTGGAGCATTAGAGGTCTTATCCACAACCTCGATGACATTAAAGAACTCTTACACAAATATAACCCAAAGGTGCTGTGTGTTCAGGAGACCCATCTTAAATGCACACAAACAAAGTTTCTTTGTCAGTACGCCATCTACCGTAAAGACCGCAACGAGGCGAATACCTCGTCTGGTGGTGTCGCAATAGTTGTAGACAAGTCCGTACCTTGTCACCAGGTCGCCCTTCAGACCCCCTTGAGACCGTGTCAATTCGGGCAATTCTTTTTAATAAATTGATCACTGTATGTTGCTTATACATAACCCCCAATTTTCATCTGGAAAAAAGTGATTTTTATAACCTAATTGACCACCTTCCGCACTCTTACATACTCGCAGGCGATTTTAATGCCCACCACACCATGTGGGGAGACTCGCGATGTGACGCGAGAGGCCGTTTCATTGAAAGTTTGCTTGTGAACTCCGGTGCTTGCCTCTTCAACAAGAAGGAGCCAACTTATTATAATATTTATAATAATTCATATTCATCAATAGACCTGTCTATTGGCTCGGCTTCAATTTTCCGGGAACTCCAATACAAACACTCTTGCACGAAGTTCTACACAGACGCATCGAAGTCACGCGAGGGGGTGTCCTATGCAGCCGTCGGCCCATCCTTCTCGGAATCTGATGTACTGCATCCGGAAACAAGCATCTTTACGGCTGAGGCCTACGCACTACTGTCGGCTGTAAAGCATATAAGGAAAACAAAACTCAAAAAATCTGTTATATATACGGACTCCATAAGCGCTGTGAAGGCTTTGATGTCATTTTGTAAGCACAAAAATCCAGTAATCAATGTACTATATTCCGTCTTATGTAAAGCTTATATATGTAACCAGCATGTCATCATATGCTGGGTGCGGGGTCATAGGGGCATCGAAGGTAACGTTCTGGCGGACCAGATGGCCACATCAATTGCATCGTATTCTGTTCATCCTACCGCTGCAGTCCCTGTCACAGATCTGAGGCCCTTCTTGCGCAGGAAACTGCGAAACTACTGGCAACGCTTGTGGGACAGGGAAACAAATAATAAGGTCCACGTAATAAAGCCACAATCAGGGTCGTGGCCTTCTGCAATAAAATCACGCCGGACAGATGTCCTATTCTGTCGTCTCAGATTAGGACACACATTTGGCACCCATAACTTTTTACTCACTGGAAATGACCCTCCAACCTGTGGCAGATGTGGGGAGAGGCTGACCGTGCTCCACGTCCTCCTGGAGTGTCGGAAAGCCGAATCTGAGAGAAGGAGACATTTTTATTTAGCATACCGTCAACACATTCCTCTTCATCCTGTATTGTTTCTCGGTCCAGAACCGCTTTTTAACACAGACACAGTCCTAGGTTTCCTCAGGAATGTTGTCCTACACGTTATTACTCCCATACATTCGTAGCGCTTCCTCTTTAGAGAGGATGCCGCTGTGATAGTCATACTGTATAGCACATGCCTCCAGGCCCTTGTGTGTCAAGGGCTCCGGCGAGGCAGTAGTGCTCTAGGTAATTTAAACATCTCACATATATTTTATAATGCATCATTCTCCCACGATGGATTTTATTGCTCATAGAACATGTCATTATCATCGACATAATCTTATAATAGATAGATTTTACGCACTCTAGAGCGACTATTTTTAAGGTGCCTTTACAGCCACGTCACATGAACCTCATTGAACTCATAACTACATTGCGAATTCATCAACACTGGCTTGGCGCCCTTTGGCCATACCTGGCCCTTGCGCCAATAACAACCAAACATTCATTCAACATTCATTCGAGCTTAACTCCCGTCCGACCTCAGACTAGGAATCTGATACTCTTGCTAATAACGACCTTCTGAAACAAATTCTGAAAGAACAATCTAAAACAAAAATAACTTTAAAAAACTACAGACTATCTGGAAAAGGTTGAGCGAACAATTGATAACATGGAATCTAGGCTTGCCGCAATTGAAAACGACATGGAACGACTGAAGTATTGCCGAATGTAAAAATAAATATGACGCCACGAAAGATCAAATCCAAGAACTTACATGCAAATTGGACGATTTAGAAAATATAGGTCGACGGAACAACTTGATTATTTGCGGTGTAATAGAAAAACCTAACGAACATACAGTTTCACTAGAAAAGACAGTGACAGAAAACATTTTAAAAGAAACGCTAGGCATTGATGTGAAAGCCCTTGAAAGAATTCACATGATAGGTACTCGCGCTCAAGTAACCGAGACCGCCCAATCATCCTTAGGCTGTTTGATTACAAAGAAGAAAAAAAACCTTATCTTGGTGCTATAAACTGAAAAGCACACCATTAACTGTTTCCGAAGATTTTCCTAGGAAAGTAAGGGAAAGGCGCACGCACTTGTGGCATTCAGCGGTACATGAAAAGGTGAACGGAGCAAAAGTTAGGCTAACATTTGACAAACTGAGATTCTATGACAAAGTGCATACTTGGGCCGCAGTGAAGTATATTAGGACGGAATTACCGCAGAAAGCAATTCTTTCAAAGCAGTCCCTTTCCACTTCGTCTTCGCAGAAATCCTCTAAAAACAAGAAGTCCAAAATCAAGAAAGGGGCTGACAGATGGAATAGCACGCTGTGGTATAAAGGAGGAGACAAAGGAGAGGAAAGACAGGGAGGTTAGCCAGTGTAAGTACCGACTGGCTACCCTGTGCTGGGGAAAGGGGTGAAGGGAATAAAAGGAGAAAGAAGAAGAGGGAAAAAATGGAAAAAAGAAAAGAATTCACACAGTAACGCGAAACTACGCGCTACAACGTTGAAAGGCGGTCGCACAATTCGCATGTCCTTAAAAACTTCAACAAAGCCCTTAAGGCCTTGAGTGGCGAAGCCCGTCTGGACCAATGCCCTAGAGCTTTTTGCTCTGTAAAGGGGCGATTGTCCAGTTTTGCGAGAGCGGTCACGAGCACTTTTCTTCGCACTGCGTAACGGGGACAGTCACATAGGAGGTGTTGAATCGTCTCCTCGCAGCCGCAGGTGTCACAAGTAGGGCTGTCGGCCATTCCAATGCGGAATGTATAGGAGTTCGTGAATGCCACGCCCAGCCACGGGCGGCACAAAAGTGTTGCTTCCGCTCGTGGCAACCCTGGTGGTAGGCGGAGTTGCAGACGTGGATCCAATTTGTGGAGACAAGTTTGTAAACAGGGATAAGGTGCCTCAGAAAGGCTGGCCAACGTTTCGATTGGAGGACCTATCTTCGTCAAAGGCATGCCGAGGATGACGATGCCGCCTTTGACAGAGATAGGTCCTCCTATCGAAACGTCGGCCAACCTTTCTGAGGCACCTTATCTCTGTTTACAAACTTTATACTACAAACATAAAAGTTTTAAAATGACAGTTCAGTACCAAAACTCTACGAATCCTTTCGCTAAATGCGGTAAATAAATTTGACCACTTAGAGAACCTAATCCTGTCTCATCAACCTCACATTCTAGTAACAACAATTGTCGCTTAACCCTGGTGTACGTGATTCTGAGGTTATTCCTCCTTCATACAAACTGTTCCGTAAAGATAGAGGATCAAGAGGCGTCGTCGTCGCGATAGCAATTAAAGATAATATAATGTCCTTAAATCTTGATGGCATTCCTGACCATGAAAGTTTATGGTGCAAAATAACTATTGTAACAAAAACATAACTGTAGGGGGCATTTATCGGCCCTAAATGCAGCACCTAACTTCATCGATCAGATTCATGATTACCTTTCAAAACATACTAATTCTAGATCAAAACTTATTATTGCCGGGGATTTTAGCCTTCCCGGAATAGACTGAAACAACCGCTCAGATGACGGCCATGATGTCGCAAGTTCAGAATCACTGCTAGACGTGGTGTTTACGTTTTCACTGAACCAAATGGTAACTGATAAGACCTGTTTCACTTCAACATCATCATCTTTGCTTCATATAAGTATTATATAAGTTCATATAAGTATTACATTAGAAGAATCTTCCGTGTCCATCTAGATTGGCATTTCAGACCACAAAGCGCTTATTCTAACCTGTCCAATTTCAACCATGGGAAAATACAAAAAAACACAACCTACTTACTTTAAGGATTATGCACGAGCAAATGATACTGCTGTACTAGGTTTCCTAGAATGCCAGTTTCATACATTTAGTGAACTAACAAATGTACAATAACTCTGGACGCGTTTTAGAAATATTGTTAAGTATTGCGAAGACACCTTCATTCCAAATAAAAAGAAGCGCATTAAGCGAGAATACCCGTGAATAACACGTGAAATAATCCAACTAAAGAAATAATAAAACGACGGCGGAGAAAGGGAACCAAGTGCACGTTAGACGATCTTTTTGGAACACTAAAATAAACAATAGTAGAAGCAAAAGCCCGTTTCCTTGACACTACGTTGCCTTCTTTTATGGCGCATGACCCTCAGAAATTCTGGCGATATTTGTCAGATGAACGAAACAAAATAACACAAATCGAAATCTCGGACCATGTTATTCAGGATCCTGAACAAATTGCTCATGACCTGAATAACTTCTTTCAAGCAGTTTTTACAAAACATGCTACAAATGCAGCTTTAACACCTTACGATGTCAAAATACCGATGGAAGAACTAACTGTAAGTGAAGAGGGCATACTGTCTCTATTGCATAAGCTTGATCTTAAAACATATACCGGCCCCGATCAGATTTCTAACTCATTCTTAAGTCGATACGCAAGCTGGACATCAAAGTATCTATTTAAAATATTCACTCTTTTTCTTCAAATATCAGTGTTACCAGACGATTGGTGCAAGGCTGCAATAATTCCAATACATAAATCGGGCTCGAAAATAGATTTCAGAAACTACCACCCTGTGCCATTAACAAGCTTATGATGCAAAATAATGGAACACGTAATAATTAAGGCCATAACGACTCATCTAGAAAGAAACGAACTTCTATATAAACAACAACACGGTTTCAGATCAAGCCTGTCAACTATAACCCAACTAGCTGAGTTAACTCATGACATAGCTGGCGTACTTGATAATGACGGCCAATTAGATGCAGTTTTTTAGACTTTTCTAAAGTGTTTGACGTAGTTCCCCACCAGGATTTACTCAGAACATTATCGGCTATGGGTATTAGTAATAAAATAATATCCTGGATCAACAGTTTTCTAACCAACCGTAAACAGAGCATTGCAATCGATAATCATCTTTCACAACCACTCAATGTCTACTCCGGAGTACCTCAAGGATCGGTTCTGGCACCACATTTGTTCTCGATCTACATTAACGACATCTTGTTTTCCATTAAAAACTCAATTCAGATGCGCCTGTTTGCTGATGACTGTGTCGTGTACGATGTCGTACACAACTCAGACGACGAGGTAGAGCTTAATAATTCCCTGCAAACAATTTACTCTTGGTGCAACACTTAGGCCATCAAACTGAACACATCCAAAACGCATTACATTTCTTTCACAAGTAAGAAACTCCAGCTTAATTTTACATATTCAATCGGAAGCTCAATAATCAACAAAAGCGACCAGGCAAAATACCTAGATCTCGCGCCTAACCTTAACTGGCAGCCTCATATCTCGACCATGTGTCAAAAACTAAACTATCCTTTTTAAAAAGGACACTGCGCGCCGCACCACCACACCTCAAACTAAACGCGTACAAAACACTAATAAGACCATGCCTAGAAAACGCTGAATTATCTTGGACCCTCGGCAAAAATGCTTTTTAATTGAAATAGAACGCATACAAACATTAGCAATTAGGTTTGTATATTCGGATTACAGAAGGCAGTCCAGTATCTCAGGTCTGCTCGTAAGGGCAAACCTAAAATTTCTCTAGCAGAGAAGAGCGACTTCACGACTAACATCCATCTATCAATTATACCACGGTAATTTCCAGATAACACGTTCTCATTACCTGCAAGATCCTCCAAAAAGCTCAACTAGACTAAATCATTCCAAAACAATCTACCTTCCCCCATGTCGTGTTAATGTTGACAAACATTCCCTTTTTCCGCCGGCCATTTCCCAGTGGAATTATTCAACTAACGATATTGTGTGTTGGAATAACATCGACTCTTTTATTAACTGCATTCAGTGTATTGACTTTTCACCTTGATGTTTTCTTTATCATTACATTTCTGTACCATTCCTGCACGGGCCGTGAAGGCACTCCAGTATATCCAAATGAAAAATATTTTGTTCTAGCTTATTTAAGATTGTTAGTACTTGGTAGCTGGTTGTTTGTGTACCATAATTTTTCTTACTTTTAGTGTCCGTTTTCTCTTTAGTCTCATATCGTAGGGAACCTTATTAATGTTTTTTTTTTGCCTATATAGTGCATTTTTATGTATGTACTGTAGTAGTTTAAGGTAATAAACGTCGTACGCGTGAAGCATTCTGTGTTTAAAAATAATGGTAATGTGCTTAGTTCATAACATGCATGGTCCTTGATAGTGTTCATAAATGCGCAATATCTTATTTTGTAGAATTATTAGCCTGCTGTAGTTCGTTTTTCTTGTGGCGGCCCCCCCATACGAATATTCCGTACGATAATCGGGAGTAGAACAGTGCAGTATATTTGTTTTGTTTCAGCCAGATAGGTATTAAGTGTGCGATTTTATACAAGCATCCAACAGATTGGGATGGGTTCTTTAGCTAAACTATTAACATGTACGCACCATGAAAGATGCCCTTCGAACCAAACACCAAGAAAGCTTATCTGTTGCCCTTCAAAAGTTAAAATATTTCCTTACTTAGTGGTTTGTTAAGTGCACGAAATATTACATACTTTATTTTCGCTATGTTAAGCAATAAGCTATTTTCCCGGAGCCAGGCCAAGAGGGACGCAAGGTACGTGTTGGCCTTTCTTTCCATATCTGTTAAATCTGCGGACTTAAGAAAGATGTTAGTATCGTCCGCATGCTTGAGAAGTTCAGGACAGTTGGGTATAGTTACAATGTCGTTAATGTAAACGAGAAATAAAAGCGGTCCCAGTTTTACCCCAGTAGAACTCCTTGCGTTGACTTTTCCTTTGATTATGTGGTGTTGGACGATTTGATAGGAGTTTTTCATAATCCTCTACAATTCTTTCATATGTACCTTTCATCTATTTACACCATTTGAGAAGTTGCTTAACTAATTATTACTGGTTATGTATTAGGCGGAATGTAACAAATAATCTGAGTATCTGCAAGTGACGCAAAAGAACATTACCTTGGTCCTGCGAACTACGTGGCATTTTAATATTTTAAATCTTGATGCATGATAGTTGAAACACGCTGCATAACAAAGTTCCACGGCGACGGCTTTGAACCAGGACGCCCGATTTTTTACATAGGTATACTCATTGACATTGTAAGCCAGCAAAAATTGGCACCATAGCAGTCATTCGAGGATGCTGTGAACGTGTTTTGGGGGAACCAGGGAAAACGGCTGCGAAATGTTTTGCCGGAAATGACCAAGCTAAGAAAAATTACGTTGACCATACCGGTCTCATTGAGTACACGCGAGAAGTCCTTTTCTTGTTTTCGGCGGCTGAAAACGTACTTGCGGTCGACGGCTTGAGAAGCCCGTTTGAACCGTCGTTCGGTTTTACACGCTCACAAACAACTCTCCCGCAAAATTAGTTTGAGTAAGATTGCTGACAACTTCATTGACAGATAAAGTGCCGGAATGAACACTTTGTTACTGATGGTGAAACCATCGCATCATAGAACGAACTGATGTCCTTAATAGGAAGGAGAAAGGCGTGAACTTACGAGTCAAAGCAAACCATCTGGCTAAGAAAACAGCAGAGAAAGCTAAACAAAGGAACGAAAATGGGGTTCATAACAGATCAAGAAGGGTGAGGCCTTTTAGGTACGCAAAGACGCTTAGAAGCGCTATCTGTAAAACTCCTTGCATATGCAGTGCACGCTCCGTATTAATTTTTATTTGTCATATGCTGTATTAGCTACTCAATAACGTAATGCACGCTGTTCCTCCTTGCTGGTGTGTCCTTTCGCGCTTTCGAGATATTGCAGTGTCTTATTTATTTATTAATTGGCTTGATAGCACGAGTGCTCATTTTTGCGCCTGATCACTTATTGGTCTGTAACCCTGTATTCTGCTGCTGGGAAATAAACGAAACCAATGGCATAACGCATACTTTTACAAGTAAATAAACTATTGCGTTATAGAGTAACGTTGCTTTATGCTAATAATTCTAGACATAAGTTGTGCTGAGAAATCTTAATACATTGTGTAATCTTTATATATATTATGTGTTATATCTGCTGATCTGATCTTCAGTGGGAAAATAATTATTTATTGTATCGTTGTGCATTAGAACCTTCACGACGCGTCACATGGCTTTTTTTTATGAATGTGCATTTGCGCGACCTAATAGGCACACAACACATATATCTTCCTAACGTGTTTAACTGAATCCACGTGTTACATGGCTCATCCAAGATGGGCTAGTCTCTTGGTGGTGTGAGGGCACTCAGGCTGTGAAATTGAACTGTCTCCTACAATGAGGTCTTATATAATGTGGTCACTTCAGTGAACAATTCTTCGAGGTCACGTGAAGTTTCAAGTGTCATAGTTACAGGCAATATATTTTTATTTATTCATACTGTCAGCACAAGCCAAGACAGGAGTTGAGGGTACATTGCTGTCATCAAACTAGACATAGTAGATGTTTAAACAGTTCAATAGAAAGCAATCACCAGGTACATAGTAAAGGTTTAAACAATTCAATAGAAAGCAATCAGGATAGGAAGGCACAGCATACAAACAAATATGAAGAAATAAACAACATGAGTTACAATAAGTTACAATAAACAAATTATAGCACAACATCGGTCTAACGCAGAAGTAATGCGCCAAACCAACTGCAACCGACAAACAGCTAACCTTAAAACGTATCAATATATATATATATATATATATATATATATATATATATATATATATATATATATTCATACGCACATGATATATTCATCTAAAATACAAAGCATAAAAACGCACTGAAATGAATTGGAAAAACCAATCGCCACGTGACAACAAAACGTGAATATGCGCTCAATATGGCCTTTGTTATCAAGCAAACATAGACACAGAAAAAGGGGAATAGCGACGTACTAGTAGAAGTCTTATGGTATGGTGTACATATATATATATATACATGCACACACACACATATATATATATATATATATATATATATATATATATATATATATATATATATATATATATATATATATATATATATATATATATATATATATATATATATACAGTTGCTACGCTTGAAGAAAACGAAGACCAGTGAACGTGCTTGCGGTCCCGAGTGAAAGCAGAAAGAAGAGAACGACGCTCAGTTGATAAACCAGCTGACCGCTCTTGCGCTCACCTTCGCGACCTAAAGTAAACGGTCCCCTTCATCCGTAAGGGTTATAAACGGTCTCCTTCGCGCGTAACAAAGTGGTGGAGGTGCGGGGTATCGCTCACAACAACAGAACCATCACTGCCGCAGCTTCGTCGAAGCCGTCGACTTGCCGGCCTCCCGCCATCAGCCGTGACCATCTTCGACATGCCAGAAGAAGGAGCCACTCCGAGGGCAGCGCCTAGCAGTCCACTGCCATACTACCGAGTTCCACCCACCTTCGGAGGCAAAGTGGGGGAAGATGCCGACGAGTGGCTCGTCCACTACAAACGAGTGAGCAAATCCAACGGGTGGGATGCAATCGCTCAGCTCACCAACGTGGTGTTCTCCCTCACGGATACCGCCCTCGTGTGGTATGAGAACCACGAGGACGCGCTTACGACGTGGGAACATTTTGTTGACGAGTTATAGGCGTGTTTTGGGGACTCAGTCGCCAAAAAGAAGCGTGCGGAGCAGACACTGTCGCAACGGGCGCAGCTACCAGGTGAGACATGCACAACATACATCGAAGAAGTGTTAAAGCTGTGCAAGGTGGTCAATGCTCGCATGTCGGAAGAAGATAAAGTTGGGCATTTGCTGAAAGGAGTGGCTGAGGATGTGTACAATTTTCTAATTGGAAAGGAGAGCCTCAGTTCTGTGTCCGACGTCATTCGGCACTGCAGAACTTTTGAAACGATCAAGATGCGTCGGATTGCGCCAAAGTTTGGTCGGTTGGCAACCGTTACGACGGTTGCCAGTGTGGACACGAGTGCTTGCCTCGACCTTTCTTCGACCATCCGACAGATTGTCCGCGAGGAACTTTCCCGCCGCGAAGGGTTGTTGCATTCCACTGTTGACCACCATGGCGTGTACACGTCACGTGAGGCTATGACGGCGCCACATTCGGCCCCTTGACAACCGATGGTTACCGCAGCGGCCGTGGAGTACAGCGCAGCCCCACAGTCTAGCATGACAACACGCCCGCCGACTCCGCGCTATGACCAACGCACTCAGCACACGCCTTCTCGACGCCCGATGTATCGTGGTGACACACGCCACGAACCAACCCACTACCCGCGGGAAAATGATAATATTCGCTTCATCGACGAACAACCAAGGGTTAGACCTCTCCCGGTGTGTTATTCCTGTGGTGTCCCGGGTCATATATCGCGGTTTTGCAACCAGCGTATGACCTCGTGGTATGGCCAGCCGTCAGAGTTTTCTAGGCCCTCCGAACGGCCACACGGTGCCCCGTGGCCAGCACACGTATCGTCTGGCGACTAGTATTGGCCGAGCAGCTCCCGGAATAGCTCGCCAGCATCTGACAGAAGTTTGACACCCCCACCGCAACGTCGTGCTCCCCGTTCTCCCTCACCGCTGCGTCGCACCGCGTCCCCTTCGTCACCGGAAAACTAGCTAGCGCGGCCGATGGAGGTGAGGTCGCTGGAGACGTGCTACTGACAGAAATACCTCCTGTGTTGATGCTGAAAAACAAAGTGCGCGTGCTTGTAGATAATGTCCCTATGATGGCTCTGGTGGACACAGGCGCAACAATTTCGGTCATGGGTGTCTCGTTTAAACACGTGTTAGGGCGAAAAGCTTTGTTTAAATGGGAGGAAGATTCAAAGTTCTGTGGAGTGAGTGGTGAGCCGTTGCGACCTATTGGTGTGTGTGGTGCTGACGTATTTTTGGGAGGCCACGTTATTACGACAGAGTTTGTAATTATTCCTCGGTCGACCCATGATGTTATTCTCGGCATGGACTTCTTGCGGGAGTGTGGTGCTACTGTCGACTGGCGCACAGGAAAAGTATTCTTAAGTGGTAGGATTCCATCAGGACTCCTGGAGGACCCTGTAGATCGCGAAACTACACTGTGTGTTTGTGGTGATACGGTCATACCTGCATCATCTGCCGTTTGCGTTCCCGTTGTCTGTTACGGCGCCGATTCCGACTGCTTCGTAGCTACCGTAGAACCGATGCACTTTAACTGTATGAAGAAGAATGTTTTGGTGCCACATTGTGTGGTGTCGATCAAAGGCGGACGCACTGGCTTATGGACCGTAAACTGTTCTGAGGCGCCCGTTATACTATCAGACGGCATGAAATTAGCCTTCGCCAGGGGACACGCGTCCTTATCAGTGGCTGAACTTACAGATGTGCCGGAAGAACCTGACGGCCACTAAACCCCTCCATACACGTTTCCGCCGACCAGGTTAAGTACCGCCAACCTGCCCTCCTCCTCCACGCCCCTCTCCCCCTCACCCCCTTAGCTTCCGGCGTCAAGCGGAACTTACGTAGCTGCAGCTTCCTGTTCCGAGTGGAAGTGACACTTTGTTTTTTAGCGTTGTTTACTTTCGCGCCGCTGGAGAGGCTTTAATTGCACGAGCTGCGGTTGAAACTGTGAATGCGATTACATCCAAGAACTACCGCCTACTGTAACCAGCGATCTGCTCGTGTTCGCAGCTTCGCGTCAACCTGCGACGGGTTGTGGCACGCGCGACAACGTACAGTGGAATCGCGAGCAATGTAGTGCCTGGGCGCTTGGAGCCCACTGCCGTTTTTCGTACATTTGGACAACAGCGACAGCGAACTACTACTTCAGCGGAATACACCAGCTTGTCCCCTTTGCATTCTTCTTATGGTGACTGCCGCAGCTCTGCTAAGCATGCGCGGGCGTCTCAGCATCGTCTACCAGCAGTCAAAGCAGAAATTCCCGCAGCGCAACTACAGGAAGTGGAAACGCCGGAACCGGAAATTTTTAAAGCGGAAATGCCGGAACCGGAAATACCGGAACCGGATTTGGTGTGAGGGGAAAAGGCGTCGCACAAGAAAGGTTGTCGCTACTTAAGAAAGCGGGGGTGGCGCGTAGATGCAGGGGCTTTAACGGCCACAGTTCGGAAACGGCCCTTTTGTCGATGGTAAATAAATCGCTCAGCACGAGTGAACGCCGAACGTTAGTGGGTGTGCTTTCGAAGCACGTTTCGGTATTCGACTTTGCGCAGAAGGACAATATACCTGCAATTCCTGCGTCTCGAACGCGCCATACCATCAACACGGGTTCGGCAAATCCGATTAGACAAAAGCCATATCGTGTTTCACCATCAGAGCGCCAGATTATCAACGAACAAGTGCACGAAATGATGAAAAAGGGAGTCGTACAAGAGTCAGCAAGTCCGTGGGCAGCTCCAGTGATTCTTGTTAAAACAAAAGATGGATCTTGGCGATTTTGCGTCGAGTGTCGCCGTTTGAATGCTGTAACAAAAAAGGAAGTGTACCCACTCCCACGTATTGATGACGCAATAGACTGCCTTCATTCCGCCTCAGTAGATTTACGATCCGGCTATTGGCAAATTCCGATGCATCCTGACGACAAGGAGAAGACTGCCTTTGTAACCCCTGACGGGCTCTTCGAATTTAATGTGATGCCATTTGGATTGTGCAACGCTCCGGCAACATTCGAGAGATTTATGGACACTGTATTGCGTGGCTTGAAGTGGAACGTCTGCATGTGCTACCTCGACGACGTCGTCATCTTTGGCCGCACCTTCAGCGAACACAACTCGCGTCTGGATATTGTCCTGAACTGCATCAGAAACGCTGGTCTAGTTTTAAACTCTAAGAAATGCCACTTCGGAGACTGCCAAACCCTTGTGCTTGGGCACCTCGTCGACAAGGACGGCATCCGCCCTGCTCCCCAGAAAACAGCAGCCGTTGAAGCGTTCAGTGCACCGCGCTGTGTCAAGGAGCTCCGTAGTTTTCTGGGGCTTTGTTCCTATTTCCGCCAATTTATTCCTAAATTCGCCGACGTTGCGTATCCGCTGACATGCCTGCTACGAAAGGACACCCCCTTTGAGTGGACTCCGTAGTGCGACTCTTCTTTTCGTCAGTTGAAGTTCCTGCTGACGTCACGACCGGTTCTTCACCACTTCAGTCCTTCAGCTCCGACAGAACTCCATACGGATGCCAGTGGCATAGGTATTGGTGCCGTCCTAGTTCAACGCTACGGTGACCGCGAACACGTGATCGCATATGCAAGCCGCTCATTAGGTAGGCCCGAGCAGAATTACACTGTGACGGAACAAGAATGCCTCGCGGTAATATTTGCGGTTCATCGGTTTCGTCATTACCTGTATGGACGCCCCTTTACAGTGGTCACCGACCACCACTCGTTGTGTTGGCTTGTGAATCGTCGTGACCCTTGTGGCCGCCTTGCGCGCTGGGCGCTCCGAGTGCAAGAATACAGCTTCACCGTCTCTTATAAGAGTGGTCGACGACACGCTGATGCGGACTGTCTCTCGCGTACGCCACTTAGTACTACGGACTGTGACGCCGACGACTTCGATCACCTCGTGGCTTCTGTGTCGCCGCGTTTTCCAGACTTCGACTGCTTCAAAACCGAACAGCGAAAAGACGATAAATTAACACCGCTCTTCACCGCTACGACCGCCTCGACGACAGCCAACCATTTCTGTGTACGTGATGGACTCCTCTATAAGAATAACTTTTCCAGCACTGGCGCACGTTTTCTCCTAGTGGTGCCGGAGAGCCTTCGCACAGCGATTCTGAGTGCTATGCACGACGACCCTACGTCTTGCCATCTGGGTTCGGCGAGGACGCTTTACCGGATTCAGGAACGCTTTTATTGGCCTGGAATGTGACAATCTGTTGAGACGTATGTGGCCAGCTGCATGCAGTGTCAGCGCCACAAACGGCCATCTTCTGCTCCGGCAGGTCATCTGCAGCCGATCCCGCCTCCAAGCACGCCTTTCCAACAAGTGGGCATTGACTTCGTAGGCCCATTTCCAAAATCAGCCAAGGGAAACCGTTGGATAGTTGTTTGCGTCGACTACCTCACACGCTACTGCCACTGACGTTTCAACATTCCTGCTGCAATATGTGATCCTGCGACATGGTCCGCCCCGCGTGATCATCAGAGACCGTGGACGACAATTCACAGCGGACGTCGTAGAGGAGCTGCTTCGTTTGTGTGATTCCCACTTGCGTCACTCGACACCATACCATCCACAGACGAATGGGCTTACGGACCGTACCAGCCGAACAATTGTAAACATGCTATCTATGTACGTTTCATCCGACCAGAAGAACTGGGATGACGTACTGCCTTTTATCACGTACGCATTCAACACCGCCAAGCACGAGACCACCGGCTATAGCCCTTTCTTCCTGCTGTACGCACGGCCACCCCGGTACACAATCGACACTGTTTTCCCCTTCTGCAGTCACGAAAATCCCACGGTCGCCGAGACTCTCTGCCTCGCCGAAGAAGCTCGTCGTATTGCTCGTTTGCGCACTTTGGCATCGCAGGACAGATCAAAAGTACGCTACGACATTCGCCACCGTCCGGTAACCTATCGCCTTGGTGATTTAGTCTGGCTGTGGACTCCAGTACGGAAACGCGGGTTATGCCAAAAGCTTTTGGCCACCTACGATGGCCCGTTTGTGATTATTAGCAGACTCACGGAAGTCACGTATAACATAGCTCACCTCACGGCGAGTGGTAGAAGAGCTGCCAAGACACAAGTGGTCCATGTCGCCCGCTTGAAATTGTTCACGTCAAGACACATGGATTGACTCGCCCGGCGGGCTTCGTCTGCGACGAGAGGAATGTTACGCATGAAGAAAACGAAGACCAGTGAACGTGCTTGCGGTCCCGAGTGGAAGAAGAAAGAAGAGAACGACGCTCAGTTTATAAACCAGCTGACCGCTCTTGAGCTCACCTTCGCGACATAAAGTAAACGGTCCCTTTCATCCGTAAGGGTTATAAACGGTCTCCTCCGCGCGCAACGATATATATATACGTACATAACATAACACTACATTCATACCAAGGAAAACAAGGGGAATTACTTGTGCTCTCTTTTCGTTTACTCTTTTCGTTAATCACATAACGAGCGCCTCGAATCCGGCAACATTGATGCCTTCAGGTACTATATGTGGGTTTATTGACCAATTGCCTTCACCCACAAATATCATGTACTCATGAGGCCTGTGGCAGAAAGGATGTTGCACATCCGCCACTAAGGTTCGTGAGTGGTAGCGCTGGCTAACACTCCCAGGGTTAGTTCTATTAGTAAAAACATAAAATACCGAAGAAAGTGGATAGGAAAATGGCGCCGCGGTTGCTGAACTGGTAGAGCATCGCACGCGTACTGCGAAGACTTGGGATCATTCACCACTTGTGTCAAGTTGTTTTTTCATCCGCATCCATTCACATTATTTCACCATTTCTTTAATTCAATCATCAAGTGCAAGTAATTCCCCCTATGTTTTCTTTGGTGTCATTGTTTGGTGGTCTTCTTATGGTATGATTAATAAAAATTGGCCCCCTCGCTTAAATATCACATACATAGGCGGGGTTGGGAAAGCTAATCAGTCCCCCCTCCCCCCGCCACCGGAAGAATGAAAACGTTCTGCCGATGAGCAGCAGCACGCTTTTAGAGATTAGTCCATTGCTTCTCATTGAGGAGCTCAGACTGTTAAAGCGCTCCTTTGCTCATTTTCATTCCAACTCGAGTTTTTCGACCTAATAATATCAGAGCTATGAGATAGTTCCTTTTTGCCTATGCGCAAAGAACAAGACGTAGTGCATAAAACACGAAAGATGCACGTTCTTTCTAGTCATGTGTGTACCCTGACGGTTGTATCGGTTAATTTTAGTGCTTGTAATGTACTAACGCTTCCGACTAACCAGAAGCTATTGCCAAAAGTACAGTAGCTTTAATGCAACTAGCATTTCTTGGGAAGCTTATTTATAAAAAGAACTGGTGACCATGTACACATGTCCAAGGAGAGTGGATACAATCGACATTATGACGCACGACAAATAAAGTAAAGGTGCAGAGATAAAAGGACCAAATAAAAGTCGGAGCGCTGGTTACCTTCGATTGTCATCCGTCTCTGTTCGGCTTCACTTGTATGTGGAAAGTTTGAGTACTACCGCTATATCTTTTCGTTCGTGCTTTTGTCTCTACACATTTTTCATTTTTCTTACGCGCTGGAACATGTCTGAGTTTCAACAAGCTTTCTTGCGTAGAGATACGTATTTTCTGCGGGCGGCGCACACGTAATGTGTTACAGATTGTGCAATATATGTGGTCACTTGCACCAAAATAGTGTTGTAAGTCTGCGCTTGTGCGTCTGAGACTTTTCGTCCTCGTCTTGTGCGCAAAAAGCAGCATTCATGTCATACCAACATACCCAAACAGTCACCTTAGTGAAACTCTCAGCATAATTCCTGTAAAGAAATTAAATTAATGACTGTGAAAAGAAAAAAAAGATGTGGTACATTATGGTTTGGATGGGAATCAAGCTTGGGCCTCTGGAGTGCGCACTATTCCCCGACGCTGCAGCAGCTCCATGGTTGTGGCGGACCAAAGGTGCGCCTTGTGCCTACTTTGTTTAGCGCAAAACAACAGACACAAGAAAGACGACAGGACAAGGTGCTTGCGACAAGTTGTTGCGTTGTTGGACAAGGCGCTTGCGTCTGTTGTTTTGCGCTAAACAAAGTATTCGTGGATTCGCACCAAATAGCCCACCAACGCATTGTGTGCCTTGTGCGAGCGTTATTGCACACATCAAGCGGTTAAAGGTGTGGCCCAGTGCGCGCGTCATTGGGCGCGCGCAGCCAATGGTCAAGAGGTGGTACCATGTCATGAGCGTGGGAACGCTGCTTCCCGCTTGCTCGTCAGGTCTCGCCACTGCTGTGCCACACCGCGATGGAGTCTCGACGCTACGTCACGAGTGTACGAGATGAGCGCCCTGCTTCCCGCATGTCACTTGCTCTTCGGATTTCATCGGTGCTGTCTCTACTTTGATGAACTCTGAAGCGTCAAGATCAGTGACAGCTCACAAAGCTGCGGCCAACGTGTACGCAAACACACACCGACTCAGCAGAAAGAACTTTAACGCATGTCGGAAACATTAATGAAAAACAATTCACCAAATGCACTATAATGATTTCACTTTCCCACGCGTAGACAATCTTAAGTGACTCTACTGAATTTTTGCTTCTGTGTTCTTCCCCGTTACTACAACGTCACATGGGGTGGAGGTGCTTCATCGTTTATGTTCCAGACACCCCATCAAAGCCGTGATCCTACACACAACAACGACGACAACGCTAGCGTCGCCTCTAACCATCGAGATAGCCGCAGACTACAAAACTTGCCCCCCGGATTATAGGGGAAAACTAGGACGACCAGGAAAACCGAGGCCAAGCATCCCCCGCAGTCATCGTCCTGGAACACCCAAGGAATCAAAATATTTCACGTCCATCTTCGTCGCGCGACCCCGAAATCTGGCATCAGACTTTTTGAAGGCTATTGATATTCGACAACGGCAACGGTGATGAGAAGTTGCGCCATGTATACGTCTATCTACTTGGAAGACGCCGCAATAACGTGGTTCGAAAACCGAGAATGCACTTTAACAATATGGGACCTACCGAACGTTGCGCGAAGACAAAATTACACAGAAGAGACACCGAACACGTCACAGCGCGTAGCGTCTTTGACATGTTCTGTGTCTTTTCTGTTTAATTGTGTCTTCGCGTTAGATTATGACGTTAAGCAAACACCATAGCCCAACAACAAGCCCTTCAACATGGGACCTGTTTTCGCATAGGCTTCCTGAAAATCTTCACAAGCATCGTGCGCAAAGATCAAGCTCAAGCTCTGTTGGAAGTACGGATGCAGCTACCAAAGGAGAACCTCATTATTTTAACCATGGAAATGACTCGTCTATTTCGACGTGCCAACCCCGACATGTCCGGAAAAAGGTTCGTTTCATTATACGCTGTGTAAAGCAAGATCTCTTAGCCGGACTGATGCGCAACCAGCCGAAGACCGTAACCGGATATCTGATAGGCGTCGTCGATTGGGAAGACGCGGGAAATGCGCACCGGTAAGTTCAACCTACGCTCTGCCAGACAGCGCAGAAGTCTACGCACTGTGCTCCAGTGACCTGCGGGCGACCATCACGTCTGTCGTGTGCGAAGAACTGCGGACAATGTTCCTATTGTCGCAGCCTGAAGTGGCATGCATTGCCGACATAGCCGTCGAAAAAAATCAACTGTCACTAGGAGTTTCTGAACAATGGCAGCCTCAACTGTAAGCCAAGTAGCTACGCCGCCACCACCCGTCGCAATATTCCGCATGCAAAAGCTTCATGATGGGAAATTCTGTAGCCAGACGGCGCCGCCAGCCTATTCGTCCGTTGGCCCGCGGAATTTCCCGAGGAAGACGAATATTTGGCACGTCCCCGACCACTGCCGGCTTTGATACCAGTCCAGGGAAGCAAGTCACATCTACCGCCGGTGCTCATGTCGAGAAATGGGACTCCGAGCATTCGCTGTCAACGCGCCGCGTCTATAGTAAGGCGGGTGACCTGGCGACGTCGCCTACTACCTCGCCGCAAAGCAGGAGAGACCGCAACGACCTACCCGTTCGCCGTCATCAGGACGCTACTTGTTGCCGCATCGCCGACTATAGACTGCCCCAACCCGCGGTCGGTCCATAAGCCGATATGTGGAAAACTGAATGCAGCAAATGTAGGTGCTGTTGCTGTTCATCGAAATGCCGAGAATCCTCCACCGCCGACGCTGATGTCGAAAAGAAAGTCTCGATAACGCAGCGATGACACGATGCCTCCCGAACGAAGCTTGGAATCCGAGAAAGCGCCGCTAAGGAAGACGTGCCGACACGGCGTAACATCACTGGAACAACATGACCTAGCCGTGACTCTGCGCACGCAATCTAGCTGCAAGACAGAGGACCATCGACCTCGTCGTGCTTCTCGATGGCCACGCAGTCACCGCTTTACTGGACACAGGATCAGACTACTCCGTCATGAGTAGACTCTTCGCTACCCTGCTGAAAACAGTTAAGACTGCATGAGAAGGCCCTCACATCCGAGCAGCTGGAGGACACCTAATAATGCCTACAGGAATCTGCACGGTAAAAGCTACAGTTCATAACCAGACTTACCCTCCGACCTTTCTTATCCTGCAGCAATGTTTACGGCACGTAATTCTCGGCACGTATATTTCAGCGAACATGCATCAGCATGAGCCAACACAGCGCAGTAATCGACTCAAAATTCAAATCGATAACTCTGTGCGCAGATCAAGCGATACCGCCGGAGAGGACTCTCAGTTATCATAACTGAAGATGAAGATATCACGCCTTGCGCTGGCATAACTTCTTTCGGTGCAGAAGTAGCCGGAGACACGGAAACCATCCTCGAGAATGTGAGAAATGGCCTTTATTGCGTGAATGAATGTCCCCCCCCCCCCCCCCCCAGTTTCCTTTTGTGTTCCAAAAGTCTGGTGTTTACGCCCCCGGTGTTTATGCACTCGTAGATTTCAACAAAAATAAAAGCAAATAGATATAGCTGCACAGTGAAGCATATGAAATAATTTGTCAGTGTAGGTCGTCCGTTGTATACTGTTTAGCCATATCTTGTGGAAAAAGTATACATCGGCCAAAAGGGCCGCTGTGTAAACACCAGACTTTTGCAACACAAAAAGACACTGGGAGCAGACATTCACTCCCACGTTAATGGACATTGCTCACAACATGGGTGCTGGCCGCTTTATAATGTCACTATAATAAAAGCACTTCTTGTTGGGCTAGTTGGTAGCTATTCATTATAAAATATGAAGACGCCAAATAAACATACACACACAAGTAATGCGGGTGACCTTACTTCTTACTTCTATGACCCTGTCCCGTTTTCTTCTATTGTGTGTGTATGTTTATTTGGCGTCTTCATATTTTATAATGGCACTATAGTCCTATCGCACCATAAGGATCAGCTGACCAGAGAAATAGTGGAAGCTTTTCACATTTACAAGAGGGAGGGGGTTGTATCAGTCATCCATCTGTTCTTCTGAGCCATTGTGAGGTCGCCTTTATGGAAGGACACTACAACAATGTGTAATAAAATTTTGTTAGGAATGCAAGAACTAGAATAGCAGTGCACACCATGATAGATACGTTGCCTATCTTTGACGCCCGAGAATGCGGGAGCAAGCGAAGTTGCAAGTGCTTTTAATTTTTCCTTGCTTATCGTTGACGTTTTCGACGTCTAGGCATATAAATATGGAGTTTTTGTTCATAATAAAGTAGTTGCGAGTGCAGCGAGTGTCGTGTATTCGTGTGTGTCTCCGCGTTTTCTTGGTCAGCGCGCTGATTCACCAATACGAACTCCCCCAACTTTCTACATCACTGGACTTCTCTGTCTTCCGCATGAGAATTCTGCCCTGTGACACTCACACATATTTCCATTTCCATTCATGCCTTGCTTGCCGGGCCTTGATGAACAAAGCCTTCATTTCTATACAGAGATGCTCATTGATATACAGTGGGTAATTTAGGTCGAAGCCAAGATTACTGGTATGCAACTTAGTTTGCTGCAAAGAGCAGTTTGTCTCGCACAGTCCTAGAGAGGAAGCTGACGACCACATTTATGTTCTTTTTATCTTTAGAGAATACACGATCAGCTATGTCAATGTCTTTGTCAGTGACATCGGTTACTAAGCACTTGGCAATGTTAGCGACAGTTTTCCTGACGTTGTCATTTGTGGTCGGTGGTAGGCATAGCACCTCGATATTTGGATTTCTTCTGTACTGCTTAAACTTCGCGATCTCCTTCCTTGCTTCCTTCTGATCCTTCTGCAACTCCTCGTTCTCACTACAGCACTGCGCATTCTGAGCTTTCAGGACAGCCAGCTCCCGACAAAACGTCTCGATGTCTGCCTTAAAGCATTGAAACTAGTCACTCATGAAGCCTGTAAATTCGCGAATGCTTCCGAGTTCAGCACGTATTTCATTGCTCAGGGAAGCGACCTTACGAACTTCAGCCTTTCCCCGAGTTGAAAAAGCATAAACTTTTCCCACCAAGTCACCCAAGGAGTTCCCTATTTCATTGCTGTGGTTAGGTTGTTTTCGGGAAAGAGCGTTCGCAACGCTATCCAAACCACCGGAGTTTTTGTCATACATCGCTTGCTATATAAACAATACTACAAAGGTCGCGTTCCCGGCACTGACAAAGCAGGAATCACACAACTCGCATGAAAAAGAAAGGCACTGCCAGTTTAACGACAACTAAAAGTCAAGGCAGCAACAGCGACGACATTGCTGGTGTCACATTCACACGCTTTATGTTTCAAAAAGGGACAGTATCGCAAAGAAAAGAGCAATAGGACTGGTCTCCAAGGCACCATATGACTGTCATGCCGATCCTTTCTCTTCAAAGCTTAGAGCTATAAAAATTTATTCCTTCTACAGGTATATGCTTTGTCGCTTATATATAGTTGGAAAAATTAAGAATGGTGACACTTACAAAATTGGCATCCTTATAACAGCGTATTTCTTTTTATAAATTACGTCATCTATAACCCTGGAATGTTGACACGAGCAGAACTATGGCCACCAAATGCTAGTTTTGTTTGCCGGTACTGTATACTATTCCTCCTCTAAAGAAGCGAAGCGATATGTTTGTGTGATGGCTGTTGCTGCAATAATAAGTTCATATTCTTTTTCTTCTTCTTTGTTTCATCATTGCGCCTATTTCTCTTAAATCTGTGCGAAATAATGATATTTGGGGTTTTACGTGCCAAAACCACTTTCTGATTATCAGGCACGCCGTAGTGGAGAACTCCGGAAATTTTGACCACCTGGGGTTCTTTAACGTGCGCCTAAATCTAAGCACACGGGTGTTTTCGCATTTCGCCCCCATCGAAATGTGGCCGCCGTGGCCGGGATTCGATCCCGCGACCTCGTGCTCAGCAGCCCAACACCATAGCCACTGAGCAACCACGGCGGGTAAATCTGTGCGAAATATTTGGGCGACAATTTTGTTTATTAATTCTGACCCTCATTATTATTTCTATTGGTATAGAGATTATGTATATATATAAAGTCTGGCTTTGTTTAATCGCTATGAGGCTGGCCTATGTATGAGGTGGCTAGGTTTCCCTCAAGCTGCTACTTACAACTTTTTGCCCTATCTTCGCAATCTTGTTGTTCCGGAATAAACGCAATTAAACTTCCATCGAGTTGGTAGCACTGTGCCACGTGTCGCTATGAACGCCGAACTGGTTTGTGAACTGGTTCAGTGTTGCTGCGGACAAGTTCGCAGAGAGTTAATTTTTTTTTAATTTCCCGAACCATAACCTCGTCGGAGTGCATTGAACTTGAACCCCAACCAAACAGGTATTTATTTTCAGTTTCAACCGTATGGTTTCAAATGCCTGTCTCTGCTTTTTACTTTACTTGATTTAACTTAGCACCATAATAATCATTTGTCCAGTACGCAGACAGCCTAGTAAACAACGCCTGAAACGTTCACTCAAGCTGCACGTTAAGAGGAAGCTTTAGCACATGCCCAAACTCTGACGCGGCCTATTCAAATACATGTAAAATGCAAAAACATTTTTCTGAGGTAACTCCTAGACCGATTTTAATGAAATTTATTGTATTTGAGAAAGAAAGGTAAATTCGAGCGACTGTTGGAAGCGGAATTTCGAATTAGGTCCTGAATGTTGTTAAAAAGGTTTTCGAAATTTCGGACATTTGAAAAAATAGAAGCACTAAGCTTACAAATTCATAGCTCTGCATCAAGGGCAGATATGGCGGTTTTGTAAACGGCATCCATTAGATCATTCAAAGCGGACAAATTTTATATGCCGTTTTACATCTTACGTGAATTTGTTACGTTGGTTACAAGGGTTCTGCAAAAGCTGTATTTACATATTACTAAATTTTCCTATACTCATATGTAACATATAAATTTTGTCCGCTTTAGATGTTCTATTAGATGCAATTCACAGAATTGTAATACCATTTTTCGTTGTTGAGTTAGCGCGTTGTAAACATTATAGTTTCGTTTTTTGAATTTTTGCCAATTCTTTATAAAAAATTGAGGGCCGCAATCAAAAATTCGAAACCAACAGTCACTAGATTTTAAGGTTTTCTTTTAAATGCAGCAAACCTCATCAATTTTGGTGCAGTGGTTGCCGAGGAAAACGAATTCTCCTTTTACATGTATTTAGATAGGAGCAGCCGTGCTAAAGCTTCCTCTTAACGCTGACAGGAGCAGTGACAAATTTTCAGGCATTTTCGCACTGAACGCAAGCTGCGAGTGCCATGGCACCACCACATTGCGTATGCAGCAACTCCTGTTGACTACAGGGCAAATATGTCGAGCAACATTGACTCGGTATGAAATATGGATGTGTAACCTCATTTTATATTGACGACATTATTCATAATGCCGACCCACGGGCCTTTTTATACAGGTTAAATAAAAGATGACTACCGGGGGGGAAACAGTTGCCTCTCACGGCACTTCTGGTGCCAAGCATCGCGCTACAATAACCAGAAAGCTTACTCCAGACAACCTTAGGAATGCTATGCCTAGACTCTAACGCGCACCACACGAACATGCCAATTCGTCAATGCCAATCGCGAAGGAAGGCAAATAGGTCATGATTATCACAACCTATCTCACTTGAACAAGTTTGAGGCCGAAAGGCATTCACATCTACGAGCCTCCCAGAGTGCTCGCTGCCATTGCATGAGAGTAGTTAATACAAAAACGTGAAACACTGAATGCATGACAGCGTACCTTGGCTTTTCGAACGCAGAATGCCACTTCTTTCTTGATGTTTGGGAGCCACATGCGAATTTCCGAAGGGGAGTTCAGGTCATTTTGCACAGTCAGCACATTCTGTGAGAGGCTACACCACAAAGGCACCCGTGGCGACCTTGCTCACTTTACGAGTACAAAGCACGAGTAGCCATGCAAGACTATCTGCATCATTTTCTAGTGAACTCAAAAAACGATTTCCCGTGAAGCCCCTTTGTACTAGCATACTGTGAGCCTACGTACCAGCGGTTCCTTTCATCATCATCATCAGCCTATTTTAAGTCCACCGTACGACCAGAGTCCTTCCATGTTTTTTCTGGTCACGAAACTGCCGCCTCAGTTTCATATAGCGCCAGCGCCCGCCGCTAGAGGCGCAACCGAGCATGAGAGGGCATGCGAACGCCGCTACCGCTGTGGTTGTGTGTGGGGCAGCCTCGGTACTATAGCTTTCTCAACTTCCTCAACGATCGCTTTAGTTTCACGTAACTATTTTTAACATTGAATATAATTAAATTACTGCCTGAGCGTGTCTTCTGCGATGATATGAGCGCACGGGACGAAAAAAAAAGCCGCTCATAACATGGAGCTTGCGGCGGTCTCAGACCAAAAAGAAGAAAGATCTGGAATTTTAAGAGCCAGAACCGCGATACGATAATGAGGCACGCCGTAGTGGGGGACTCGGGATTAGTTTTGACCACCTGGGATCCTTTAAAATGCACCTAAATTTAAATAAACGGGTGTTTTGCATTTCGCCCCCGTCGAAGTGCGTCCGCTGTACACGGCCGGGCGGTCCCGGTCCGGATTTCTTCGTCATCGCCGTTCGCCTCAACGCTTCGGTGGGCTCCGCTTTTTAATATTTGCCTTAAATTAAACACCGCGCATTCGCAACAAAACGCCAGTGGTCCCACTTATCACCAGAGGAGTAAGCGCCAATTCTCCGTTGCGCATAGCGCCAGATTGTTCGCCGAGCACAGCTGTTCAGTTTCTCTTAAACTGTGGCATAGACGGACTCTGTGGGCAGTATCTTATAACGAGATCAAAAGAATGAAATTGCTATTGCAAAGGGCTGCTAGCGTAGAATACTTAATGACAAAGAAAAGGGAACTGAGCTGCTCCATGCGCTTAAGATTTCTTGCAAAGCGATGTCATTTCTGAATAAGATTTAGGTAGAATTAATGCAAGACGAACTTCGCTACTAAATGTCTTCCTAGACAATCACATGTAAGAAGACAGGACAGACAGACAGACCTGTCCTGTCTTCTTACATGTGATTGTCTAGAAAGCGCAACCAATGTTTCCTATTACAATGAACCAACTTGCCCAACAACGCATCCTGCTAAATGCCTTCGGTGCGGCTTTTAACAACGGATTAAGGCGAACCTGAAGTGTTAGGACCTGCGCAGTTGAAACTAGCTGTAATTAGGCAATTGCCTTAGCAAGCAGTCGTTTAGAAGCGTCAGTAAGCCCAGCACTTCACTGCTCGTGGTTTCGACGCAGAAACGACGAGACTAGGTATTTTGGTTCTTAATTCGCAACTATTTACAATATGTTAAAATGTTGCAATCACCGGTCCTGATATTCTTATCATGGTCGAAAAATGAAAAAAAAACTTTATAATTCGATTAAGAAAATAAATAAAACGTGTTGGTGCAAAAACAAAATACAAGCACGATCATTTATTTATCATGTAAAATAAGCGGAGCGAAATACAGATAGCACGGAGGCGTCCGGTCACAAATGGTCCACCATTCACAATGCAAGAAGTTTGTTAAAAGCATGACACTGATATAATACGCATAAAGAAATAAGATCAAACGTGAGAGGTATGCATTGGGAGGCAGGAAACAAACACCAGCAAACGAATGGCAATAAGTACAGAATGCATAGTCGATTGTTTCTATAAACAAGAAAGTGTAAAGCATAAGCATTTCATAACACACGGCTAAAGAACTCTCAAACGAACACAAGTAGCCACATCACAAATACAGCAATTTTTTTTAAATGGCTTGTTAGAGATACCACCTTTCTACTTCTTCAGCTGTTACTTAAACATGCAGACAAAACTTGCTCAGCAAATCACAATACAAATGTAGCTAACAGTGTGCTAATAACCTTCTTACTCATAGCAGCTTATAGACTTAAAAGTACGTGCAATTGAAGAATTGTAGCCCATCATTAGCCAAGACTAAAGGACAATGGAAAATAAAACAATGCATATTATTCTGTTTTAACACTTGCATTTAAAGGAATTCTAATGCTATACCTTTCATAGATTGTCGGGGTAAGGGCGCTATTGCTGTGAACTACTCTATCCTGGTATAACACAAATTGAGGTTGCAACAAAGCATAAAGCAAATGTGTTCAGCGTCGGCTTCTCACGCTCCAGGGACACGTCGTCGCCGTTGATGTTGAAATTGTACGCAGTGACGATGTCCGAGGCGTCAAAGTGTTTCGCGCACACACGTGTATACTTCGATTCGAAATTAAAACCGCCACTTTCCTGCCGCGGTATGGCCCGCTTCCATTTCTCGCTCTGCTCCTTGTTATTAGGTAAACAGAACAACGACACCTTTTCGGTCGTGCCTTTGTAGCCGGAACGGCACCCAGGCACGCAACACGTGTTCGGCATCGTTGTCCCACCCCACCACTTCAACCAAACAGCCCAACACTCGAAAAATAGCACAGCACATGCACAGAACGTACCCGAAAAGTCAGCTCGCCTCGCACTGCGCACGCATTTCGGTACGCGAACGATGCCCTCTGTGGCACAGTGGCGCCGCGTCGCGGCACCTTTGGGCAGCATATGAACCTCTCCCATAGCGTGACGGCGGAGTTTCGTGACCAGAAAAACATGGAAGGACTCTGGTACGACCCAGTGAACTCCAGTTACCTCTGCCTTGCGCCAGCTGATTCTAACTTGCGCCTGCCAGTTTCCTAATTTCATCATCTCACGTAGTTAATGGAAGTGTTACCCTGATTTAGTTGGAAATTATGTTGGGAAATATCTTATACAATGCTGAAAGCAAGCTAATGAGTCTATAATTATATAGTTCCTTAACCTCTCCCAATTTATGAATTAGTACAGTGTTAGCTTTCTTCCAGCTCTCTAGCGCACTTGCTGTCGTGAGGCAGTCCGTGAAGAAGACTGAGAGCTTTTTAATCATAATCTGCTCAATCATTGATTACATCAACTGTTATTCAACCTTCTCTGCCGCTCTTCACCAGCCCTTCTAAGGCCCTTGTAATTTCATCGCTAGTAATGTAAGGAGCCTTTGTATCCTGTTCACCACAACTTATTTTATGCGAATGCAATTAGTTCTTTCATCCACTAATTCTTACACTTAAGATGCCAAATACACTACAGAAGTTGAAGAGAAAAGAAATCTGAAGAGCATGCTTGCTTGAAGTTAGCGCATTAAACAAAAAATCTCACACAAAAAAAAAACAAAGAAAAGGATGTCCTATATGTCGCCGTCGGCTGAGGTCATAAAAGGTGCATTTTGCAAAATTGATTTTTGAGTGCACTGAAAGAATTATCTAACCCATGTAGCACACAAATTCTTGAAAACGTCGTATTAAGGGATTCAACGTCTGAAACGGATTTTTGACCGAAATCGACGCATCAAAGACGTTCCAAACAAGAGAGCTTAAAAACGAGGGGTGAATACGTTTTGAAAACGACTTCACATAACTCGCTCTCTATCTGTTTAGTTATCAAGCACACCTGGCACGTTTTCGACAGCAACGTTTTTGGCGGGAGAATTCCTCGCTTCTCAAACAGTACTCGTCGTGTCGATTGCTCCTCTATTCGACCTACATCAGAATGAGTGCTGCAAGAAAAAGAAATTCTTTTGTAGTGGTAACCTCACGTGAGAAGAGGAGAAGAGACGAAGGATTACAAATGAACGTGGCATCCCGAGGGGAAGTGTTTTGCGCCACGAGGAAGTGGAGCGCGAGTACAGAAACATCCAAGCCGCTCTTGCGGCAATGGTAGCCGGCCGAGCCTTCAACAGGAAGAAAGATCTGTATGACTACCCGGTTCCTTCCAGCGTGTTTGGCATATCAAAGGCGTCATCACCAAATTTGACAACGAGCTCCTGGAAAATGAGCAGCGTCGCATGCAAATGCTTCAAAATTCCCGCTGGACAAGGCAGCTTTGCTGTGTTTCCTCTTATTCACAATGCAGTGATGTGAATACCTTACCGCTGAACGGCTCAATGTCTTTTTTACTGCTGAGGCACGAGTGCAGTACAGTTTTCGTGCTTATAAAGGTAACATTTTGTGCCCAGTCGTCTGAATAATGAAAACTGCGGTTTTAATATAAACAGTCGAAGCACGTGGATATATATATATATATATATATATATATATATATATATATATATATATATATATATATATATATATATATATATATATATGCGTGTGTGTGTGTGTGTGTGTGCGTGTTTAACTCCATATGAAATTTTAGGTGATATGCAATACAGTAAGCGCACATTATTTATCAAACAACGCCCTTCCCCGTGAGACCTATGAACAACTTGGAACTTGGCTCCAGAGCGCTAAATCATGCAAGTCACATGCAGCATAAATAAAGATATCGAGTTAATAAGCGAACATCAATTTTGGTGCCAACGGAGGGTCACATCGGTACAGTCGTTTCTGGTAACGGTGCTTCGTAGGAAGTGTGGCAACGAATTCTATACTGTGAGCACAATGTACATAAAAAAATTTGCAGAAACCATCGTCGATGATTGTTAATGCAAGCGATTTGTCCCAACGAGCGAGCGAACAAAAGAACGCTAGAGAAAGCGAGCGAGAGAGAGAGCAAAATATAGTTAGCGTGAGAGCGAACGAACGAACGCGTGAGCGTTTTCCTTGCAGATCAACAGTCCGACGACTGAACTACGAAAACATCCGACGGAGAGGAGACAGAAAGCTATTCGCTTTATTATTTCTGAAACTCGTCGCTATATGCTCGCCACGCTTAGGCGCAGAGGGTGGTGTGATCGCACCTATATAGAAGCGGCGATTGTTTTTTAACATGCTGTAACCACAATGACGCGGCACTGAAAGCGGAAAGCGTCCGAAAAGAGGGAGCAAACTGAAAGGCCTTGCGGAACGCCCAGTGGCAACTTCCAGCTCGCCACTCTTGCTGCAGATAGAGTGGCTAAAGAACAATGGAAGAGCGCGCGGCGTCTGGCTCTGCGCAACATGATTCACGGGTCGAGAACTACAAAAGCGCAATGCGCACGACACGCAAGACGCGCACACCAAGGTGCCACACCATGGCGCGCCAGCCTGTTTAGCGGCTTGTACAATATTCTACAAACCATCAACGCGATCCAACCTTGCGCAAGGTGGCGATACCATCGTCACATCATGAGAGCAACGCGGCCACGTGATTCGTGATGCCGGGCAGCATGCCGCGGGCGGCCAGGCGAGCCGGGCATAGTTGCGTCACCGCATTCGCATGGCGCTGTGGTCTCTTTGCGGCTGTTCTAAATGTGCTTCCACTGCCCTTTGTCATGTAAGTGTTGCAGTGTTTTGCCGTCAAGAAAACGACATTCTGTGATTAGTTTGGGTTGTGCGATCTGTTTGGGTGGTTTTCATTTGGAAATCAGTAGTGTTTTCAATTGGAGGGCGCCCAGTGCAGGGAGTTAATTATCATGTTATGTGAGGCGCCTTTTCAATAGCGCTGTAATTAAGCAGTTAAGGGCAGTACAAGGACGAAAGTTAGAGGGACGAAATCGTGCTTGTGGGGCCCTAGCGTCGGGATCGGCTGCTATGCGTGATTCTAACAAGAAAGTAGCATTTTGCAGAATGCGAAGAAAGGCGGTGAAATTGCTGTCTCTGCGCACCTTGCCGATTTCCGCAATAGAGCCGTCAATGTGGTATTTTAGTCTCCCGTTTAGCAAGGGTGTTGCAGACAAGGGAACTTGTACAAACTGGCTTTTTTTTAATGATTCAGTACTAGTACGGTATCCCAAGAGGTAAGGTCAAGTGCCCGCGCTTCAGCGCACTGACAGAATTTTGCGTACACCATATATACCGTGCTTTTATCGTTTGCGCTTCAGGTTCTCGATTGTGTTTTCGCTCCCTTTACCCACGTGATGGGTATTTCATGGTCTTACGGGGAACTTGTGTCCAATATATGAAACGGCCAAATTCAATTTTATTCGACGCCTCAAATGGTAATATATTGAGCCCCTTGTGGCTTTGTGCTTGTTATCAATTTTTCTACTTGGCGAATGGATACAGCATGTACGCTGCATAACTCGCTTGTGGATACTGCGTGCGTGAGTCGGGTATGCCCTTGGTGTAAAATAACTTGTATGCTCCAGGTAGTACGATTGTTTGGAGTTTGGGACATGTGTCGGACTGTACGCTGTGCGCCCTTCGCGCTTTACTTAGTAGGCCGCCTGCCGAGTTCGTGCGGGTGCCATGTGTGCGCATGCAGTTTGCGAAGAGCTCGCGCGGTTTTTTTTTCGATTTGTGTTCTGTTCGCGCGCTTGGCGCAACAGGGCATGCCGCAGTTCTTTGTCCTTGTGCAACACATTTTCCTAGCGTACGTCTGTGCATTATTTGATATCGGTTTCACATGGGGCGAGGCCCTTTTGACCGCGATCCAGTCCGTTACAAATCGAATTTCTCGGTCGTGATTGGCTCCTTTGCGCAAGCTGCGCGGGTAAGGGAACCGCATCGATAATCTCGATCCGGATCGGGGTTGATCGCGGTCAAGAGTGGTTGTGTGACGCCGGTATTACACATGGCGCCCACATAGGGAACACTTTAAGTTCAATGCTACTGAATGAAGAGCAAGTGCATATATATGCCAGCGGTGGTATGTGGGCAAGTCTTTCTGATGAAGCCAATGCTTGTGCATTCAAAACATTTCAGCTACCAGCGTAGTGCATCAATGTGTCTACTTCGACAAAATGAAGCACCAGTGCAGATATCTGGACTTACCTGTCCAAGGCAGCAAGTGTGGCTACATTGAAATCACTACCAGCATGTTCAGCTGTTCTATTTCCAGCGGGACTGCAGAATATTCAGTAGTGTGCTCTAAAGCTGTTCATCGATGAAGCTTTGCCTCGACTGTGTGCCAGATATTTTTGGACGTGAAAATGGGGGTGAACTGGTAAACATCAGTGGAACTGTGCCTGGGCTCTGTGGAAAATATTTTTGGATGTGAAAGTGTGGGCGAACTTGCTAAGAATTGGCTCTGGACTACATGTGTTAAACCTTTTTCTCATTCAGAGTGCTTTTTTTTACTCTCGGAGACTGTAGATGTGCGCAAAGTGTGACATGTCACTGGGCTAATTAGTGTATTTACTGGTTTGCAAATGATTCTTTGCAACTTGTACGGGGCTTTTTAGATAAACCAATTACTATTTATTATGACCATTGTTTCCTTTGTTACGCAAATGCAGCTTCCAGTGCATTCCAGTTTATTTCCATGTTTATTTAAGTTTCTAATATGAGGCTTGCATATTCATTTATCATGTTCTGGAGTGGCAAGATGCAGCATTACTCAGTCTCATCGTTCACCGTACTACATCAGTGCTCACTTGTTACACTGACTCCCCGTTTAAGTATTCTGTACTCATCATCATCATCATCAGCCTAGTTACGCCCACTGCAGGGCAAAGGCATCTCCCATATTTCTCCAACAACCCCGGTCATGTACTAATTGTGGCCTTGCCGTCCCTGCAAACTTCTTAATCTCATCCGCCCACCTAACTTTCTGTCGCCCCCTGCTACGCTTCCCTTCCCTTGGAATCCAGTCCGTAACCCTTAATGACCATCGGTTATCTTCCCTCCTCATTACACGTCCTGCCCATGCCCATTTATTTTTCTTGATTTCAACTAAGATGTCATTAACTCGTGTTTGTTCCCTCAGCCAATCTGCTCTTTTCTTATCCCTTAACGTTACACCTATCATTCTTCTTTCCATAGCTCGTTGCGTCGTCCTCAATTTAAGTAGAGCCCTTTTCGTAAGCCTCCAGGTTTCTGCCCCATATGTTAGTACCGGTAACACACAGCTGTTATACACTTTCCTTTTGAGGGATAGTGGCAACCTGCTGTTCATGATTTGAGAATGCCTGCCAAACGCACCCCAGCCCATTCTTATTCTTCTGGTTATTTCAGTCTCATGATCGGGATCCGTGGTCACTACCTGCCCTAAGTAGATGTATTCTTTTACCACTTCCAGTGCCTCGCTACCTATCGTAAACTGCTCTTCTCTTCCGAGACAGTTAAACATTACTTTAGTTTTCTGCAGATTAATTTTCAGACCCACCCTTCTGCTTTGCCTCTCCAGGTCAGTGAGCATACATTGCAATTGGACTCCTGAGTTACTAAGCAAGGCAATATCATCAGCGAATCGCAAATTGCTAAGGTATTCTCCATCAACTTTTAACCCCAATTCTTCCCACTCCAGGTCTCGGAATACCTCCTGTCAACATGCTGTGAATAGCATTGGAGAGATCGTATCTCCCTGTCTGACGCCTTTCTTTATTGGGATTTTGTTGCTTTCTTTGTGAAGGACTATGGTGGCTGTGGAGCCGCTATAGATATCTTCCAGTATTTTTATATATGGCTCATCTACACCCTGATTCCGTAATGCCTCCATGACTGCTGAGGTTTCGACTGAATCAAACGCTTTCTCGTAATCAATGAAAGTTATATATAAGGGTTGGTTATATTCTGCACATTTCTCTATCACTTGATGATAGTGTGAATATGGTCTATTGTTGAGTAGCCTTTACGGAATCCTGCCTGGTCCTTTGGTTGACAGAAGTCTAAGGCGTTCCTGATCCTATTTGCGATTACCTTAGTAAATACTTTGTAGGCAACGGACAGGAAGCTGATCGGTCTATAATTTTTCAAGTCTTTAGCGTCCCCTTTCTTATGGATTAGGATTATGTTAGCGTTCTTCCAAGACTCCGGTACGCTCGAGGTTATGAGGCATTGCGTATACAGGGTGGCCAGTTTTTCTAGAAAAATCTGACCACCATCCTTCAACAGATCTGCCGTTACCTGATCCTCCCCAGCTGCCTTCCCCCTTTGCATAGCTCCTAAGGCTTTCTTTACTTCTTCTGGCGTTACCTGTAGGATTTCGAATTCCTCTAGGCTATTCTCTCTTCCACTATCGTCGTGGGTGCCACTGGTACTGTATAAATCTCTATAGAACTCCTCAGCGACTTGAACTATGTCATCCATATTAGTAACGATATTGCCGGCTTTGTCTCTTAACGCACACATCTGATTCTTGCCTATACCTAGTTGCTTCTTCACTGTTTTTAGGCTTCCTCCGCTCCTGAAAGCCTGTTCAATTCTATCCATATTATAGTTCCTGATGTCCGCTGTCTTACGCTTGTTGATTAACTTCGAAAGTTCTGCCAGTTCTATTCTAGCTGTAGGGTTAGATGCTTTCATACATTGGAGTTTCTTGATCAGATCTTTCGTCTCCCGCGATGGCTTACTGGTTTCCTGTCTAACGGCGTTACCACCGACTTCTATTGCGCACTCCTTAATGATGCCCATAAGATGGTCGTTCATTGCTTCAACACTAAGGTCCTCTTACTGAGTTAAAGCCGAATACCTGTTCTGTAGCTTGATCCGGAATTCCTCTAGTTTCCCTCTTACCGCTAACTCATTGATTGGTTTCTTGTGTACCAGTTTCTTCCGCTCCCTCCTCAAGTCTAGGCTAATTCGAGTTCTTACCATCCTATGGTCACTGCAGCGTACCTTGCCGAGCACGTCTACATCTTGTATGATGCCAGGGTTCGCGCAGAGTATGAAGTCGATTTCATTTCTAGTCTCACCATTCTGGCTCCTCCACGTCCACTTTAGACTAACCCGCTTGCGGAAAAAGGTATTCATTATCCGCACATTATTCTGTTCTGCAAACTCTACTAATAACTCTCCTCAGCTATTCCTAGAGCCTATGCCATATTCCCCCACTGACTTGTCTCCAGCCTGCTTCTTGCCTACCCTGGCATTGAAGTCGCCCATCAGTATAGTGTATTTTGTTTTGACTTTACCCATCGCCGATTCCACGTCTTCATAAAAGCTTTCGACTTCCTGGTCATCATGACTGCATGTAGGGGCATAGACTTGTACCACCTTCAATTTGTACCTCTTATTAAGTTTCACAACAAGACCTGCCACCCTCTCGTTAATGCTATAGAATTCCTGTATGTTACCAGCTATTTCCTTATTAATCAGGAATCCGAATCCTAGTTCTCGTCTCTCCGCTAAGCCCCGGTAACACAGTACATGACCGCTTTTTAGCACTGTATATGCTTCTTTTGTCCTCCTAACCTCACTGAGCCCTATTATATCCAATTTACTGCCCTCTAATTCCTCCAATAACACTGCTAGACTCGCCTCACTAGATAGCGTTCTAAGGTTAAACGTTGCCAGGTTCAGATTCCAATGGCGGCCTGTCCGGAGCCAGGTATTCTTAGCAGCCTCTGCAGCGTCACAGATCTCACTGCCGCCGTGGTCAGTTGCTTCGCGGCTGCTGGGAACTGAGGGCCGGGGTTCGATTGTTGTATTCATATAGGAGGTTATGGCCAAGTACTGCACCAGGGTGGCCAATCCTGCTCTGGTGAGAGAGTGCGTTACCGGTTCTGGTCACCGGGGTCAGGCCGCAGTCCAGGCCTGTTCGTGCAATTTTCTCAACACACGGTTTTTTGTATTTTGTATTTTCCGGTGGAGAATTGCGCGGCACCGGGATTTGAACCACGGTCCTCTTGCACGGGAGACGGATACTCTATCGTCCCCGCAGGAGTTAAATTAAAGAATTTAAATTATGAGGTTTCACGTGACAAAACCACTTTCTGATTATGAGGCACGCCGAAGTGGAGGACTCCGGAAATTTCGACCACCTGGGGTTCTTTAACGTGCACCTAATCCTAAGTACACGGGTGTTTTCGCATTTCGCCCCCATCGAAATGCGGCCGCCGTGGCCGGGATCCGATCCCGCGACCTTGTGCTCAGCAGTCTAACACCTTAGTCACTGAGCGACCACGGCGGGTGCCGCACGAGTTGTACGCCTTATTTAACCTACAGTGGTGCCCTATTTGATCAGTCAAGATGGACCAATCTGAGCTCGGTTATACCGCACGGATGGCACTCGGCTAGAGAACCTGGTATTTATGACCTGCACATGTGTGGCCGTACATAATTGAGGATATATATAGTTTCTTTAGGAGGGTTCCCGTACAGTGATAAAATAAAGGAAAAGACATCAAAAAGAAAGAAAAAAAGAAAAAAAGGGGAGAAAATAAGGAACATAGGAGGTGATTTGAACTCGTCACCCTTGGATGTTGCCCGTAAAGATAGCTCAGTCGGTTGGTTCGTCAAGGCCCAGGTTACTTTCAAGCGCCATAGCTCCTACTCCGAGCCTCATACTTACCTGGAAAGGGGCTGACGTTGTCCGCGATAGCTGCTTTTTGCGAGTGGTTGGAAGGCATACTTTCTTGGAAAAAATGGCCGCCCGAGGAGAAGAGCGAACTCGAGTGGCTTTAGAGACTAGGAAAACTGCCTTAGAATATTTAGGCTTGAGGGGAAAGCTTCGTTAACAAACAATAACACGGCAATCAGCACTCGAATACGACGAGAGACATTATTGAGACGAGAAAAATTTCATTGAAAGAAATACGGTTTGCGAGACAAATGCTTGTAGGTATTGAACCTCTTAAAAGATGAGGGGGGAAATATGCGCTCACCGAGAGGGCATCGTCCGCGCGAGACGACCACCAGGCACCTTACTGAGACGTGGAGAGCTCTGCGGCCGGAACAAAGCCTCCCCTCCGCCGGCAAAGCGGTGAAAACGCGCTTTCCGATCGCTCAAGGTTGCGCAGACATAGTATAACTAGCGTCTAGGAAAAGCTTAAACAGGTGCGAGGGCGGCACGCATAGCGTGGGAAGCTAGCCGCCAGAATAGCTATCTCAAGGACTGCGGCTGACGAGGGCGAAATACCTCCGTGTAATTATAATAACCCGAATAGAACAACTTAGGAAAAAAAAGAAAAAAAAGGAAACGGCCCGGAAGGCTATACTACGAGAGCTATGACTTATAATTTGCTATATATATATATATATATATATATATATGTATTCATCTCATCTATGGGAACGAATGCGCGCGCTGCTGCTTTGTCTCTGCGTGTAGTAGTTAAGAGACCCAGTTTAAGGGAGGAGAATAAGGAAGGAAAGGAAAGCAAAATTGCAGCACCGTGGTTTTAAGCGCACCCGTGGTAGAGAAACGGAAGGCGATATAAGCGTGCGTGGCTATGATACGCACACGACAAACTGCCTTAAAATATCGACTTGAGGGAAAGCTTAGTTAACAAACGATAGTACAGCAATCAGCACTCGAATATAATTATAACCCTAATAATAATTCTAAATATTCATCTTATCTATGGGATCTAATGCGCGCGTTGGTGCTTTGTCTCGGCGCGTAGTAGTTAAGAGAGCCAGTTTAAGGGCGGAGAAGAAGGAAGGAAAGGAAAGTCCGTGAAGCAAAATTGCAGCGCCGTTGTTTTAAAGCGCAACCGTGGTAGAGAAGCGGAAGGCGATATAAGCGTGCGTGGCTATGATACGCACACGACAAATTGCCTTAACATATTTAGACTTGAGGGGAAAGCTTCGTTAACAAACAATAACACGGCAATCGGCACTCCAATATAGTTAAAACCCTAATAATAACTGTAAATATTCATCTCATCTATGGGATCTAATGCGCGCGTTGTTGCTTTGGCTCTGCGTGTAGTAGTTAAGAGAGCCAGTTTAAGGGGAGAGAAGAAGGAAGGAAAGGAAAGCAAAAAATGCAGTGCCATGGTTTTAAAGCGCACCCGTGGTAGAGAAACGGAAGGCGATATAAGCGTGCGTGGCTATGATCCGCACACGACAAACTGCCTTAAAATATTTAGACTTAAGGGAAAGCTTCGTTAACAAACGTTAGCACAGCAATCAGCATTCGAATATAATTATAACCCTTATAATAATTGTAAATATTCATCTCATCTATGGGATCTAATGCGCGCGTTGTTGCTTTGACTCTGCGTGTAGTATAGTTAAGAGAGCCAGTTTAAGGGCGGAGAATAAGGAAGGAAAGGAAAGCAAAATTGCAGCAAAGTGGTTTTAAGCGCACCCGTTGTAGAGAAACGGAAGGCGATATAAGCGTGCGTGGCTATGATACGCACACGATAAACTGCCTTAAAATATTTAGACTTGAGGGAAAGCTTAGTTAACAAACGATAGTATAGCAATCACCACTCGAATATAATTATAACCCTAATAATAATTGTAAATATTCATCTCATCTATGGGATCTAATGCGCGCGTTGTTGCTTTGTCTGCGTGTAGTAGTTAAGAGAGCCAGTTTGAGGGCGGAGAAGAAGGAAGGAAAGGAAAGTCCCTGAAGCAAAATTGCAGCGCCGTTGTTTTTAAGCGCAACAGTGGTAGAGAAGCTGAAGGCGATATAAGCCTGCGTGGCTATGATACGCGCACGACAAACTGCCTTAAAATATTTAGACTTGAGGGGAAAGCTTCGTTAACAAACAATAACACGGCAATCAGCACTCGTATACCACGAGAGAAATTATTGAGACGAGGAAAATTCCCTTGAAAGAGATATGGTTTGCGAGACAAATGCTTGTAAGTATTGAACCTCTTAAAAGATGAGGGGGCAAATATGCGCTCACCGAGAGGGCATCGTCCGCGCGAGACCGCCACCAGGCACCTTACTGAGATGTGGAGAGCTCTGCGGCCGGAACAAAGCCTCCCCTCCGCCGGCCAAGCGGTGAAAAGGCGCTTTCCGATCGCTCAAGTTTGCGCGGACTTAGTATAAATCTAGCGTCTAGGAAAAGCTTAAACAGGTGCGAGGGCGGCACGCATAGTGTGGGAAGCTAGCCGCCAGAATAGCTATCTCAAGGACTGCGGCTGACGAGGGCGAAATACCTCCGTGTAATTATAATAACCCTAATAGAACTACTTACGAAAAAAAGAAAACGGCCCGGAAGGCTATACTACGAGAGCTATGTCTTATAATTTGCTATATATATATATATATATATATATATATATATATATATATATATATATATATATATATATATATATATATATATATATATATATATATATTCATCGCATCTATGGGATCGCATGCGCGCGCTGCTGCTTTGTGTCTGCGTGTAGTAGTTAAGAGAGCCAGTTTAAGGGCGGAGAATAAGGAAGGAAAGGAAAGCAAAATTGCAGCACCGTGGTTTTAAGCGCACCCGTGGTAGAGAAACGAAAGGCGATTTAAGCGTGCGTGGCTATGATACGCACACGACAATCTGCCTTAAAATATTTAGACTTGAGGGAAAGCTTCGTTAACAAACGATAGCACAGCAATCAGCATTCGAATATAATTATAACCCTTATAATAATTGTAAATATTCATCTCATCTATGGGATCTAATGCGCGCGTTGTTGCTTTGTCTCTGCGTGTAGTATAGTTAGGAGAGCCAGTTTAAGGGCGGAGAATAAGGAAGGAAAGGAAAGCAAAATTGCTGCACCGTGGTTTTAAGGACACCCGTGGTAGAGAAACGGAAGGCGATATAAGCGTGCGTGGCTATGATACGCACACGACAAACTGCCTTAAAATATTTAGACTTGAGGGGAAAGCTTCGTTAACAAACAATAACACGGCAATCAGCACTCGTATACCACGAGAGAAATTATTGAGACGAGTAAAATTCCCTTGAAAGAGGTATGGTTTGCGAGACAAATGCTTGTAAGTATTGAACCTCTTAAAAGATGAGGGGGGAAATATGCGCTCACCGAGAGGGCATCGTCCGCGCGAGACCACCACCAGGCACCTTACTGAAACGTGCAGAGCTCTGCGGCAGAAACAAAGCCTCCCCTCCGCCGGCCAAGCGGTGAAAACGCGCTTTCCGATCGCTCAAGGTTGCGCGGACATAGTATAACTCTAGCGTCTAGGAAAAGCTTAAACAGGTGCGAGGGCGGCACGCATAGCGTGGGAAGCTAGCCGCCAGAATAGCTATCTCAAGCACTGCGGCTGACGAGGGCGAAATACCTCCGTGTAATTATAATAACCCGAATAGAACAACTTAGGAAAAAAAAGAAAAAAAAGGGAACGGCCCGGAAGGCTATACTACGAGAGCTATGACTTATAATTTGCTATATATATATATATATATATATATATATATATATATATATATATATATATATGTATTCATCTCATCTATGGGAACGAATGCGCGCGCTGCTGCTTTGTCTCTGCGTGTAGTAGTTAAGAGACCCAGTTTAAGGGTGGAGAATAAGGAAGGAAAGGAAAGCAAAATTGCAGCACCGTGGTTTTAAGCGCACCCGTGGTAGAGAAACGGAAGGCGATATGAGCGTGCGTGGCTATGATACGCACACGACAAACTGCCTTAAAATATCGACTTGAGGGAAAGCTTAGTTAACAAACGATAGTACAGCAATCAGCACTCGAATATAATTATAACCCTAATAATAATTCTAAATATTCATCTTATCTATGGGATCTAATGCGCGCGTTGGTGCTTTGTCTCTGCGCGTAGTAGTTAAGAGAGCCAGTTTAAGGGCGGAGAAGAAGGAAGGAAAGGAAAGTCCCCGAAGCAAAATTGCAGCGCCGTTGTTTTAAAGCGCAACCGTGGTAGAGAAGCGGAAGGCGATATAAGCGTGCG